>NC_134829.1:49705126-50060431 GCF_004210375.1 Tachypleus tridentatus | reverse complement strand
TACAAACTATATATATACTAACATCACCAGTACAAACTATATATATATACTAACATCACCAGTACAAACTATATATATACTAACATCACCAGTACAAACTATATATATACCAACATCACCAGTACAAACTATATATATACTAACATCACCAGTACAAACTATATATATACTAACATCACCAGTACAAACTATATATATACTAACATCACCAGTACAAACTATATATATACTAACATCACCAGTACAAACATATATATACTAACATCACCAGAACAAACTATATATATACTAACATCACCAGTACAAACTATATATATATAAACATCACCAGTACAAACTATATATATATAACTAACATCACCAGTACAAACTATATATATACTAACATCACCAGTACAAACATCATATATATATACAACATCACCAGTACAAACTATATATATACTAACATCACCAGTACAAACTATATATATACTACTAACATCACCAGTACAAACTATATATATACTAACATCACCACCAGTACAAACTATATATATACTAACATCACCAGTACAAACTATATATATACTAACATCACCAGTACAAACTATATATATACTAACATCACCAGTACAAACTATATATATACTAACATCACCAGTACAAACTATATATATACTAACATCACCAGTACAAACTATATATATATACCAACATCACCAGTACAAACTATATATATACTAACATCACCAGTACAAACTATATATATACTAACATCACCAGTACAAACTATATATATACTACCAGTACAAACATCACCAGTACAAACTATATATATATACTAACATCACCAGTACAAACTATATATATACTAACATCACCAGTACAAACTATATATATATATATACTAACATCACCAGTACAAACTATATATATATACTAACATCACCAGTACAAACTATATATATATACTAACAACATCACCAGTACAAACTATATATATACTAACATCACCAGTACAAACTATATATATACTAACATCACATCACCAGTACAAACTATATATATACTAACATCAACATCACAGTACAAACTATATATATACTAACATCACCAGTACAAACTATATATATACTAACATCACCAGTACAGACTATATATATATATACTAACATCACCAGTACAAACTATATATATACTAACATCACCAGTACAGACTATATATATATATACTAACATCACCAGTACAAACTATATATATACTAACATCACCAGTACAAACTATATATATACTAACATCACCAGTACAAACTATATATATACTAACATCAACATCACAGTACAAACTATATATATACTAACATCACCAGTACAAACTATATATATATCACTAACATCACATCAGTACAAACTATATATATACTAACATCACCAGTACAAACTATATATATACCACAAACTATATACAAACTATATATATACTAACATCACCAGTACAAACTATATATATACTAACATCACCAGTACAAACTATATATATACCAGTACAAAACATCACCAGTACAAACTATATATATACTAACATCACCAGTACAAACTATATATATACTAACATCACCAGTACAAACTATATATATACTAACATCACCAGTACAAACTATATATATACTAACATCACCAGTACAAACTATATATATACTAACATCACCAGTACAAACTATATATATACTAACATCACCAGTACAAACTATATATATACCAGTACAAACTATATCACCAGTACAAACTATATATATACTAACATCACCAGTACAAACTATATATATACTAACATCACCAGTACAAACTATATATATACTAACATCACCAGTACAAACTATATATATATAACATCACCAGTACTAACATCACCAGTACAAACTATATATATACTAACATCACCAGTACAAACTATATATATACTAACATCACCAGTACAAACTATATATATACTAACATCACCAGTACAAACTATATATATACTAACATCACCAGTACAAACTATATATATACCAGTAACATCATCACAGTACAAACTATATATATACTAACATCACCAGTACAAACTATATATATACTAACATCACCAGTACAAACTATATATATACTAACATCACCAGTACAAACTATATATATACTAACATCACCAGTACAAACTATATATATACTAACATCACCAGTACAAACTATATATATACTAACATCACCAGTACAAACTATATATATATACATCACCAGTACAAACTATATATATATACTAACATCACCAGTACAAACTATATATATATACTAACATCACCAGTACAATTTATGTATATATATACTACCATCACCAGTGCAATCTATATATATACTAACATCACCAGTACAAACTATATATATACTAACATCACCAGTACAAACTATATATATACTAACATCACCAGTACAGACTATATATATATATACTAACATCACCAGTACAAACTATATATATACTAACATCACCAGTACAAACTATATATATACTAAACATCACCAGTACAAACTATATATATACTAACATCACCAGTACAAACTATATATATACTAACATCACCAGTACAAACTATATATATACTAACATCACCAGTACAAACTATATATATACTAACATCACCAGTACAAACTATATATATATACTAACATCACCAGTACAAACTATATATATACTAACATCACCAGTACAGACTATATATATATATACTAACATCACCAGTACAAACTATATATATACTAACATCACCAGTACAAACTATATATATACTAACATCACCAGTACAAACTATATATATACTAACATCACCAGTACACACTATATATATATATATACTAACATCACCAGTACAAACTATATATATATATATAACATCACCAGTACAAACTATATATATACTAACATCACCAGTACAAACTATATATATACTAACATCACCAGTACAAACTATATATATACTAACATCACCAGTACAAACTATATATATATACCAACATCACCAGTACAAACTATATATATACTAACATCACCAGTACAAACTATATATATATATACTAACATCACCAGTACAAACTATATATATACTAACATCACCAGTACAAACTATATATATACTAACATCACCAGTACAAACTATATATATACTAACATCACCAGTACAAACTATATATATACTAACATCACCAGTACAAACTATATATATATATAATATCAACATCACCAGTACAAACTATATATATATATATACTAACATCACCAGTACAAACTATATATATACTAACATCACCAGTACAAACTATATATATACTAACATCACCAGTACAAACTATATATATACTAACATCACCAGTACAAACTATATATATACTAACATCACCAGTAAAGACTATATATATACTAACATCACCAGTACAAACTATATATATACTAACATCACCAGTACAAACTATATATATATATATCACCAGTACAAACATCACCAGTACAAACTATATATATACTAACATCACCAGTACAAACTATATATATACTAACATCACCAGTACAAACTATATATATACTAACATCACCAGTACAAACTATATATATACTAACATCACCAGTACAAACTATATATATACTAACATCACCAGTACAAACTATACTAACATCACCAGTACAAACTATATATATATACCAACATCACCAGTACAAACTATATATATACTAACATCACCAGTACAAACTATATATATATACTAACATCACCAGTACAAACTATATATATACTAACATCACCAGTACAAACTATATATATATATACCAGTACAAACTATATATATACTAACATCACCAGTACAAACTATATATATATACTAACATCACCAGTACAAACTATATATATATATATATACTAACATCACCAGTACAAACTATATATATACTAACATCACCAGTACAAACTATATATATACTAACATCACCAGTACAAACTATATATATACTAACATCACCAGTACAAACTATATATATATATACTAACATCACCAGTACAAACTATATATATATATAATAACATCACCAGTACAAACTATATATATACTAACATCACCAGTACAAACTATATATATACTAACATCACCAGTACAAACTATATATATACTAACATCACCAGTACAAACTATATATATACTAACATCACCAGTACAAACTATATATATACTAACATCACCAGTACAAACTATATATATACTAACATCACCAGTACAAACTATATATATACTAACATCACCAGTACAAACTATATATATACTAACATCACCAGTACAAACTATATATATATACCAGTACAAACTAACATCACCAGTACAAACTATATATATATACTAACATCACCAGTACAAACTATATATATACTAACATCACCAGTACAAACTATATATATACTAACATCACCAGTACAAACTATATATATATATATACTAACATCACCAGTACAAACTATATATATACTAACATCACCAGTACAGACTATATATATACTAACATATATATATATATATACTAACATCACCAGTACAAACTATATATATATATAACATCACCAGTACAAACTATATATATATACTAACATCACCAGTACAAACTATATATATACTAACATCACCAGTACAAACTATATATATACTAACATCACCACAACAAACTATATATATACTAACATCACCAGTACAAACTATATATATACTAACATCACCAGTACAAACTATATATATACTAACATCACCAGTACAAACTATATATATATATACTAACATCAGCAGTACAAACTATATATATATACTAACATCACCACAACAGACTATATATATATACTAACATATATATATACACATCACCAGTACAAACTATATATATACTAACATCACCAGTACAAACTATATATATACTAACATCACCAGTACAAACTATATATATATACTAACATCACCAGTACAAACTATATATATACTAACATCACCAGTACAAACTATATATATACTAACATCACCAGTACAAACTATATATATACTAACATCACCACCAGTACAAATATATATATATACTAACATATAGTACAAACTATATATATACTACCACATCACCAGTACAAACTATATATATACTAACATCACCAGTACAAACTATATATATACTAACATCACCAGTACAAACTATATATATATAAACATCACCAGTACAAACTATATATATACTAACATCACCAGTACAAACTATATATATATATACAACACTAACATCACCAGTACAAACTATATATATACTAACATCACCAGTACAAACTATATATATACTAACATCACCAGTACAAACTATATATATATACTAACATCACCAGTACAAACTATATATATACTAACATCACCAGTACAAACTATATATATGTACTAACATGACCAGAACAAACTATATATATATCCTAACATCACCAGTACAAACTGTATATATACTAACATCACCAGTACAAACAGTATATACAAAACTATATATATACTAACATCACCAGTACAAACTATATATATATATACTCAACATCACCAGTACAAACTATATATATAGTAACATCACCAATACAAACTATATATATACTAACATCACCAGTACAAACTATATATATATATACTATCACCACATCTAACATCACCAGTACAAACTATATATATACTAACATCACCAGTACAAACTATATATATATATACTAACATCACCAGTACAAACTATATATATACTAACATCACCAGTACAAACTATATATATACTAACATCACCAGTACAATACTATATATATATAACTAACATACACCAGTACATCACCAGTACAAACTATATATATACTAACATCACCAGTACAAACTATATATATACTAACATCACCAGTACAAACTATATATATACTAACATCACCAGTACAAACTATATATATACTAACATCACCAGTACAAACTATATATATACTAACATCACCAGTACAAACTATATATATATACTAACATCACCAGTACAAACTATATATATACTAACATCACCAGTACAAACTATATATATACTAACATCACCAGTACAAACTATATATATACTAACATCACCAGTACAAACTATATATATATACTAACATCACCAGTACAAACTATATATATACTAACATCACCAGTACAAACTATATATATACTAACATCACCAGTACAAACTATATATATACTAACATCACCAGTACAAACTATATATATACTAACATCACCAGTACAAACTATATATATACTAACATCACCAGTACAAACTATATATATACTAACATCACCAGTACAAACTATATATATACTAACATCACCAGTACAAACTATATATATACTAACATCACCAGTACAAACTATATATATATATAACAACATCACCAGTACAAACTATATATATACTAACATCACCAGTACAAACTATATATATATATATCACCAGTAACATCACCAGTACAAACTGTATATATAGTAACATCACCAATACAAACTATATATATACTAACATCACCAGTACAAACTATATATATACTAACTAACATCACCAGTACAAACTATATATATACTAACATCACCAGTACAAACATATATATACTAACATATATATATATATACTAACATCACCAGTACAAACTATATATATATACTAACATCACCAGTACAAACTATATATATATAACATCACCACATCACCAGTACAAACTATATATATACTAACATCACCAGTACAAACTATATATATACTAACATCACCAGTACAAACTATATATATACTAACATCACCAGTACAAACTATATATATACTAACATCACCAGTACAAACTATATATATATATACTAACATCACCAGTACAAACTATATATATACTAACATCACCAGTACAAACTATATATATATACTAACATCATACAAACTATATATATACTAACATCACCAGTACAAACTATATATATACTAACATCACCAGTACAAACTATATATATATATAACATCACCAGTACAAACTATATATATACTAACATACATACTAACATCACCAGTACAAACTATATATATACTAACATCACCAGTACAAACTATATATATACTAACATCACCAGTACAAACTATATATATACTAACATCACCAGTACAAACTATATATATACTAACATCATTAGTACAAACTATATATATACTAACATCACCAGTACAAACTATATATATACTAACAAACTATATATATACAACAGTACAAACTATATATATACTAACATCACCAGTACAGACTATATATATGTACTAACATCACCAGTACAAACTATATATATACTAACATCACCAGTACAGACTATATATATATACCAACATCACCAGTACAAACTATATATATACTATATATACAACATCACCAGTACAAACTATATATATACTAACATCACCAGTACAAACTATATATATATATACTAACATCACCAGTACAAACTATATATATATATACTAACATCACCAGTACAAACTATATATATACTAACATCACCAGTACAAGCTATATATACACTAACATAACCAGTACAAACTATATATATATAATAACATCACCAGTACAAACTATATATATACTAACATTACCAGTACAAACTATATATATACTAACATCACCAGTACAAACTATATATATACTAACATCACCAGTACAAACTATATATATACTAACATCACCAGTACAAACTATATATATACTAACATCACCAGTACAAACTATATATATACTAACATCACCAGTACAAACTATATATATACTAACATCACCAGTACAGACTCTATGTAAACTAACATCACCAGTACAAACTATATATATACTAACATCACCAGTACAAACTATATATATACTAACATCACCAGTACAAACTATATATATATACTAACATCACCAGTACAAACTATATATATACTAACATCACCAGTACAAACTATATATATACTAACATCACCAGTACAAACTATATATATACTAACATCACCAGTACAAACTATATATATACTAACATCACCAGTACAAACTATATATATACTAACATCACCAGTACAAACTATATATATATATATATACTAACATCACCAGTACAAACTATATATATACTAACATCACCAGTACAAACTATATATATACTAACATCACCAGTACAAACTATATATATATATATATACTAACATCACCAGTACAAACTATATATATACTAACATCACCAGTACAAACTATATATATACTAACATCACCAGTACAAACTATATATATACTAACATCACCAGTACAAACTATATATATACTAACATCACCAGTACAAACTATATATATACTAACATCACCAGTACAAACTATATATATATATAAACATCACCAGTACAAACTATATATATACTAACATCACCAGTACAAACTATATATATACTAACATCACCAGTACAAACTATATATATATACTAACATCACCAGTACAAACTATATATATACTAACATCACCAGTACAAACTATATATATACTAACATCACCAGTACAAACTATATATATACTAACATCACCAGTACAAACTATATATATATACTAACATCACCAGTACAAACTATATATATATACATACCAGTACAAACTATATATATACTAACATCACCAGTACAAACTATATATATACTAACATCACCAGTACAAACTATATATATACTAACAACACCAGTACAAACTATATATATACTAACATCACCAGTACTAAACACCAGTATATATATATACTAACATCACCAGTACAAACTATATATATACTAACATCACCAGTACAAACTATATATATACTAACATCACCAGTACAAACTATATATACTAACATCACCAGTACAAACTATATATATATACTAACATCACCAGTACAAACTATATATATACTAACATCACCAGTACAAACTATATATATACTAACATCACCAGTACAAACTATATATATACTAACATCACCAGTACAAACTATATATATACTAACATCACCAGTACAAACTATATATATACTAACATCACCAGTACAAACTATATATATACTAACATCACCAGTACAAACTATATATATATACTAACATCACCAGTACAAACTATATATATACTAACATCACCAGTACAAACTATATATATACTAACATCACCAGTACAAACTATATATATATACTAACATCACCAGTACAAACTATATATATACTAACATCACCAGTACAAACTATATATATATACTAACATCACCAGTACAAACTATATATATACGAACATCACCAGTACAAACTATATATATACTAACATCACCAGTACAAACTATATATATACTAACATCACCAGTACAAACTATATATATATATATACTAACATCACCAGTACAAACTATATATATATATAACATATACAGTACAAACTATATATATATATATACTAACATCACCAGTACAAACTATATATATACTAACATCACCAGTACAAACTATATATATATATACTAACATCACCAGTACAAACTATATATATACTAACATCACCAGTACAAACTATATATATATACTAACATCACCAGTACAAACTATATATATACTAACATCACCAGTACAAACTATATATATATATATACTAACATCACCAGTACAAACTATATATATACTAACATCACCAGTACAAACTATATATATACTAACATCACCAGTACAAACTATATATATACTAACATCACCAGTACAAACTATATATATACTAACATCACCAGTACAAACTATATATATACTAACATCACCAGTACAAACTATATATATATATACTAACATCACCAGTACAAACTATATATATACTAACATCACCAGTACAAACTATATATATACTAACATCACCAGTACAAACTATATATATACTAACATCACCAGTACAAACTATATATATATACTAACATCACCAGTACAAACTATATATATATAACATAACATCACCAGTACAAACTATATATATACTAACATCACCAGTACAAACTATATATATACTAACATCACCAGTACAAACATATACTATATATATATATATACTAACATCACCAGTACAAACTATATATATACAACATCACCAGTATAAACTATATATATACAACATCATACAAACTATATATATACAAACTATATATATATACTAACATCACCAGTACAAACTATATATATACACATCACCAGTACAACATACTATATATATATATATACTAACATCACCAGTACAAACTATATATATACTAACATCACCAGTACAGACTATATATATATATACTAACATCAGCAGTACAAACTATATATATACATCATCACCAGTACAAACTATATATATATATACTAACATCACCAGTACAAACTATATATATACTAACATCACCAGTACAAACTATATATATACTAACATCACCAGTACAAACTATATATATACTAACATCACCAGTACAAACTATATATATATACTAACATCACCAGTACAAACTATATATATACTAACATCACCAGTACAAACTATATATATACTAACATCACCAGTACAAACTATATATATACTAACATCACCAGTACAAACTATATATATACTAACATCACCAGTACAAACTATATATATACTAACATAACCAGTACAAACTATATATATATATAACATCACCAGTACAAACTATATATATACTAACATCACCAGTACAAACTATATATATACTAACATCACCAGTACAAACTATATATATATATACTAACATCACCAGTACAAACTATATATATACTAACATCACCAGTACAAACTATATATATACTAACATCACCAGTACAAACTATATATATACTAACATCACCAGTACAAACTATATATATACTAACATCACCAGTACAAACTATATATATACTAACATCACCAGTACAAACTATATATATACTAACATCACCAGTACAAACTATATATATACTAACATCACCAGTACAAACTATATATATACTAACATCACCAGTACAAACTATATATATACTAACATCACCAGTACAAACTATATATATACTAACATCACCAGTACAAACTATATATATACTAACATCACCAGTACAAACTATATATATACTAACATCACCAGTACAAACTATATATATACTAACATCACCAGTACAAACTATATATATATATAAACATCACCAGTACAAACTATATATATACTAACATCACCAGTACAAACTATATATATACTAACATCACCAGTACAAACTATATATATACTAACATCACCAGTACAAACTATATATATACTAACATCACCAGTACAAACTATATATATACTAACATCACCAGTACAAACTATATATATATATACAACATCACCAGTACAAACTATATATATACTAACATCACCAGTACAAACTATATATATACTAACATCACCAGTACAAACTATATATATACTAACATCACCAGTACAAACTATATATATATATACTAACATCACCAGTACAAACTATATATATACTAACATCACCAGTACAAACTATATATATACTAACATCACCAGTACAAACTATATATATACTAACATCACCAGTACAAACTATATATATACTAACATCACCAGTACAAACTATATATATACTAACATCACCAGTACAAACTATATATATATAATAACATCACCAGTACAAACTATATATATACTAACATCACCAGTACAAACTATATATATATTAACATCACCAGTACAAACTATATATATATACAACATCACCAGTACAAACTATATATATACTAACATCATCACCAGTACACAATATATATATATATATACTAACATCACCAGTACAAACTATATATATACTAACATCACCAGTACAAACTATATATATACTAACATCACCAGTACAAACTATATATATACTAACATCACCAGTACAAACTATATATATACTAACATCACCAGTACAAACTATATATATACTAACATCACCAGTACAAACTATATATATACTAACATCACCAGTACAAACTATATATATACTAACATCACCAGTACAAACTATATATATATATACATCACCAGTACAAACTATATATATACTAACATAACATCACCAGTACAAACTATATATATACTAACATTACCACTACAGACTATATAATTATATACTAATATCAGCAGTACAAACTATATATATACTAACATCAGCAGTACAAACTATATATATACTAACTAACAAACATATATATACACCAGTACAAACTATATATATATACTAACATCACCAGTACAAACTATATATATACTAACATCACCAGTACAGACTATATATATATATACTAACATCACCAGTACAAACTATATATATACTAACATCACCAGTACAAACTATATATATACTAACATCACCATCACCAGTAGTACAAACTATATATATACTAACATCACCAGTACAAACTATATATATACTAACATCACCAGTACAAACTATATATATACTAACATCACCAGTACAAACTATATATATACTAACATCACCAGTACAAACTATATATATATACTAACATCACCAGTACAAACTATATATATACTAACATCACCAGTACAAACTATATATATACTAACATCACCAGTACAAACTATATATATATACTAACATCACCAGTACAAACTATATATATACTAACATCACCAGTACAAACTATATATATACTAACATCACCAGTACAAACTATATATATACTAACATCACCAGTACAAACTATATATATATATACTAACATCACCAGTACAAACTATATATATACTAACATCACCAGTACAAACTATATATATACTAACATCACCAGTACAAACTATATATATACTAAAATCACCAGTACAAACTATATATATACTAACATCACCAGTACAAACTATATATATACTAACATCACCAGTACAAACTATATATATACTAACATCACCAGTACAAACTATATATATACTAACATCACCAGTACAAACTATATATATATACTAACATCACCAGTACAAACTATATATATACTAACATCACCAGTACAAACTATATATATACTAACATCACCAGTACAAACTATATATATACTAACATCACCAGTACAAACTATATATATATACTAACATCACCAGTACAAACTATATATATACTAACATCACCAGTACAAACTATATATATACTAACATCACCAGTACAAACTATATATATACTAACATCACCAGTACAAACTATATATATACTAACATCACCAGTACAAACTATATATATACTAACATCACCAGTACAAACTATATATATACTAACATCACCAGTACAAACTATATATATACTAACATCACCAGTACAAACTATATATATATATATATATATATACTAACATCACCAGTACAAACTATATATATACTAACATCACCAGTACAAACTATATATATACTAACATCACCAGTACAAACTATATATATACTAACATCACCAGTACAAACTATATATATATACTAACATCACCAGTACAAACTATATATATACTAACATCACCAGTACAAACTATATATATACTAACATCACCAGTACAAACTATATATATATATATAATAACATCACCGGTACAAACTATATATATATATATATATAACATCACCAGTACAAACTATATATATACTAACATCACCAGTACAAACTATATATATACTAACATCACCAGTACAAACTATATATATACTAACATCACCAGTACAAACTATATATATATATATACTAACATCACCAGTACAAACTATATATATACTAACATCACCAGTACAAACTATATATATACTAACATCACCAGTACAAACTATATATATACTAACATCACCAGTACAGACTATATATATATATACTAACATCACCAGTACAAACTATATATATACTAACATCACCAGTACAAACTATATATATACTAACATCACCAGTACAAACTATATATATACTAACAACACCAGTACAAACTATATATATACTAACATCACCAGTACAGACTATATATATACTAACATCACCAGTACAAACTATATATATACTAACATCACCAGTACAAACTCTATATATACTAAACATCACCAGTACAAACTATATATATATACTAACATCACCAGTACAAACTATATATATACTAACATCACCAGTACAAACTATATATATATACTAACATCACCAGTACAAACTATATATATATACTAACATCACCAGTACAAACTATATATATATACTAACATCACCAGTACAAACTATATATATACTAACATCACCAGTACAAACTATATATATATATATATACTAACATCACCAGTACAAACTATATATATACTAACATCACCAGTACAAACTATATATATACTAACATCACCAGTACAGACTATATATATATACTAACATCACCAGTACAAACTATATATATACTAACATCACCAGTACAAACTATATATATATACTAACATCACCAGTACAAACTATATATATACTAACATCACCAGTACAAACTATACATATACTATATCACCAGTACATCACCAGTACAAACTATATATATACTAACATCACCAGTACAAACTATATATATACTAACATCACCAGTACAAACTATATATATACTAACATCACCAGTACAAACTATATATATATATATACTAACATCACCAGTACAAACTATATATATACTAACATCACCAACATACAGTAACTATATATATACTAACATCACCAGTACAAACTATATATATACAACATCACCAGTACAAACTATATATATATACTAACATCACCAGTACAAACTATATATATATATAACATCACCAGTACAAACTATATATATACTAACATCACCAGTACAAACTATATATATATACTATCAAACTATATATATACAACATCACCAGTACAAACTATATATATACTAACATCACCAGTACAAACTATATATATACTAACATCACCAGTACAAACTATATATATACTAACATCACCAGTACAAACTATATATATACTAACATCACCAGTACAAACTATATATATACTAACATCACCAGTACAAACTATATATATACTAACATCACCAGTACAAACTAGTATATACTAACATCTATATATATACTAACATCACCAGTACTAACATCACCAGTACAAACTATATATATACTAACATCACCAGTACAAACTATATATATACTAACATCACCAGTACAAACTATATATATAGTACTAACATCACCAGTACAAACTATATATATACTAACATCACCAGTACAAACTATATATATACTAACATCACCAGTACAAACTATATATATATATATACTAACATCACCAGTACAAACTATATATATACTAACATCACCAGTACAAACTATATATATATATATATACTAACATCACCAGTACAAACTATATATATACTAACATCACCAGTACAAACTATATATATACTAACATCACCAGTACAAACTATATATATACTAACATCACCAGTACAAACTATATATATACTAACATCACCAGTACAAACTATATATATACTAACATCACCAGTACAAACTATATATATACTAACACTATATATATACTAACATCACCAGTACAAACTATATATATACTAACATCACCAGTACAAACTATATATATATACTAACATCACCAGTACAAACTATATATATACTAACATCACCAGTACAAACTATATATATACTAACATCACCAGTACAAACTATATATATACTAACATCACCAGTACAAACTATATATATACTAACATCACCAGTACAAACTATATATATACTAACATCACCAGTACAAACTATATATATACTAACATCACCAGTACAAACTATATATATATATATACTAACATCACCAGTACAAACTATATATATACTAACATCACCAGTACAAACTATATATATATTATATACTAACATCACCAGTACAAACTATATATATATATATATATATATATATATACTAACATCACCAGTACAAACTATATATATACTAACATCACCAGTACAAACTATATATATACTAACATCACCAGTACAAACTATATATATACTAACATCAACAGTACAAACTATATATATACTAACATCACCAGTACAAACTATATATATACTAACATCACCAGTACAGACTATATATATATATATACTAACATCAGCGGTACAAACTATATATATATACTAACATCACCAGTACAAACTATATATATACTAACATCACCAGTACAAACTATATATATACTAACATCACCAGTACAAACTATATATATATACTAACATCACCAGTACAAACTATATATATACTAACATCACCAGTACAAACTATATATATACTAACATCACCAGTACAAACTATATATATACTAACATCACCAGTACAAACTATATATATACTAACATCACCAGTACAAACTATATATATACTAACATCACCAGTACAAACTATATATATACTAACATCACCAGTACAAACTATATATATACTAACATCACCAGTACAAACTATATATATACTAACATCACCAGTACAAACTATATATATACTAACATCACCAGTACAAACTATATATATACTAACATCACCAGTACAAACTATATATATATACTAACATCACCAGTACAAACTATATATATACTAACATCACCAGTACAAACTATATATATACTAACATCACCAGTACAGACTATATATATATAACATCACCAGTAACATCACCAGTACAAACTATATATATACTAACATCACCAGTACAAACTATATATATATACTAACAACATCACCAGTACAAACTATATATATACTAACATCACCAGTACAAACTATATATATATACTAACATCACCAGTACAAACTATATATATACTAACATCACCAGTACAAACTATATATATACTAACATCACCAGTACAAACTATATATATACTAACATCACCAGTACAAACTATATATATATATACTAACATCACCAGTACAAACTATATATATACTAACATCACCAGTACAAACTATATATATACTAACATCACCAGTACAAACTATATATATATATACTAACATCACCAGTACAAACTATATATATACTATATATATATACTAACATCACCAGTACAAACTATATATATACTAACATCACCAGTACAAACTATATATATACCAACAAACTATATATATACAACATCACCAGTACAAACTATATATATACTAACATCACCAGTACAAACTATATATATACTAACATCACCAGTACAAACTATATATATATACAACATCACCAGTACAAACTATATATATACTAACATCACCAGTACAAACTATATATATACTAACATCACCAGTACAAACTATATATATACTAACATCACCAGTACAAACTATATATATACTAACATCACCAGTACAAACATATATATATACATCACCAGTACAAACTATATATATATATATCACCAACATCACCAGTACAAACTATATATATACTAACATCACCAGTACAAACTATATATATATACCAGTAACATCACCAGTACAAACTATATATATACTAACATCACCAGTACAAACTATATATATACTAACATCACCAGTACAAACTATATATATACTAACATCACCAGTACAAACTATATATATACTAACATCACCAGTACAAACTATATATATACTAACATCACCAGTACAAACTATATATATACTAACATCACCAGTACAAACTATATATATACTAACATCACCAGTACAAACTATATATATACTAACATCACTAGTACAAACTATATATATACTAACATCACCAGTACAAACTATATATATACTAACATCACCAGTACAAACTATATATATATATATACTAACATCACCAGTACAAACTATATATATATATATATATACTAACATCACCAGTACAAACTATATATATACTAACATCACTAAAACAAACTATATATATACTAACATCACCAGTACAAACTATATATATACTAACATCACCAGTACAAACTATATATATACTAACATCACCAGTACAAACTATATATATACTAACATCACCAGTACAAACTATATATATACTAACATCACCAGTACAAACTATATATATACTAACATCACCAGTACAAACTATATATATACTAACATCACCAGTACAAACTATATATATACTAACATCACCAGTACAAACTATATATATACTAACATCACCAGTACAAACTATATATATACTAACATCACCAGTACAAACTATATATATACTAACATCACCAGTACAAACTATATATATACTAACATCACCAGTACAAACTATATATATATATATACAACATCACCAGTACAAACTATATATATACTAACATCACCAGTACAAACTATATATATACTAACATCACCAGTACAAACTATATATATACTAACATCACCAGTACAAACTATATATATACTAACATCACCAGTACAAACTATATATATACTAACATCACCAGTACAAACTATATATATACTAACATCACCAGTACAAACTATATATATACAAACTATAGTACAAACTATATATATAACATCACCAGTACAAACTATATATATATATAACATCACCAGTACAGAATCTATTTATACTAACATCACCAGTACAAAGTATATATCTATACTAACATCACCAGTACAAACTATATATATACTAACATCACCAGTACAAACTATATATATACTAACATCACCAGTACAAACTATATATATACTAACATCACCAGTACAAACTATATATATACTAACATCACCAGTACAAACTATATATATACTAACATCACCAGTACAAACTATATATATATATATACTAACATCACCAGTACAAACTATATATATACTAACATCACCAGTACAAACTATATATATACTAACATCACCAGTACAAACTATATATATACTAACATCACCAGTACAAACTATATATATACTAACATCACCAGTACAAACTAAACTATATATATATATATATACTAACATCACCAGTACAAACTATATATATATATATACATATATACTAACATCACCAGTACAAACTATATATATACTAACATCACCAGTACAAACTATATATATACTAACATCACCAGTACAAACTATATATATACTAACATCACCAGTACAAACTATATATATACTAACATCACCAGTACAAACTATATATATACTATCATCACGAGTACAAACTATATATATACTAACATCACCAGTACAAACTATATATATACTAACATCACCAGTACAAACTATATATATACTAACATCACCAGTACAAACTATATATATATAATAACATCACCAGTACAAACTATATATATACTAACATCACCAGTACAAACTATATATATATACTAACATCACCAGTACAAACTATATATATACTAACATCACCAGTACAAACTATATATATACTAACATCACCAGTACAAACTATATATATATACTAACATCACCAGTACAAACTATATATATATATACTAACATCACCAGTACAAACTATATATATATATAACATCACCAGTACAAACTATATATATACTAACATCACCAGTACAAACTATATATATACTAACATCACCAGTACAAACTATACTATATATATACCAACATCACCAGTACAAACTATATATCTATACTAACATCACCAGTACAAACTATATATATACTAACATCACCAGTACAAACTATATATATACTAACATCACCAGTACAAACTATATATATACTAACATCACCAGTACAAACTATATATATACTAACATCACCAGTACAAACTATATATATACTAACATCACCAGTACAAACTATATATATACTAACATCACCAGTACAAACTATATATATATACTAACATCACCAGTACATCACATCAGTACAAACTATATATATACTAACATCACCAGTACAAACTATATATATATAACATCAACATCACAGTACAGTACAAACTATATATATACTAACATCACCAGTACAAACTATATATATACTACCATTACTAGTCCAAACTATATTTATACTACTAACATCACCAGTACAAACTATATATATACTAACATCACCAGTACAAACTATATATATACTAACATCACCAGTACAAACTATATATATACTAACATCACCAGTACAAACTATATATATATACTAACATCACCAGTACAAACTATATATATACTAACATCACCAGTACAAACTATATATATACTAACATCACCAGTACAAACTATATATATAATAACATCACCAGTACAAACTATATATATACTAACATCACCAGTACAAACTATATATATACTAACATCACCAGTACAAACTATATATATACTAACATCACCAGTACAAACTATATATATACTAACATCACCAGTACAAACTATATATATACTAACATCACCAGTACAAACTATATATATACTAACATCACCAGTACAAACTATATATATACTAACATCACCAGTACAAACTATATATATACTAACATCACCAGTACAAACTATATATATACTAACATCACCACTAACATCACCAGTACAAACTATATATATACTAACATCACCAGTACAAACTATATATATATATATATACTAACATCACCAGTACAAACTATATATATACTAACATCACCAGTACAAACTATATATATACTAACATCACCAGTACAAACTATATATATACTAACATCACCAGTACAAACTATATATATACTAACATCACCAGTACAGACTATATATATATATACTAACATCACCAGTACAAACTATATATATACTAACATCACCAGTACAAACTATATATATACTAACATCACCAGTACAAACTATATATATACTAACATCACCAGTACAAACTATATATATACTAACATCACCAGTACAAACTATATATATACTAACATCACCAGTACAAACTATATATATACTAACATCACCAGTACAAACTATATATATATACTAACATCACCAGTACAAACTATATATATATACTAACATCACCAGTACAAACTATATATATACTAACATCACCAGTACAAACTATATATATACTAACATCACCAGTACAAACTATATATATACTAACATCACCAGTACAAACTATATATATACTAACATCACCAGTACAAACTATATATATACTAACATCACCAGTACAAACTATATATATACTAACATCACCAGTACAAACTATATATATACTAACATCACCAGTACAAACTATATATACTACCAACATCACCAGTACAAACTATATATATACTAACATCACCAGTACAAACTATATATATATACTAACAACATCACCAGTACAAACTATATATATACTAACATCACCAGTACAAACTATATATATACTAACATCACCAGTACAAACTATATATATACTAACATCACCAGTACAAACTATATATATACTAACATCACCAGTACAAACTATATATATACAACATCACCAGTACAGACTATATATATATACTAACATCACCAGTACAAACTATATATATACTAACATCACCAGTACAAACTATATATATACTAACATCACCAGTACAAACATATATATATACTAACACACCAGTACAAACTATATATATATACTAACATCACCAGTACAAACTATATATATACTAACATCACCAGTACAAACTATATATATACTAACATCACCAGTACAAACTATATATATACTAACATCACCAGTACAAACTATATATATACTAACATCACCAGTACAAACTATATATATACTAACATCACCAGTACAAACTATATATATACTAACATCAAATATCACCAGTACAAACTATATATATACTAACATCACCAGTACAAACTATATATATATAACATCACCAGTACAAACTATATATATACTATATATATATAACATCACAAACAGTACAAACTATATATATACTAACATCACCAGTACAAACTATATATATACTAACATCACCAGTACAAACTATATATATACTAACATCACCAGTACAAACTATATATATACTAACATCACCAGTACAAACTATATATATACTAACATCACCAGTACAAACTATATATATATAACATCATACAAACTACTATATATATATATATACTAACATCACCAGTACAAACTATATATATACTAACATCACCAGTACAAACTATATATATACTAACATCACCAGTACAAACTATATATATACTAACATCACCAGTACAAACTATATATATATACTAACATCACCAGTACAAACTATATATATACTAACATCACCAGTACAAACTATATATATACTAACATCACCAGTACAAACATATATATACAACATCAGTACAAACTATATATATACTAACATCACCAGTACAAACTATATATATACTAACATCACCAGTACAGACTATATATATATATACTAACATCAGCAGTACAAACTATATATATACTAACATCACCACTACAGACTATATATATATATACTAAACATCAGCAGTACAAACTATATATATACTAACATCACCAGTACAAACTATATATATACTAACATCACCAGTACAAACTATATATATACTAACATCACCAGTACAAACTATATATATACTAACATCACCAGTACAAACTATATATATACTAACATCACCAGTACAAACTATATATATACTAACATCACCAGTACAAACTATATATATACTAACATCACCAGTACAAACTATATATATACTAACATCACATCAGTACAAACTATATATATACTAACATCACCAGTACAAACTATATATATACTAACATCACCAGTACAAACTATATATATACTAACATCACCAGTACAAACTATATATATATATACTAACATCACCAGTACAAACTATATATATACTAACATCACCAGTACAAACTATATATATACTAACATCACCAGTATATATATATACTAACATCACCAGTACAAACTATATATATACTAACATCACCAGTACAGACTATATATATATATACTACAACATCACCAGTACAAACTATATATATACTAACATCACCAGTACAAACTATATATATACTAACATCACCAGTACAAACTATATATATACTAACATCACCAGTACAAACTATATATATACTAACATCACCAGTACAAACTATATATATACTAACATCACCAGTACAAACTATATATATATAACATCACCAGTACAAACTAACATCACCAGTACAAACTATATATATACTAACATCACCAGTACAAACTATATATATACTAACATCACCAGTACAAACTATATATATACTAACATCACCAGTACAAACTATATATATATATACTAACATCACCAGTACAAACTATATATATACTAACATCACCAGTACAAACTATATATATACTAACATCACCAGTACAGACTATATATATATATATACCAGTAACAAACTATATATACTATATATCTAACATCACCAGTACAAACTATATATATACTAACATCACCAGTACAAACTATATATATACTAACATCACCAGTACAAACTATATATATACTAACATCACCAGTACAAACTATATATATACTAACATCACCAGTACAAACTATATATATACTAACATCACCAGTACAAACTATATATATACTAACATCACATCAGTACAAACTATATATATACTAACATCACCAGTACAAACTATATATATACTAACATCACCAGTACAAACTATATATATACTAACATCACCAGTACAAACTATATATATACTAACATCACCAGTACAAACTATATATATACTAACATCACCAGTACAAACTATATATATACTAACATCACCAGTACAAACTATATATATACTAACATCACCAGTACAAACTATATATATACTAACATCACCAGTACAAACTATATATATACTAACATCACCAGTACAAACTATATATATACTAACATCACCAGTACAAACTATATATATACTAACATCACCAGTACAAACTATATATATACTAACATCACCAGTATAAACTAACATCACCAGTATATATATACTAACATCACCAGTACAAACTATATATATACTAACATCACCAGTACAAACTATATATATACTAACATCACCAGTACAAACTATATATATATACTAACATCACCAGTACAAACTATATATATACTAACATCACCAGTACAAACTATATATATAATAACATCACCAGTACAAACTATATATATACTAACATCACCAGTACAAACTATATATATACTAACATCACCAGTACAAACTATATATATACTAACATCACCAGTACAAACTATATATATACTAACATCACCAGTACAAACTATATATATACTAACATCACCAGTACAAACTATATATATACTAACATCACCAGTACAAACCATATATATATACTAACATCACCAGTACAAACTATATATATACTAACATCACCAGTACAAACTATATATATACTAACATCACCAGTACAAACTATATATATACATAACATATACATATAGTACAAACTATATATATACTAACATCACCAGTACAAACTATATATATACTAACATCACCAGTACAAACTATATATATACTAACATCACCAGTACAAACTATATATATACTAACATTACCAGTACAAACTATATATATACTAACATCACCAGTACAAACTATATATATACTAACATCACCAGTACAAACTATATATATACTAACATCACCAGTACAAACTATATATATACTAACATCACCAGTACAAACTATATATATACTAACATTACCAGTACAAACTATATATATACTAACATCACCAGTACAAACTATATATATACTAACATCACCAGTACAAACTATATATATACTAACATCACCAGTACAAACTATATATATACTAACATCACCAGTACAAACTATATATATATACTAACATTACCAGTACAAACTATATATATATACTAACATCACCAGTACAAACTATATATATACTAACATCACCAGTACAAACTATATATATACTAACATTACCAGTACAAACTATATATATACTAACATCACCAGTACAAACTATATATATATACTAACATCACCAGTACAAACTATATATATACTAACATCACCAGTACAAACTATATATATACTAACATCACCAGTACAAACTATATATATATAACATACATCACCATACACATCAGTACAAACTATATATATACTAACATCACCAGTACAAACTATATATATACTAACATCACCACTAACATCACCAGTACAAACTATATATATACTAACATCACCAGTACAAACTATATATATACTAACATCACCAGTAACTATATATATACTATACAAACTATATATATACTAACATCACCAGTACAAACTATATATATACTAACATCACCAGTACAAACTATATATATACTAACATCACCAGTACAAACTATATATATACTAACATCACCAGTACAAACTATATATATACTAACATCACCAGTACAAACTATATATATACTAACATCACCAAAACAAACTATATACTTGATAACTAGTGTCTAACAACCGGTCTTCACCCTATGTTAGTTGACGATTAACTGGTACAATCTGTATTTTGGATAACTAGTGTCTGACATCCATTATTTACCCTCTGTAAGCTGACCAGTCACTGGTACAAACTATATATTTGATAAGTAGTGTCTAACATGTTTTGCCATCTCTTAGTTTACTTGTCACTGGTACAAACTATATAGTTGATAACTAGTCGCTAACATACATTATTTACCTTCTTTTAGTTGATTAGTTACTAGTAGAAACTATATGTTTGATAACTAGTCTCTGACGTCTGTTATTTACCTTCTGTCAGTTGATCAGTCACTACTACAAATTATATTTATGGTAACTAGTTCACGAAAATGTAGTTTGTGCTATTGATTGGAGTGTAAATATGAGACTAGCTAACCAGTCACCTGTACAAACATGTTCGATGACTCGTCTCTAACCTGTATATTTTAACATGTTTTAGTTAACCAGCAGTACAGGAGTCGTTGTGGATCAGTAATTATAAAAAACAAATACGATCCTTTTCAGTCACAAGTTTGTTACTGAATCCAGCTGTGGAACAATGTTTTTCAGCAGACGTTAGAATATTTATATCTATCTTTGTCATACGTTTTTATTTCGGGAATCTGAAACCAAAATATTCTTAAAACTAATGGAGTTTGAGCAATTAGAAACATGTCACTTATGATGCAAGCTTACGTAATTAAGGAGGTTACAAATTCGATAAAAACAAACAATAATTAAATTATGGTGTCTTTGAACATTTTGAGGAATATTCTGAAAAATACTTTCAGTAAACTTAAAGCAAACATGTTTAGTTTCTAACAACCGACTAACATCAAAATAATCCGACAAGTTACATTTCTACTTGGACAAAGCAAATCATTTAATTTTCTCTTTTGTTCTTCTTTGAATTTACAGTGAGCACGAAAACTTATAATGCTTAAATTCGGTGTTCGATCCCTTTCATCAGTACAGTGCATATAGTCTTATTGTGCAGTTTTGTGCTTAAAGAATCGCAAAGGTTTCTACGGTTATTCAGAAATAATTGTTAAAATACACTGGTAACATACACACGAGGAGCAATCATCATACAAGAACAAAACTCTTGCTTATATGGTACCGAAAAAACATTTTTGTTACGCGATGTGCAACCCACAACTTCGCGAAATTTTTATTCTGTGTGCATGTAGATTTGCAATAGGGGCCACGATTTTCCCGTTTCGACGGCCCGGCATTGCCTGGTGGTTAAGGCACTTGACTCGTAATCTGAGGATCGCGGGTTCGTATTCCCGTCACACCAAACATGCTAGCCCTTTCAGCTGTAATGGCGTTATAATGTGACGGTCAATGCCACTATTCATTGGTAAAAGAGTAGCTCTAGAGTTGTCAGTGGTTGGTAATAACTAGCTGCCTTCCTTCTAGTCTTACACTGCTTGATTAGGAACGGCTACCGCAGATAGCCCTCGTATAGCTTTGCGCGAAATTCAAAACAAACAAAAACCCATTTCGCCTCCGTTTCATGTCACAGAGAACTTTATTTTTCTCCAATCTAAAGTATAGAAAAAATTGGGCAGCTGAATTTGCTGCGCGTAGTGGAGCAAAACGAAGTTGTAGAGGTCACACGCAGATTCGATATTTACGGATTATTTGGCGTGTTTTAGTCTTTGGAGAAGGAAAAGAAAATTATCAGAGATTACTATACAAAATGAAAATCGCTAAGAGCCGCCACGCACTCACATCCCTACAAACTGCTGGTTCCCCAAGTGAGCACTGGCGCCACGGGTAATCGGCGAGCTGGAAATAATTACTTCATTAAACTTTGGTAAAATACGTTAGTGCAACAAAATGTGAAGTACATTAATTTTACAACACACTAGAACTTAACATTTCCTTTAAAAAGATCAGTGTGCCTTGGTTTTATGCCATCATCTGTTTATCAATGTACCATTGTGAAATGGTTTTAATATAAACACACGCTGTCTATATAACATTAATGCTGTAACTGTTTGCAGGCTACGCTCTGGTTGCGAATGTTTTTAAGCCACTTTTTAATTTCTGGATATGATCTGATTGAAAGTTGTTTCCATATCGCGGATCGTTATCTTGTTGGAAGATGAATTTCTGTCAACAGGTCTTGTTCGTGAATGTATAGCATGATGTACAAGTGTTACATCTCTCTTACGCAATCTCTAACACTATTGGTTCAGATTCTTTGTTTTGAGTATTTGGACATATCTACTCCAGGCTTATCTGCTCTAGTCATTCATTATTTTGAGCTGATGGGCTACAGGGAAGACACATAATCAATAGCATTCACTGTAGGTTTACTTCACTGGAAGAGTTAGTTCTGACAGTTATTCTCATCACGTATTCTTGGTCCCAAAATGCATATCGTGCTTTTACGACAGGGGGACGCAAACGTTGGATCTTTGGATTCATTGTCTAGTATTCTAGCTTCTCTTCCACACCAAGCCTAGCACTAAGTGTCCAAAAAATATGTTAACAAAACTTTATTTCACAAATCTTTAAACAAGTTTATATAATATCCGGACGCCCCTGAATGATGTGTGTTTTATTAAAGCAACGCCACATCGAACTATCTGCTCTGTCCACCGAAAGGAATCGAACCCCTGATTTTAGCACTGTAAGTCCGAAGACTTACCGTTTTCCCAGTGAGGGACTGCTGGATATAACCAAATTTATAGATTAAAAAGAAGTTTCATTTTTAAAAAAGGTAATTTGAAGTTTGTCACACTCGAATGATAGTTTAAAATTTGAGGTGTACACACGTTTCCAGCTCACATATCTTTCTTTCCATATTAATATTTTTGACAAGTAGGTAATAGGATCGTTGTCTTCTTTGATGAGCCCATACGTGTCACTTCTAGTTCATCATCAGAGGTACAGTAACAGAAGTAACATCTGACTGTACACTTCCGTGTTTGTCCAAAATACACAGTTACTACAATCTGCCTGTCACAAAGTGGGAAAATGCAATCAACATTTTACACCGTTTCAAAAGTGAAAGAATTAGTTTTAGTATTATTATTTTTTCAAGGCTGTCTGTAACATTTGTTGTTGATATTCTTGTCTGGTGTAAAATTGTTCCACAGATGGTAAATCTCTTTTTATTTAAATGACATCTATGTACTTATTTTAGTGTGGTGTTACCACAGACGAAGATGGTGGTGCCCGGATGGAGTGCCAACACAGATGCATGTTGTGGTGCCCACATGGAATGTTACCACAGATGCAAGTCATTATGCCCAGATGGAGTGCCAACACAGATGCATGTCGTGGTGCCCAGATGGAATGTTACCACAGATGCAAGTCATTATGCCCAGATGGAGTGCCAACACAGATGCATGTCGTGGTGTCCACATGGAATGTTACCACAGATGCAAGTCATTATGCCCAGATGGAGTGCCAACACAGATGTATGTCGTGGTGTCCACATGGAATGTTACCACAGATGCAAGTCATTATGCCCAGATGGAGTGCCAACACATGCATGTCGTGGTGCCCAGATGGAATGTTACCACAGATGCAAGTCATTATGCCCAGATGGAGTGCCAACACAGATGCATGTCGTGGTGCCCAGATGGAATGTTACCACAGATGCAAGTCATTATGCCCAGATGGAGTGCCAACACAGATGCATGTCGTGGTGCCCACATGGAATGTTACTACAGATGCAAGTCATTATGCCCAGATGGAGTGCCAACACAGATGTATGTCGTGGTGCCCAGATGGAATATGGAATGTTACTACAGATGCAATTCATTATATATATATAAATAGATGCATCTTTTTAACGACGAATTCCAAACCATTTGGTAATGAAGTGCAACCAAATGGCTGAGAAGAAATACGACGTTTTCCGAACACAGATATTAATATCACACATCAGTAAGGTGAGTGAGAAGTGTAAAATCGGAGGATATGACATTTTGACAAAGGACGCTAACAATATTGGGAAAAAAGTAAACAAACTCGTTCAGCAGAGTGTTTATGGCAGTAATGGGTTTAAAAATCGAGGTCGGAGCAAAGGCTTTTCTTGTAAAATGATGGCTGTGGTTATGTTCGCAGAACCGGAAGGACATTGCAATAAAGCTGGGCATATCTCATGGTACCGTTCACAGGAGCAAAAACGAAGATTTGAAATTTACAAGTTGACAGCTACACCACGAAATCAGTGGTCGTTTTGTGAGAAAGATGGTAAACAAATTGGAATTACAGTAATCTTAACCTGATGTACAACCATGGACTTTTGTTCTTTGGCCTGCTTATCTTATCCTGATGTACAACCATGGACTTTTGTTCTTTGGCCTGCTTAAATGTTGTATCGGAAGTCGGCGTTCACATACACTGAAAGGGCTGTGAAATGTTTGCCAAGATGAGCGGCCTTTGGAAAAACTTGTTACCATGGAAACAGAATCGCCAGGTGATAATGCGTAATCATGGCCATCTGACTGGAAGAGACTGACGGTGAAGGAAGAAATTATAAGAGCAGCACTGGACCTGAAATATCGCTGTTGTAAAGTGCTAGTAACCTCGGTAGCCCTGCAGAATAAGCACTTATTATCTACGTGGTAATTAGGGTTAGTCTCCAATAAGAATCACTGTGATACTGACGCTAAAAAAAAACTTAATGTACCGTAAACTGAACTTGCACTAATTAATAAGGTATAATTAATAAGTTGTAATTAATAAGGTGTAATTAATACGGTAATAAGATATAATTAATAAGGTGTAATTAATAAGATATACTTAATAAGGTGTAATTAATAAGGTATAATTAATAAGATATAATTAATAAGGTGTAATTAATAAGGTGTAATTAATACGGTAATAAGATATAATTAATAAGGTATAATTAATAAGATATAATTAATAAGGTATAATTAATAAGGTGTAATTAATACGGTAATAAGATATAATTAATAAGGTATAATTAATAAGGTGTAATTAATAAGGTATAATTAATAAGGTGTAATTAATACTGTAATAAGATATAATTAATAAGATATAATTAATAAGGTGTAATTAATACGGTATAATTAATAAGATATAATTAATAAGGTGTAATTAATACGGTAATAAGATATAATTAATAAGGTATAATTATTAAGATATAATTAATAAGATATAATTAATAAGGTATAATTATTAAGATATAATTAATAAGATATAATTAATAAGGTGTAATTAATAAGGTATAATTATTAAGATATAATTAATAAGATATAATTAATAAGGTGTAATTAATAAGGTGTAATTATTAAGATATAATTAATAAGATATAATTAATAAGGTGTAATTAATACGGTAATAAGATGTAATTAATAAGGTGTAATTAATACCGTAATAAGATATAATTAATAAGGTGTAATTAATACCGTAATAAGATATAATTAATAAGGTGTAATTAATACCGTAATAAGATATAATTAATAAGGTGTAATTAATACCGTAATAAGATATAATTAATAAGGTGTAATTATTAAGGTATAATTAATAAGGTGTAACTGATCATGGTTTACGCGTATGAAAGTCATTCGTATATGTTCTTAAACTATGAACAGAATTCAAAGTACATCACACTTATTTTAATAAAGTTTTCTGAATGCAAAACTTCATAAAATATTGGATTATATTTATACAAGTGCTACAAGGCACGTTTATTTATAGAAGTGTTACAAGGCACGTTTATTTATACAAGTGCTACAAGGCACGTTTATTTATAGAAGTGCTACAAGACACGTTTATTTATAGAAGTGTTACAAGGCACGTTTATTTATAGAAGTGTTACAAGGCACGTTTATTTATAGAAGTGTTACAAGGCACGTTTATTTATAGAAGTGCTACAAGACACGTTTATTTATAGAAGTGTTACAAGGCACGTTTATTTATTCAAGTTTTAAGTTTAAGTTGCCGGAATAAGTGTAACTTTCCAGTTCTTTTTGTCTCCTAACCATTAAATCAGTGGAATCACTCTAAGTAGAGCAGAGTGGGGACAGTGGAATCACTCTAAGTACAGCAGAGTGGGGACAGTGGAATCACTCTAAGTAGAGCAGGGTGGGGACAGTGAAATCACTCTAAGTAGAGCAGAGTGGGGACAGTTGCTCTGAAATAGTTGATTATTATGGGAACAATACAAACGTATTTGAAATGAATAGTTTATATTGTGTGAATAGTTATTAAATAACATAGGAAATAATAAGAAAACAGAGCTTTCAGTACATCATGTATAATATTGAAGGTGGACAATATCAATAAACAAAGTTATGATCACACCTATAAACAGAACGATTTTACAGTATATCATGCAAGCCACACTGGTAGACAACATCTATAAACGACATTCCTCTCTTATAGGGTCCCCCAGTGGCTCAACGGTATGTCTGCGGACTTACAACGTTAAAAACCGGGTTTCGGTACCCGTGGTGGGCAGAGCATAGGTAGCCCATTGTGTAGCTTTGTGCTTACTTCAAAACAACAACAACTCTCTTATAGGTTGTACAAAGTCTTTTCTTGCAATCGATATGTATCGAATAATCAGTGTTCAATCCTGGGATGTTCGCATTAAGATAGTTCACTGGAGAATTTCTTCTCAAACACCTAAAACTTAATGTTGTGTGAAATAACTAACGATAAGGGACAATAAAGTGTTTAGTTGATGGAGAAATAAAGTTTGCGTTAATTGTTTATCTTCAAAATCAAACAAAGTAATACCATTAGGTTTGCTTGTTTTGGTTTGAAGTTCACGCAGAGCTACATGGACTATCTGAGCTAGCTGTCCTTAATTTTGTCGTGATAAACTACAGGGAAGGCAGATAGTCAACATCACCAACCGTGAACGCTTGGGCTACTCTTTCACTGACGAATAGTGGGATTGATTGTCACATTATACTGCTCCCACGGCTGAAAGGGCCAACACATTTAGTAACGATGCTCAAATCAACGACTCTCATATTGCAAGTCGAGCACCCTGACCCCCAGGCCATGCCAGGCCCCGAAACCATCAGATTAGGATTATGGTTCTTTCATGGTTCTCTAGTAGAAATCAATATGAAATTTTAAAGTTCTATGTTTTACAACCTGCCAGTGATTACATGTTGTTTATTAGTTAACAGATAAATAAATAAGGAACCAGTTTGTCTGCTAAATAATAATGTATAATTAATTGTGACTGTACATCTACGGTATTTTACCTTATTAATGATGAGTAAGAGGCTACACATCTAAACCAAAAATAATTTAAAGCTTATCAGTTCTAAATTATGGTTAATTTTGCCATAAGTTTCATCTTTTTTCTTTCTCACCCTCAAGATCTTTCTTATAAAGGCGTGACAACTAAACTAGATACCTCGTATGGAAACTGTAAAACAGTAACATACACAGAAACAACGTTTCTGGGTTAATAAAATAATTACTTTTTTGTAACATTCAGTTAAATTCAGGCTTGATAAATGTGTGGCACGTTTACTATTTATTATATGTATGTATAAAGATCATAAAACCACCAAATGTCTCACAAGCCCTACAAACGTTTTCCATACGCCATCTCTATTACATATTGTTATTTAAGTATTCAATATTATTTGTTTTTAAATTTTTGTCACCTAAGCCTTTACGTTAAAATGACGGTCAGTAATTGAAGCAGTTATCCAGTTTTCTTGTTTGGGTGGGACATAAATCAGTCAGGATCGGTTTCATAGCGCATAGAACGTGCCCTCGAGATATGTTTGACGTCTCAATGCCAGACGTGAAAAACAGACAACTTCCGTCATGAATCTGCTGTTCCTACCACGTACTGTTTACTGTTAAAAGATCGTTTTTCGCGGAATTGTGTAGATGAAGGGTCTGTATATTTGAATTTTAGAAGTATTTTATTTATATATATATATACATATATTTTTTAATGTTCCATTTAACGTTTCATTTTTCTCGTCTGTAAATTACTTAAAGTCACGCGATTTTTGAAAATCGTCGTTTCATTTGTTGGACTAAAGGGATAACAAATCATATACTTAATAAATGATAAAATACATTTGGTTGAAATGAATTACTTTAAAATGTATAGAAGTAGTGAAATTGGCACAGGAACATGAAAAGTTGGTGGAACAGACATCCAATAAAAATACGTAGGAAACGCCACGTGAAACAACGTTCCAACAATGTTTTGTGCATGCGCAGATCTTTAACATTTGTACATGACTGTTTAATATAATCTTCCTTAGACAGCGTTGATCAAGTCTTAACCTTTCCACCAGTTGAAGGATGTGAAGTTAATGGGGAAGGGGGAGAATAATCGTTTAAAACTCAATAGGGGGATTCTTTTTATACGGGGAAGAAATTTGTCCTATGTACACTTCACTTCAGAATTCAATTATTCTTAGACCTTTCTCCTTACTTATTTTCTGCCTCCTAGTAGTACAGCAGTATTTCCGCAGACTTACGACGCTAGAGACTGGATTTCGATACCCATGATGGGGAGAGCATAGAGAACTAATTGTATAGGTTTGCACTTAAATACAAATAAACAAAGAAATGATCTATTTATAAAATATGGAACACAAATACGTAAAAAAACTAACATAAACTCATCGAACAATCAAGAGTAGACACAAGTTTAAATGTTGTAATAATTCTCTTTGTTTTCTAATTTGAATATGATACAGAGGTGACGTGGAATACTCTTAGTAGGAGATTTTTGCTTAGAGGTCGCTTTGCCGTATACACAGAGACGTATGATCCGCCAAACTGTAAGAAATAAGTTGAATTTGGCCCAGAAATGACTGAACATTTCCAATAGAAGCCTTCAGTAGTTAAACTTCAATTGTAAGTGTATGCATGATTATGAGTGGTTTTAATTTCAGGTATAAAGATTAGGAAATGCTAGAGTCAAACCACGAGAAAGAAAGGTTTTTTGGAAACTGTTTAAGATGAATTTCTTCACCAGTTGGGCAATGTACCTACTAATAACAATGTTATTTTAGATTCTTTGTTAACTTGAAATATAGAAATAATCAAGAGGGTGGAGATTGGAGAACATCTGGGTGCTCTATTAGGTTAGATGTTTTGCTGCATATGGAGATAAGGAAAAAACGATAGTTTATAAATGGGAACAAGATCAAACAAGATGATTGAATTAATTCTTAGCCGGTTGAAAACATTGGTAAGCTAAATAAACGCTAAGGCATCTGAACCAGATGGTATTTTCCAAAGGTTTTGAAAGAGGTTAAAGGTTGGATATGTGAGCCACTTATGACCATTTTATTGTCAGTTGTGGAATACTGGACAGATACCAGGGAGTTGAAAGTTGTCTGACGTAACTTCTTTTTTTCAAAGGACAAGTCCAACAAATGGACTTTACAAATGGAGTTTAGTCAAACTGGATTAATGTCACAAGTGGGGTACATCATGGAACATTTACATCAGTGACATAGATAAAGAAATAGTCAATAAGTTACTTAAATTTGTAGATGATATTAAGGTCTTGGATGTTGCTGAATGTGAAGAGAATACTGGTGCTTCTCAAAAGGATTTAAATCATTTAGTGAGTTGGACAAATAAATGGAAGATGGTCTCTGAAGCCATCCGAGCAATGTGTTGTTTATAGTGGTAGGGATATATACAGAAACACTGAGTACAAGTATGAACAGGTTATAATTGCACTGCAAAGGTTACTGGTGAAGCCACATTTGTAATGTTGTGTTCAGCCTTGGGAAAAACATTGAACAGTTGGAAGAGATACAGCGGGAGGCTACTATAATGGTGCCTAAAATAAAGGAAGTGTTGAATACGAGGAAAGAAGAGTTAGAAAGGAACTGATTGAGGTATTTAAGGAAGTGTTGAATACGAGGAAAGAAGAGTTAGAAAGGAACTGATTGAGGTATTTAAGGAAGTGTTGAATACGAGGAAAGAAGAACTGATTGTTAGAAAGAAGAACTGATTGAGGTATTTAAGGAAGTGTTGAATACGAGGAAAAAAATTGAGGTATTTAAGAGTTAGAAAGGAACTGATTGAGGTATTTAAGATTTTAAGACGATCAGTCCCTGATTGAGGTATATTATTTGGTAAATTTAAGAGCATTCTGAAGAGATGGCGGCGGGTGATGAAAACTAGTTGCCTTTCCTCTAGTTTTATACTTCTAAATTAGGGACGGTTGGTGCTGCTATCCCGCGTGTAGCTTCTGCGCGAAATTAAAAACAAACAAACATAGAAGCATTTGTGATTTATGTTAATATTTAGGGGAGGTCTTACTAAATTAGGGACGGCTAGCTCAGATAACCCTCGAGTAGCTTTGTGCGAAATACAAAACAAACAATTTTTAGGGTTATGGTTAAAACGCCATCGTGTGCGATGTTTACATAATACAAGAAATAAATAGTCTGTGTGTACATGCATAAACATTTCGATTAAGATTAACATGTTTCATTAAACATCGGTTCTCAATCTCTAATTAATAAAGTCTCCTTTGTTCACAACATTCTTTTGTTCTCTGTCGAGCAAGGAATTCTGACGTTTCATCTTTATTGCATCTCGTATATAGTGGAGAACCCAATGCCACAAATCACAGGGTTAAGTTTAATTAGAAGAATAAACGTCATGAGATAACAAAGTACAATGACCTATAGTAGTATGTAACGTCAGAGGAAGCTGATATTTTATCTTTATCAAGGTGTCTAGTTACATATATTAAGAACCAGAGAACGTTGCGAATAGAGGAGATTTTAGTTTGGTTTGTTTTGAATTTCGCGCAAAGCTACATGAGAGCTACCTGCGCTAGCCGTCCCTAATTTAGCTGTGTAAGACTAAATAGAAGGCAACTGGTCATTACCACCCGCCATCAACTCTTGGGTTACTCTTTTACCAAAGAATAGTGGGATTGGCCGCCACATCATAACGTCCCCACGGCTGAAAGAGCAAGCATGTTTGGTGTGACGGGGATTTTAATCCGGGACCCTCGGATTAAAGACATTTTATTGATTTGACGTTTGTAATCTAGGCTTAGTGAGACTACAACATCCGTAACTGTAATTGTAGAATATTTAGTACAAGAATACGGTATCTGCGTGTATCTGTCACCTGTAAAATTACTGATTTTATAATGGACTTAACACTGTGTTTTTAATTTAGTTTGGTAACATCGCGTTTGTCATATTGAAAGTAAATGAAGTGAGAAGTTGCCAGAATCAGTTTAAGATTATGGTCAACACAAACACTTGATACTAATGACTTAGCATATATATATATACACACAAAACATGAGTTTATCTGGTAAATAATGCATATTATTTTATATATATATCTTTAGAAGATAGGTCATGCTAATGTTTTATTGTGCACGATTAGGTTTCAGTTTTGATTAATAAAAACTTAATATTTTGACTTCACTCAACGATTCAAGTGAATTAAGTTTTAAGTTACATGTGTTTGCACTATTAAGCAACTATTATTATATTCACATAAGTTATTCCCATTTACTGTAATTTCTAAAAGAAAATTATAAACAACATGATTAAGAGGGCTAGCCTCCTGCTAGTCCATAGTTTTCATTTAGTGAGCTAGCCTCCTTATAGTCCATAGTTTTAATTTAGTGAGCTAACCTCTTGCTAGTTCATAGTTTTAATTTAGTGAGCTAGCCTCCTGCTAGTCCATAGTTTTAATTTAGTGAGCTAACCTCCTGCTAGTCCATAGTTTTCATTTAGTGAGCTAACTTCCTGCTTGTCTATGATTTTCGCTTAGTGAGCTAACCTCCTGCTAGTCCATAGTTTTAATTTAGTGAGCTAGCCTCCTGCTAGTCCATAGTTTTAATTTAGTGAGCTAACCTCCTGCTAGTCCATAGTTTTCATTTAGTGAGCTAACTTCCTGCTTGCCTATGGTTTTCGCTTAGTGAGCTAACTTCCTGCTTGTCTATGGTTTTCGCTTAGTGAGCTAACCTCCTTCTAGTCCATAGTTTTCATTTAGTGAGCTAGCCTCCTGCTAGTCCATAGTTTTCACTTAGTGAGCTAGCCTCCTGCAAGTCCATAGTTTTCATTTAGTGAGCTAGCCTCCTTCTAGTCCATAGTTTTCGCTTAGTAAGCTAACCTCCTGCTAGTCCATAGTTTTTACTTAGTGAGATAGCCTCAAGCTAGTCCATAGTTTTCGCTTAGTAAGCTAACCTCCTGCAAGTCCATAGTTTTCATTTAGTGAGCTAGCCTCCTTCTAGTCCATAGTTTTCGCTTAGTAAGCTAACCTCCTGCTAGTCCATAGTTTTTACTTAGTGAGATAGCCTCAAGCTAGTCCATAGTTTTCGCTTAGTAAGCTAACCTCCTGCTAGTCCATAGTTTTCACTTAGTGAGATAGCCTCCTGCTAGTTCATAGTTTTCACTTAGTTAGATAGCCTCTTACTGATCCGCAGTTTTCGTTACTCGATTCTTCCGAAGACTTTAATGGTAAAATATTCTGACAGATCGAGCTCTATCCTATTATTGTAATTGGTATTAGGATAGCAAGTGTGATTAATAACTTTTTGAAAGGTTTGGTGAAACGTAAAGTTACGGACGAAAACCTGCAAGGATTATGGGAAAGAAGGAGAAATATCGTGATGAAGATGAATGTGACAAAAGAAAAATGTGGCGAAAGAAGAGGAAGTTGACAAGAAATCGGTTGAACAAACTAGTAAAACTATAGAGAAACAAAAGAAAGAAATAACAATTACGAAAACGAACTATTATACATGGCGTTAGGTGGGAGAGAATAATGATAAGAAATATAGCGAGACGAAACAAATGATTTATTAATCTAGAGAGAGGTTAAAAGAGAGAGGTTATAAACATGTTAAAATATTTATTAATGAAGATAAGGTAACGATTTTATCTCCAGAACGTGTCTTTATTTGTTCTATATTTCACCATCACAATTTCGGTAGGAGTTATCAATAGCTTATAATTTCGCTAACCCAGATGGAGCCAATAAAACACATTTCACTGTTCGCTAACCCAGATGGAGCCAATAAAAACACATTTCACTGTTCGCTAACCCAGATGGAGCCAATAAAACAGATTTCACTGTTCGCTAACCCAGATGGAGCCAATAAAACACATTTCACTGTTGGCTAACCCAGATGGAGCCAATAAAACACATTTCACTGGAGATAAAACCCGTTATTTTGTTCACGTTGATTAAAACCTCGTAATAAATTCCAGTTTTCGTTAAAATAAACTTAGAACGATTTTAAAATATTTACCTCAAACGAATTGCCTGTTCCGAAGTAAATTGGTACAAAGGCTAGCCATATAATGCACGTTGTGTACATTGTGAAGCCAATGAACTTGGACTCATTAAAATTCTCAGGAATTTTTCGGGTTTTGACAGCGTATACGGTGCACACTGTTATCAGCACCATGTTGTACAGCAGTGAAATAAGGAAGCTGGAGTCTTTGGTGTGACATTTCAGGATCACTTCGTTCCTTTTTCCATCCGGGTAGTAATGGCGGACGCCTGGTATCTCGATCATGAACCACACCAGGGTTGCGATAACCTGAACAGCGATGAACACCGATGTTATTATAACCTGTGATCGAGGACTTATGAAACTCGGGCGACGAGCTGAGTTACGAGCACTGTCAAAATTCGAGAAATACGATTCGTTTTGGTTAAGAGGGCACTGTATATAGTCGAGAACCCAAAGCCCACACCGAAACGTTGTAAGCCACAAATCACGGGGCTAGGCTTAGCTAGAAGAATGAACGTCATAAGATAACAGAATAGGATGCCCCATAGCAGCATGTAACTAAGTTCCCGACCTGAAGCCTTAACGATTGGAGTGTTGTTATTTAGAACAAAGATTATCATTACCCCTAGAGTCAATAGAATACCCAGACATGATATAGCAATAGGCACGAGTGCAAAAATCGAGTTCCAGCGCATGTGCTGTTTCGTTAGGTCGTAACAGCTAAGTTTGTCGGGGTACGGCCAGCGCCCGTGACCACAATCCGCACATGTAAATTCGTCCAGCGCGTATTCCCACGGGTTACAACGTGAGCAAATCCAGCAACAGACGTCACCAGTTTGCGTCATTTTAATTTCACCCACCCCGCACGGTTCACTGCAGATAGAGGGCGGCACCCTACGTGAGCCTTGAGACCAGAGTACTTCATCCAAATTTAAATGCAAACCATTGAACCATTCACCGATACCTTTGTATTCATACAAAGAGGTATTAGGGATACGTTGATAGTTGTATATGTTGTATCGTCCCAAACCATCTCCCTGGCGGTCAAATTTCACTTCACTTCCAGCGAGATCTGCAGAAATAAGAAAATCTTAAATAGCTAGGCATCAATAACACTTCGAGCAAAATCTATACAAGTAAAACAGCTACAGAAGAAAACAAAGCCGCTGGTACAGTTCCAGAAATGTCTACTAATTTAAGAAAATCATAGAAGATAATTAAATTGTGCATATACCTGCAGCGACATCTGGAGAAATAATAAAATTATTGTGTCTCAGTAAGCCGTCTCATCGACGACTTAGGGCTCAATATGTTCTATGTTTTGTTATTTATTAATAAACGCTTAAAGATATGCAATGTCTCTTCATGGAAACTTTATTAAAAAGTCTAAAAATGATAACTTTGAGTACGTTACCACAAAACAACTGAAACCAACATAATTGTTGTTTAACACTATAGATCAACTTCAACCGAAGTGTTGGGTTATAATACAGAGATTGACTTTTAACTATAGAATTTAACCTTCAACAGAATTGTTGTTCAACGTTATAAAGCTTAATTTAATCACAATTATTCTTTAACAATACAGAACATCATTAAAACACAATTGTTGTTTAACAACATAGAGCTTGATTCAAACACAATTGTCGTTTAACAATATAGAGCTTGATTTAAACACAATTGTCATTTAACATTAGAAAGCTTAATTTCAACATAATTATTGTTTAACCTTTCAGTGCTTGATTCAAACACAACTGTTATCTAACAATATAAACATTGATTTAAACACATTTATTATTTAACAATATAGAGCTTGACTTCAACATACTTGTTGTTTAGAAATATAGAGTTTGATATTTCTAACAAATTGTTGTTTATCAATATAGAGCTTGATTTAAACACATTTATTGTTTAACAATATAGAGCTTGACTTCAACATATTTGTTGTTTAGAAATATAGAGTTTGATATTTCTAACAAATTACTGTTTAACAACATAGAGCTTGATTTAAACACAACTATTGTTTAACAATATAGAGCTTGAGTTCAATCAAACGTTGTTATCTAAACATATAGAGCTTGATTTAATCACAACTGTTATCTAACAATATAGAGCTTGATTTAATCACAACTGTTATCTAACAATATAGAGCTTGATTTAATCACAACTGTTATCTAACAATATAGAGCTTGATTTAATCACAACTGTTATCTAACAATATAGAGCTTGATTTAATCACAACTGTTATCTAACAATATAGAGCTTGATTTAATCACAACTGTTATCTAACAATATAGAGCTTAACTTGAACACAATTGTTGTTTAACAATTTTGAGCTTGACTTGACCACAACTGTTATCCAACAATATAGAGCTTGATTTAATCACAACTGTTATCTAACAATATAGAGCTTGATTTAATCACAACTGTTATCTACCAATATAGAGCTTGATTTAATCACAACTGTTATCTAACAATATAGAGCTTGATTTAACCACAACTGTTATCTAACAATATAGAGCTTGATTTAATCACAACTGTTATCTAACAATATAGAGCTTGATTTAATCACAACTGTTATCTAACAATATAGAGCTTGATTTAATCACAACTGTTATCTAACAATATAGAGCTTGATTTAATCACAACTGTTATCTAACAATATAGAGCTTAACTTGAACACAATTGTTGTTTGACAATTTTGAGCTTGACTTGACCACAACTGTTATCCAACAATATAGAGATTGATTTAATCACAACTGTTATCCAACAATATAAGCACAGCTATTGTTTAACATTATAGAATAATTACACAATTATTGTTTAATAATATAGAAGTTGATTTAAACGCATTTGTTGTTCAACAATATAGAGATTGATTTAAACACAACTGTTGTTTAACCTTATAGAGTTTGACTTCAGTACAATTGTTGTTTATCCATATATAGATTTGGTTTAGTAGAATCAACATAATCAAGACTGATTTAAATATCGTACAAAGGTGCTCTTAGTTTCATGTATGTTATCAGAATACTAAAAAGAAAAAAATGTTTCTCTCTATATTTATCATATTTCTCTACCTTAAAAATAAATTATAACACTTCAACTTATTTCAACGTCATTCTCGTGTTTCATGGAAGATTCGCATTATTTTCTTTCCTATCTTAATAGGTATTTCCACATCATTACAAGTTTTCCACGCTTGAGGCAAATCAGGCTATTTTCACTGCTGTTACTTCATCAATCACTGTGTCGAATCAATCTGCTTTGTATTATACGTGTAATAGCTGTTTTATTATTAATAAAACCAATGTGAAAAAATACTAAGACTATTTTTGTTGGCTATTTTTTCCCTTCAGAGACTTTAAACAAACTCAGTGACTAATAAATTTAAAGCTTAAAACAACACAAACATTCTTAATATATGCCAATAATAACTCTATTGTGTAATTTGTAAAATACGAATTTGTCTCAACTTGTTATTATGTTATGTTAGTAAATACGTTTTTTTTATATTGCCATATCTCTTGAAGAATAACTTATATTAACAACAAAAGAACTTACATAAACAGTCAAAATTTAGTAAACCATGAAATATTTGATTTTCTTAACCGGTGTTAATAGGTTTTGAATTAGTTTTTTTTTCGCTAATGTTTAATGGGTTTTAGTAAAAGTATGATACATCTTACATAGATAAACCGATTGAACGGCTTACCGTTAAAGGATGGTATATTAGCGTATAGAAGGATTCATGTATTATGCAAGGGTAATGTATTAGCGCATAAAAAAGGTTTATGTATTATTCAAGGGTAGTATATTAGTGTGCAAAAATGTTCATGTATTATTCAAGGGTGATATATTACTGTGCAAAAAGGTTCATGTATTATTCAAGGGTGATATATTAGTGTACAAAAAGGTTCATGCTTTTATCTTCATAAGCCATCAGATTTGCTGCTGACCTAACAAACTAACCTTAACCCACATGTAGATCTTTTATTGATGACTTATGTTTTGAAGATTTTTTATTAAAATTAATTTTAATTAGTTAATTCAAAATGTTTCTTTTATTTTCGCGCAAGTCTATACGAGGATATCTGCGATAATAGTCCCTAATTTAGAAGTGGAAGACCAGAGGGACAGCAACTAGTCGTCATCACCTACCGCCAACTCTTTAGTTACTCTGTAACCAACGAATACTTAGATTGACAAGAACGTTATAGGCCCCTAACGGCTAAAGGGGCGAATATATTTGATGGCTCGCCATGGCCAGATGGTTAGGGCACTCGATTCGCAATCTGAGGATCGCGGATTCGAAACCCCATCACACCAGAAATACTCGCCCTTTCAGCCGTGGAGGCGTTGTAATAGCATAATCAATCCCACTGTTAGCTGGTAAAAGAGTAGCCCAAGAGTTGGTGGTAATGACTAGCTACCTCTCCTCTGATCTTACACTGCTAAATTAGAGACGACAAGCGCAGATAGTCATCGTGTTGCTTTGCGCTAAGTTAAAAAACAACTAAACTAGCATATTTGGCGGAATGGTAATTCTTAGATTGTGAGAAAAGCGTCCTAACCACTTGACCATACCGAACTACAGGTGGTTTTATTAAGCAACTGTGTTGAAACAAGATACAGGTTATAGCGACATATGTGTGAGTTAGATGTAACAGATATATATAAAATCCTACAATGCCATCAAACACAGATTAAAATAATAGTATTACAGTGTTGTGTGCAAACTTTGTTTGTGATTGTTACAATGAAAAGAAACATCAGGGTACATTAAAGTAGGCTAAAATAATGGTATGCAACTATTAAAGATCTCAAAGACGAGAAACAACAACCGGTAAAGCTAGTTATATATTGCATTTATTAATTGTACTTTATTCCTCATTTCATGTTTCAGTCACACAGTAGCTTCTGTGGTCATCACGAGAAACCGAACTCCGGATTTGACCGTTGTAAGTCCGCAAAATTATCACTGACAAACTGAAACATCATGATTTCATTAACCATGGTTATATAAATTTTTTATGCTAAAATATCACAGTTTTTGTAACTTATCCTAAGAGAACGTAATATTTTGTAAATATTGAACTATTTTTGGATTATGATAACAAAACTTTGAGTTAGAAGTAAATTAACAATAAAAAACTTAAAGTAAGTAGGGTGTATGAATACAAAACCTAAACTAAGTAATGGATTATCAGAACAAAAAGTAAGTAGTGGTGTATGAATACAAAACCTAAACTAAGTAATGGATTATCAGAACAAAAAGTAAGTAGGGGTATATGAATACAAAACCTAAACTAAGTAATGGATTATCAGAACAAAAGTAAGTAGTGGTGTATGAATACAAAACTTAAACTAAGTAATGGATTATCAGAACAAAAAGTAAGTAGGGGTGTATGAATACAAAACCTAAACTAAGTAATGGATTATCAGAACAAAAAGTAAGTAGGGGTGTATGAATACAAAACCTAAACTAAGTAATGGATTATCAGAACAAAAAGTAAGTAGGGGTGTATGAATACAAAACCTAAACTAAGTAATGGATTATCAGAACAAAAGTAAGTAGTGGTGTATGAATACAAAACAAACTACCAAAAGTAAACTAAGTAATGGATTATCAGAACAAAAGTAAGTACAAAACTAAACTAAGTAATGGATGTCAGAACAAAAGTGAATGAATACAAACCTAAACTAAGTAATGGATTATCAGAACAAAAGTAAGTAGTGGTGTAATGAATACAAAACCCTAAACTAAGTAATGGATTATCAGAACAAAAGTAAGTAAGTAGTGGTGTATGAATACAAAACCTAAACTAAGTAATGGATTATCAGAACAAAAAAAGTAAGAATAGTAATGGATGAACAAAAGTAAGTGAATACAAAACCTAAACTAAGTAATGGATTATCAGAACAAAAGTAAGTAGGGTGTATGAATACAAAACTGTAATGGACAGAACAAAAAGTAAGTAGGTGTATGAATACAAAACCTAAACTAACTAAGTAATGAATACAAAGAAACTAAGTAATGGATTATCAGAACAAAATTTGAAGTAGTGGTGTATGAATACAAAACCTAAACTAAGTAATGGATTATCAGAACAAAATTTGAAGTAGTAGTGTATGAATACAAAACCTAAACTAAGTAATGGATTATCAGAACAAAACTTAAAGTAAGTAGGTGTATGAATACTAAACCTAAACAAAGTAATGGATTATCAGAACAAAATTTAAAGTAAGCAGTAGTGAATGAATAAAAAATGTAATATGAAATACACCAATGCTTCTTTCTAAACCAACGATGATTCTTTTAAACATTAACTTGTTTTTCTTCATGTTTTTATGATTGTTTCAGTTACCTTCTAATGTAAATAGTGCCCAATATACTGGTATAACAAAGCAATAGTGTTAATATTGACACTACCACGTGTAACGTGGACACATCTGAAACTTCGTTGCTATCGTGATGTGAGCAAACACATGACAAATAAAGTTACAGGAATAATAATGAAAAAAAAACAACACATTGTTTAATGACACTTGCCTTCTACCAGGGAGTGAAATAGATAGATCTTTTATTTACAAGAATTTACTGAATTTATTGACAGTAGTTAGAAGTCGAGAAAGTTGGTTTGCTTAGACCTTTCGCGCAATGCTACACAATAATTGAGCACAGCGGTACCAGATTTGAACTGAGAGACTATAGGAGAGACAGCTAGTCAACAACACTCATCGAGAAATCTTCTGGCACATCCCTCGCCCCAAAATATCTAGCGAGTTTTCCGGAAACGAGACATGAACCATGAACTCTCAGAATTGTAGTTCGGAATTATCGAACTATATTTTATCACAACATCGTTGGTATAGTAACACTGCTTTGTAAATTACCATTACAATAAACAATGTTATTCAGATAGATTTAACCCGATAATGTGAGTAATAATCACTCCTTTTTATATCTTTTTACGATGTCATACCCTATATTACAATAAAAAAATATTATTTTATATAAAGCCTTAACCTGGGAGTGTAAATTATCATATATTTAGTTGCAGGTGTTTCCACATCATATATTGCTGTAACATTGCATTACGGATTTCAGTAATGAATAATTATATATGTCGCTAAATCATCATAAAATCCCCATAATACCGTATTATATTAAAGTCATCAGAAATTTCACATTATGACGTACCTAATGGAATCGCGAAAAGATACTATACTGCCATTAAAAACAAGGATTAATTTTTATCTCGTCAATAAAAATCTTTTGTCTGAAATAACGTTAGATAAAATCAACCGTACATATAATTAATTTAGTTGTTAATAGACACCTAACATGATTGTTAAAAAACAGAACATCTCATTGAATAACGGAAAACACACAGATGTTTTACCGCTAATTATTTGAATGTTTATTTGGTGCAAACTTTCGGTTTCAGTATTGAAGTCTTTAAATGCAGAGACAGTTCGCTTAACATGAGCCTAATTAAGTTGTTAATAAACCCTCATAATAATATATTTTATTATTACTTCGCTTTTACAAATATATATGTACAAGTTTAATATCTTACCTATAAACGAAACATTCAGAAGGTAATCTTTATAGAGGACGCCACCATCCAGGTCTCGCAGAGCTTGGCAGTAGTGGTCACTGTGACGGTTACATAAGACTTCCCAAGCTTTATGTAAAGCATAGGCTAATGAATAGACGGCGTCCACAACAAATTGAACCTTGGATTCTTGAACGTAGCCCACGTCATTCGAGAGGCGGAGGTTGGGTGAACACAGGGGAACTCTGGTGTCTGTACTCTCCACGCCGTCGTTATTGGGCAACTTACAAGAAAAAACATCTTCCCAGTATTCTTTGAACCAGGGGTTTCGCTGATTGTTGTATGCTGTCAAATTCTGCATGTACCAGTCAAATTCCTCAATTTCGCGAGACTGCAATTCTACTGTAATAGCGCCCTCTGCCACATCTTGAAGCCCTTCCACGAGCTTTTCCTGTTTTCCCCACCCATCACTAGCTATCCAGGCAAACTTGCCCACCGACTTAGCGCTTTTTGACGCTTCAAGAATGCCTCGCGCGTCTTCGGCTCGGGTGAACAAAACTACGCCCTGGGCGTTCTTCTTGGTTAACAAATTCCTGTAAATATTATCGAAAATTTCTTTGTTAGCTGAATGAGGAACTTTTTCGTTGATAGCAATGCAGATGTTTCTAGCACGTGCCTCCTGCTGGAAAGCTTTCATTCCTGAGTCGCCATATTGGCCTTCCGAGGACACAAGTGAAACATAGGACCAGTTGAAACTCTGGACAAGGTCCACTAAGGCTATAGCCTGGAAAGTATCTGGAGGTACAGTTCGAGCGAAGAAGTCATACCTAGTCTTATCACTAAGAGAGGTACCTGTGGACGCTGGACTGACCTGTGGAATTCTGAAGAGCCTTAATAAGTTGGCTACCTGGAGAGACACCTCACTGTAAGAACCACCCACAACTCCACTGATGGCCTTGTTACTGAATTTAAGTTTTGGAAAACTTCCATCAGGGCACTCGAAAGCTGTGGCGTCCACCGTGTTGATGGAAGATCTGATAAACTCTAAAGACTGATTGAGGGCATAGCTGTCACTAGAACAGGTATCAAGGATGATGGCGCCCAGCCGGATATTCCCTAGGATAGTAGGGTCCTGGTTTATCTTATCTATCGCGAACAGCATGGCTTCAGTCCGTTGGATTCCTCGGTCTTTGTTAATTAGTCCGCATTTTGTCTTGGAACCCTTGGTGTGAATAGGAAATAATCCGCCTAAGAGTATATCTCCAGGAACCAGGGCCTTCTGACCGCTTATTTTGCTCTCTAACAGAGCCAAGCACAAGATGGCGCTGTTTATCAACACTTTCCACACGAAATCATTTAATACTGCCATAGTTCTTTAAGTATCAAGTAACAGTTGGCAAATATTAAAGTTTTTACGTTTCAATTGTAAGACATTAAAGTAATGTTCTTAAACTGTGAAGAAGCTAAAAAAACACATTGGTTTCATGAACGTGAGGACACTTACATAAATAACAGCTCGAATGAATCAACAATCACTGGCATTGAAAATAATTAATCATTAGATGAGTTATTAGAAATCTGCTAAACAGTCAATTTTACACCTAGGCTATTGAATTTTCTCAATAGGTGTAAATAGCCACACAACCAACTAGAACCAATATTTATTGAAGAATATCCGGAAATCTCTGGCTGATTATAACACCCTTCGAAGTTACTGAAGTAACTCGTTCCCTTAACTGTAAAAAAAAGAGAGGTGAATCTTTAGTACTTATAATGAAAATATCGTATGTAAAAATATCCCAATAACAGTGTTTCTTTAGATTATCTTAGAAACATTACATAGAAAGAGACAAAGAACATAATAGTCTAATAATAATCTATTAAATGTGAATTAATTTATTCATTAATTAACTTAGATTATTTGTTTTTAGACTCAACGAATTTGGGACTTTAAATATGAGTTCTCTTAGGGGTGTTAGAATTACAACTATATAGATAGAAAACAACCATAAATTAAACTTAAATGAATGTAACAAGCACCCGCTAGTACAGCGGTATGTCTCCGGATTTACAACGTTACAACCAGCGGTTCGATTCTTCTCGGTGGGCTCAGTAGGTAGCCCGAGGTGACTTTGCTATAAGAAAATACACACGATGTAACAACTGTATAATTACGGTATACTTTTTGTGTTCTGCAAGTGGTTTCAGAATAGGTTAGTGAACTTTTTCTAGAAACATTTAAACTAGAATCTGTATTTCAACAGATAGAGTCGTCAAAAACAGGTAGAACTGAAACTTCCTTATTGAAGATAATTACACAACGAGTTGACGAGTTTTAACTAAAATAGATCTAGGTTTATTTTGTGTCAGTCATTAAAGACCTAACAGAAAGATTTTTTTTTACATCAAACTAATATAACCAGTCCTTAAAACTAATTATTTTTAATTGCTAAATATTGAAGGATTTCCTTGTAATATAGTTTTTTTCTATGTTTCCTCTGTCTTAGGAATTAAAACATTCAAATTACTGTATCAATAAATGTTTTAATAAATGAATGTTAGGCCTCGTGTAGTCATGGCGCTCGACGCGCAATTTGTGCATCGAATGTTCATATCTCCGTTACACCAAACATGCTTTCAACTGTGGGATCGTAATAATGTAAAGGTCAATCCCACTATTTGGTGGTTAAATAGTAGTTCATGAGTCGACCTTTCATCTATTGGTACTAAATTAGGGACGGATAGCGCAGGTAGCTTTTGTGTAGCTTTGTGCTAAATTGAAAACAAACCAAACCAAACTGATAAATAAATAGGACGACGGATCTGTATTTATTTGATTATCTTAATGCAATGGACGTAGCGTTTACTTATGTATGTAACTAAAACTTCTGTGCACATTCTTTATAATAGAACATTATTTTAAATAAAACTACTCTCCCCACAACAAGAACACGAGTTCCACTAGGACTGATATAAGGGCTTTATTATACAGCCCCCCCTCTAGTACAGCGGTAAGCCTACGGATTTACCACACTAAAATGAGGGGTTCGATTCCCCTCGGTGGGCTCAGCAGATAGCCCGATGTGGCTTTGCTATAAAAAAACACACACACAATTATATATTTATTCATGTAATTTGTAAATGTAGTACTGAGGAACTGGAGTTCTTAAAAATATATTATTTTTTCAATAAATTTTATCACTTTCAATATGTATATAACATTACAGTTCATATCAGTGCAATTTATGAATCTTTTGAGCTCTGTACATAAATCATTTTGATAGAGGGAGTTGTGTATGGCTTCAACACAGAATCCGAACATGTTTCCTGTGAGGTACTTTCTAAAAAACAAAATCCTGTTTAAATGAAAGTTTTCACTTTTGCTAAATATTTTAAACAAGGTATGAGTACTGCAATTAATAATTACTCATGCTGGTAATGCAGAACTATGAACAAACAAATTAAACATAAGGTACTTGACTACAAGGTGTTTAAAAAAGTTTTACAAGCTAACTTCCTTATTTCACATGTTTTTTATTGTTTAGTAGAAGCGCCTACAATGAGTTTCGAATTTCAACAAACAAAATCACGACACTGGACAGATCCATATTTAGACGTTCATGACGTAACACAGATAATGTATCATCACGCGTTCACTTAAAAGATCTGACTATCTGGTCTTGGCTTAAGTCCAGTGTGCGTTATAAGAATGACCGTTATACTTGGGTACGTCACGTATTTAAAACTTCAAACCACTTTGTGTTTCTAGACTGTAGTCATTGTGAAAATACGCTTTCTTAGAAATATTGTTTAATTTTATATTTGTGTGGTCTGTCTTTCTATCTACCTATGCATCTGTCTATCTGTCAACCTACCTATTAATCTTTCTATCTATCTAATTGTCTGTCTGTATGTCTCTCTATCCATCTATCAACCTACCTGTCTGTCTCTATATCTCTTTTCTTTCTCTGTCTATTTCTTTCTTTTTCTATCTATCTATCTATCTGTTTGTCCATCTTTCTATCTCTCCCTTTCTCTATCTATCTACCAGTCTTTCTGTCTATCTATTTATCTGTCTCTCTATCTATCTCCTGTCTCTCTGTCTGCCTATCTATCTATCTTTCTATCTACCCGTTTATCTCTCTCTCTCTCTGTCTATCTATCCATTGACCACCGACTTGGATTTCTTAATTGAAATGTCACTTTCCTTGGTCGTGGAATATTTCAAGCAGGTTGTACAGTCCAGTAAGTACTTCCCTCAGCTGACCCCAGTACGATTGTTTGTCACATTATATGTACAAAACATTGGAGTTTCCTTCTTCATATTGTTGGAAATCCTAAAGTTTTGTGTAACTTCATAACTTTTCTCGTACATCTCAATTTATACGACGAGCATGGTAGGTAATTCATGAGGTTCTCCGGAAGCTTTTGTTTAAAACAAAAAAAAACAACAAAGTTCAGATTATCTTTCTATCTTAGTGTTGAATGTCTTAGTTTCACATTCATGTTTGAATAATGAAATCACTGTAGTTCAGAAGTGTTTGACCATGTAGATACAGGTCAAGGTTCTTTGTTTTCAGTAAAAGTGTATTAGACACGAAGCAATAAAGGTACTTAAAATGTCTTCAAAAATCTTAACTTACGTATGGTATACAATCGTTAAAGATAATACTAATATTATCGTTTCTTTCCAGTTTATTATTTTCCTAAGCACCCAATTTGTTTCTAATTTACATAATACAATCTTAAATTTGTATGGTAAAACTTCTTTAGGTATTCTAGAATAGAATAATTGTTATTAGTTTTTTTAACACGATGAAAAGAAACTGATGATCTCGTGAACTGAGTACGTGCAGTTTGTCACGTGGTTTGTTATTCATTTCTTGTCGGTTTCTCCTTTTACGAACTCGTATCTTGACACGTTAGTTTGTCAACTATCGTTCATGTCTGATACGTCCATTTACATTTTCCTGTGACTTGTTTGGACATTGAATAACAATTCAAAAGAGAAGTAATTATCTGTGTACATGAGACACTTATATCATGTTAATACAGAAAGACAAAATTATCACTCAGAACTGTTGTAGTCGGAGTGAAATTAGTTGATTATGATTTCATTATGTTTTAATCTCATCTCAAAAACTATGACAAACAAACACGATAAAACATAGATAAAGTGATGAAATCTGAAAACTGGTGCTACATGTCAAGGTAAATACAGAAATGTTGTTTAGAACATTGATGTTTCAACGACGGTCCCTTACAATTGTCTTCATGAATTTTAAAATTAAAAATTCTACATTCTAGTATGTAATTCAACTGTTTCCATAAAGCTTTCTTTATATTTCAACTTGTAATTTTAACATTTCTCAAAAGCATTAATTCATTCATTCATTTTTATGTTCTAAAGTTAAATAAGCAACTTTATCTTCTGTTCTTCTGTTATATTCCAAAGAATATATTGATTCGTCACACTCTCTCTTCGAAATCTTAGAACATAACTCAATATCTACGTCTATTAGAGTCACACACATGAGACATAATACACACTTGTAGTAGTCTTGAATCTAAACACAAACACCTCAGATACGTGTAGATTTTCTAATATAAAAGTGAGCGAAGAGTTTTATACTGTCTGTTTGTCTGTTTTGGAATTTCACACAAAGCTACTCGAGGGCTATCTGTGCTAGCCGTCCCTAATTTAGCAGTGTAAGACTAGAGGGAAGGCAGCTAGTCATCACCACCCACCGCCAATTCTTGGGCTACTATTTTACCAACGAATAGTGGGATTGACCGTCACATTATACACCCCCAAGGCTGAGAGGGCGAGCATGTTTAGCGCGACGCGGGCGCGAACCCGCGACCCTCGGATTACGAGTCCCATGCCTTACGCGCTTGGCCATGCCAGGCCCAAGTTTTATACTACGGAAGCATTTAAAACGGTAGTTGTTTTAGGTGTGTCATTGTCCTATCTATATTAAAGAAGTATTTAAAACTGCAGTAGTTTTAAGTGTCTAACTGTCCCATCTTCACGAAAGAAGAATTTAAAATGACAGCTGTTTTAGGTGGGTCACTGTCCTATCTCTACTAATGAAGAATATAAAACGACAGTTGATTCGGTGTGTTACTGTCTTATCTTCATGAAAGAAATATTCAAAACGAAAGTTGTTTTAGGTGTATCACTGTCCTATCTTTATAAAGATATACTTAAAACGACAGTTGTTTCAGGTATATCACTGTCCTATCTTCACTAAATAAGTATTTTTGAAGTCAATTGCCTCAAGTATTATCGTCATCCTATTTTTATTAAAGAAATCTTTATGAAACAATTATCCGATGGTATATTTTGTCGTCATTAAATAAGTAATTATTAAAGACAATTAAACCATCTTTCACTGTCCTGTCTTCACTGAAGAACGTTTTTAAAGAAGACAGTCGTCTGCCCTATCGTTAGTAAATAATTGTTTGGTTTGTTTGTTTTTTAAATTTCGCACAAAGCTACTCGGGGGCTATCTGTGCTAGCCGTCCCTGATTTAGCAGTGTAAGACTAGAGGGAAGGCAGATAGTCATCACCACCCACCGCCAACTCTTGGGCTACTCTTTTACCAACGAATAGTAGGATTGACCGTAACATTATCACGCCCCCACGGCTGAAAGGGCGAGCATGTTTGGCGCAACGGGGATGCGAACCCGCGACCCTCAGATTATGAATCGAACGCCTTAACACGCTTGGCCATACCAGGCCAGTAAATAATTAAAAAAACTAAACAGTAATCTCACGTGTTACCATCCTGTCATCACCAAAAAAGTATTTAAGAAAACAAAAATAAGGTAGAGAAAGGACTGAATTATACTGAAAACAATGTAAAATTGGATTGTAGAGAAACTGAATTATACTGAAAACTATGTAAAATGGATTGTAGAGAAAGGACTGACTGAAAATAATGTAAAATGGATTGTAGAGAAAGGACTGAATTATACTGAAAACAATGTAAAATGGATTGTAGAGAAAGGACTGAATTATACTGAAAACAATGTAAAATTGGATTGTAGAGAAAGGACTGAATTATACTGAAAACAATGTAAAATGGATTGTAGAGAAAGACTGAATACTGAAAACTGAAAATATACTGAAATACTGAAAACAATGTAAAATGGATTGTAGAGAAAGGACTGAATTATACTGAAAACTATGTAAAATGGATTGTAGAAAAGGACTGAATTATACTGAAAATAATGTAAAATGGATTGTAGAGAAAGGACTGAATTATACTGAAAACAATGTAAAATGGATTGTAGAGAAAGGACTGAATTATACTGAAAACAATGTAAAAATGGATTGTAGAGAAAGGACTGAATTATACTGAAAACAATGTAAAATGGATTGTAGAAAAGGACTGAATTATACTGAAAACAATGTAAAATGGATTGTAGAGAAACGACTGAATTATACTGAAAACAATGTAAAATGGATTGTAGAGAAAGGACTGAATTATACTGACTGAAGGACTATACTGAAAACAATGTAAAATGGATTGTAGAGAAAGGACTGAATTATACTGAAAACAATGTAAAATTGGATTGTAGAAAAGGACTGAATTATACTGAAAACAATGTAAAAATGAATTGTAGAGAAACGATTGAATTATACTGAAAACAATGGAAAAATGGATTGTAGAGAAAGAATTGAATTAAACTGAAAACTATGTAAAATTGGGATTTTAAAGAATGGATTGACTTTTCCTGAAAATAATAAAATGGGATTTTAGAGAATGAATTAAATTATTCAGAAAAGGATGTAAAAATAATTTTATTGAGTGGATCAAACATTCCTGGAAACAATGGGTGTATTTTATATCTGAAGAATCCAGGTACAAGGTTTACTTAAGTTTGTTCGTGAAGTGGAATGTTTGTTACTGAACAATTTACAGGTGTCGTATTATAAATGGATTCTGAAACTCAGAAACATTCGTTGCACACAGTGGATGTAACAGATCAATGAATGCTTAATGTTTTTAGTTCGAGAATGCATGAGGTAATGAAAACATTTCATATATTTTGGTCTTAAATTACGAATTTTACCTTATTTCAACAGCCTTCTTACATAATAAGAAAACTGCTCATTCTATTCATTTCGATATCTGTGAGTCTGTCTGTATACATACATATAACGGCTCAATATTACTTCACCAAGAATAAGCAATCCAGATTTATTGTTTGTTTTTTGAATTTCGCCCAAAGCTACACGAGGAATATCTGCGCCAGCCATTCCAAATTTTGCAGTGTAAGACTAGAGAGAAGGCAGCTAGTCATCACCGCCCACCGCCGACTCTTGGACTACTCTTTATCTGACGAATAGTGGGATTAATCGTAACCTTATAACGCCCCACGGCTGGAAGGTCGAGCGTGTTTGGTATGACGAGGATTAGAACCCGCGACCTTCAGGTTACGAGTCGAGTGCCCTACCCACCTGCCCATGTTGGGCTATCTAGGTTTAATAGTAGTTAGAATAAAATTGTTTTTCCTTAGTGACATAGCTTTTTGCACGTGCTTGTGGCTTTGCTGTCTTAGACTAAAGGGTTTTCTTGAGAATCAGAAATTAATGTTGCGTGTAAAATACAAAATTGGTTCGCCATCTAAAAGAGCCAGGAAAGTCTAGACCTTGACAACTAGAGAAACATGTGACGATGTCCGAAGAATAATACCAGAGTCCAGTTACAGGTTTCTAATAAACTATGGTTAAACACTCAACCATAACGTCAATGTATGAAAGTTCAATATTACTTTTCCAAAAGCTTAGACATTGAATCTCACTAGTAAATTAATAACACAGATTGGCGACTAGAGTTTGGTGTACGTGGTGAGTCAATAAATCCTTATAGTTCTCCAGTTACTGAAGATCTTAGCTCGGAAACTGGGCCCACTTATCTTAGATCTAATGTAACAATCGTGTACTAACATTATTTAGTTACTACCAGGAAAGAAATACGAATGCTATCATGAAAAATTATTTCTTCTATCAACAGTTACTTTTGATAAGCTAAATGCATACCCAAAAACATATCTTTTCTCTACCAACTAGAGGAAACCACTTTAAATACATACTTGTAAGAATGATCTTTCTTTATTTTGTTTCTAATATCACTTTTTTCATCCACGTTTCACGGTAACCAATTCTACATTAATTACAATAACGAATTATCCACGGTTCGAGCCTTCACAGTTATATCGATATTGTACCTCGCTACCGTTAAAATTAGAGTTAATGATATATCCTACTTTCGAGGTGCCGTCTTTACGATCGTCACTTCATATACTTAACCCTAGTGTTTCGGGCTTAAGTTCGCTTTGAGGCAGTTCGTAAATTCATGAAATTAGTATTCAATGTGTGTTCACAGAAGACCATCTCATGTATGCTACCACGAGGAAAATTGCTGTAGTTTGAGTTTGTTACCGAAGACACTACGTTGAATTTCAAAAGATTATATGCAGCATAACTGGTGAACATTTACATACATACATATGTAATTTCTATGTGCGAATATCGCATGAGCTTATTTTATTTATGAGTCACATAGGACATTAATTCTGTGAGGAAATGACCACACAAGTCTGCATAATGTTAAGCCTAAGTTTGCTTCATTCACACTATTAAAGTGTCGTTCAACAAGCCCCTTAATCTTATAACTTAGATAAAGGGAGAACCACTTTTGATGGAAAAGAACTTCGAATCTATAGGATAATAATTTTTGTTAAAGTGTTATATTTAATTAAAACTTTTGATATTAATATTAAAACCATATCGATTTTCATAGAGTAGTTCTTCTATTATACTTTCGTCGAAAAAAACATTTTTGAGTCACAGCTGATTAACATGGAAAAGTCTAGAATTACTAAAGTAAACTCGATATCTATATCTAGTTTAGTTTATAATCTTGTGCTGTTTTTAGTAATTGTGTTAACATTATACAACATATAACCTATTCAAATGACATTTAAATACATTTTTTGTTTAGTTTTATTTCAGAAATGTTATTGCTTTTTGCTTTACTAAACGCTTTCAGCGGTGTTGTGTGAGAAATATTAGTTCAACTTCTTTAGTGTTGGTTTTATAATGATTTTTCTCTGTGATCCAAGCTTAACGATTATAAATAAAGAGAGACGGGAAAAGAGATCACAAGAAACAAAGGTTTGGTTTGTTTTGAATTCGCGCAAAGCTACACGAGGGCTATCTGCGTTAGCCGTCCCTAATTTAGCAGTGTAAGACTAGAGGGAAGGTAGCTAGTCATCACCACCCACCGCCAACTCTTGGTTACTCTTTTACCAATGAATAGGGGGATTGACCGTAACAAGGGCGAGCATGTTTGGTGCGACCGGTATTCGAACCCGCGATCCTTACATTACGAGTCGAACGCCTTAACCCACCTGGTCATGCCGGGCCATAAACAAAGGAAATGGACAGAAATATAGTAAAATATGCTCATGGAAATGTTTGGAAAGTTACTAAAATGTCTATTAATTTGAGGTAGTTGTTGACTGACATTACGGAAACTGTCTTTCTATGAAACAAATATTATTATGGTAACACAGTCATTAGATTAACATGAAAATATGAATCTTTATAATTGGACAGTATTTTAGAAGCCCTTTTTTATCGGGGTGGAGAGAATGGGGAAGGACACCCACTTTAAAGGAATAAAATAATCTTTAGACTACTAAATAACACCCTATAAACACTCAGACGAAGATTTAAATAAACACAATCAGGTGGGATGTAACCCAGGTTTTTATAGTTCCCATAATATGTGTCTGGCACTGTTACGAGACTACATATATTCTGTAGACAACACAATGGGAATCTTCGATACAAGAACAAATACATACTAATAAAAAAATTTTAAAAAACGCAACATCAAACACAGTTGTTGCCTGGATGAAATCTATCTTTAACGTTCATTTATACTTTAATTGGTTAAATGTATGCTGCTGTATAGAGGGCGTAGTCGAATTAAGTAAAAAAGATTCTTTTTCGTCCTTGCTGCCCGTTTATTCATATCGTATCTACGAAAGCATTAGGATTTCGAAAACATGTACGACTTAACCCTCGTCCCATCGACTCGTCTTGTAAATTCAGCGGCCTAGGGTTACCGCTTCAGCAAGCTTAGTCGTCGGGTTATGCGTTTTTCGTAACTCGTTCTTAGGTAAGTGTCGTGGCAAACGTACGTTTCAACATATTTTGTTTGTGCGTTCTTGGACCAGTACAATACTTTTCTCACAGCGTTCTCTGTTTTTCATTTTCAGATCCTGTTCTTTAAAAGAAGAAAAGTGGACTCTGAGTGTCGTGAAGAATGGGGAGAAAAGCACTTATTTGTGAAAACCAGAAAGCTACTTGTGTGATATGCACCGCACCGAAAGTGTTGCCGTTTTGAAAGAGTATAGTCTTCGGTGTCACTATGAAACAAAACATCTATCAACATATTTGAAATTTTCAGGAAAGTTCCGTTCTGAGAAATTTGAATCCATGAAACGTGTTTTTGAATCTCAAAAGAATCTCTTCACGAGAAAGTTTGCTGAAAATGAATCTGTCACTCGTACAAGTTACAAAATAGTGCATAGGATGCCAGAGCGATGAAAACCTTTTACTGACGGCAACTTCATCAAAGAGTGTATGATGGAAGCAGCAAATGAGCTGTCCTGAAAAAGCCAATTTCTTTGAAAGTATCAGCCTTTCAGCAACTTCAGTTTTACAGAGAGCAGAAGAACTTGGAGAGAACATCGCATTACAGATACGCCAAAGAGCTAGAAACTCCCTATGGTATTCTCATGCACTGGATGGGTCTACTGATCTCTCGAGTACGTCACAACTTCTCTTCTTCATTCGTGGAGTTAATTTGGACTTTCAGAACACGGAAGAGTTGGCATCAGTTTGCAGCATGCACGGAAGAACAACTGGAGAAGACATTTTCATGGAAGTGCATAAAACTTTGCAAGACTATAACCTTCAGTGGAATCAGCTTATAGGTGTAACAGTTGATGTAGGAAAAATCATGGCTGGAGTTAAGAAGGGTCTGGTGGGGCTGATCAGGAAACAGTTGGAAAATCTTCAACTCCCAAGCGCTCTATTCATACACTGCATCATACATCAGCAAGTACTCTGTGGAAAAAAGACTTAGATATTTCTTGCGTACTGAAACCAGTCATTTCTGCAGTGAACTTCATTCGGGGTCATGCACTTAATTATTGCCACTTCAAGGCGTTTCTTGAAGAAATTGATTCGGATTTCTGTGACTTGCCTTATCACACGGAGGTGAGGTGGCTCAGCCTCGGTAAAGTCTTGTCTCGTTTTTATAAGCTGAAAAGAGAAATAGATATATTTCTTATCGAGAAATATAGAGCCGATCCACTTCTGTCGGATCCAACCTGGTTGTCAAAGTTGTCACTTTTGGTTGACATCACATCCCACATGAATGAATTGAACTTGAAACTTCAGGGGAAGAATAACCTTGTCTGTGATCTCTATAGAATCATTAAAGGATTTCGGAGAAAGCTGTAATTGTTTGAAGCACACTTGGAAGGAGGAAATCTCTCTCATTTTCAGAGTTTCAATGAGTTTCATGCCGGAATCACAGAAGATGTCAACCTGGAGTTTCAGAAAAAGATTATTGGTGATTTAAATAAGCATTTTTAGAGAGATTGTAGTATCTCGACAGAATCCAAAGTGACATTCTCCTTTCTCAGAATCCTTTTGATTGTGTCATTGATGACGTGCCAGTGGAACTTCAGCTGGAGGTCATCGATTTGCAAGGAAATGACTTGTTGAAAGTAAAACACAGAGAGAGGCAACTTATTGAATTTTACAGCTGCATACCTGAAGATGTTTTCCAAAGCTGAAGCCTTTCGCATCTGGTATGGGATTAGTGTTCGGAACAACTTATGTCTGTGAACAAGGTTGACTGATGAACATTTGAAAGCAATTCTAATGATTGGATGCAGCAATTCAAAACCGAACATTGAAGATATTTTGAAAGCCAAACGCCAATTTCATAAATCTCACTAACCTTTTTGCGGCTTATTGGAATTCAGATATGTACTCACTATGTGCGATGTGACGATTGTTTTTGTTAATGTCACCTTCTTTGATAACCTTTCGGTAAATAAAAATGTTGGTTGTATTTCTGTTTGTTTTTTATTATATGTGTGTATTGCATGCTACTCCCACATGGTTAATGTGGCATCCTAAACTTAGTGTTAAGTCTTTTACAGATAACTTTCGTTCTAACTTATGAGTATTGAACATAATGATCATGCGGCCCACGCTTCTCATTCCCCAAGTAATCTGGCCCCCTGTGAAAAACGTTTGGTGACCCCTGATCTAGAGCCACGCCCTTACCAGGTGTATAAGCAGTTGATACATAATAAGGCCCTTGTGAAGAAGAAATCGAAAATATCACGTTCCGTTATAGATGTAGCTGAGACATAAATATTCAGAAAAGTTTGGTTTGTTTTAAATTTCGCGCAAAGCTGCACGAGGGCTATCTGCGCTACCCGTCCCTAATTTAGCTGTGTAAGACTAGAGGGAAGGTAGCTAGCCATCACCACCCACCGCCAACTCTTGGGCTACTCTTTTACCAACGAATAGTGTGATTGACCTTCACATTATAACGCCTCCACAACTAAGAGGACAAGCACGTTTGGTGTGACGGGGATTCAAACCCCTGAACCTCGGATTACGGGTCGAGTGCCTTAACCACCTGGCCATGCCGGGCTGCATTCAAAGACAGTCCATTGACAAATATTTAAGGCTTCCTCAATAACCACCGCAAAAACGTTTTCATTGAACAGTTTTTGAAGTTTCAGAACATACGAAGTCTCCAGTAATTTTTCATAATGAACACTGCATTAAATAAAGTAAAGAGACTTCTCTTCCACTACCACGTAATGGATATCTTGTAATGTGGTGTTCCTCACCCGACTACGTAATAAGAAAGTTCAATAAGTGTTCCTATAGTTTTAATTTCCTTCCTAACCCACATCTGAAATGTTTAGTAAGTGCCTTATCACCCCTCCCCCCGCCTTTGTAGTGTTTTATTCCTTTTCTACCCAATAATGGAAACATTCGGTAAGTGCCCTTGTAGCTGGACCCGGTATGGCCAGGTGGGTTAAGGCGTGCGACTCGTAATCTGAGGTTCGTGGGTTCGCATTCTCGTCACGCCAAACATGCTCGCCCTTTCAGCCGTGAGGGCGTTATAATGTGACGGTCAATCTCACTATTCGTTGGTAAAAGAGTAGCTCAAGAGTTGGCGATGGGTGGTGATGACTAGCTGCCTTCCCTCTAGTCTTACACTGCTAAATTAGGGACGGCTAGCACAGATAGCCCTCGAGTAGCTTTGTGCGAAATTCAAAACAAACAAACAAACAAACAAACCTTTGTTGCTTCTTGTTTTATCCACACTCTTTCAATGGAAATGTTCATTAAATGTTTTTGTTATGGAAAGAAATTACCTAGAACAAAATGTCGGTCGTTTGCTTATTTCAATCAATGATTGACTTGTTCGAAATTTCAAAGTATGTTGATTTTTGGTTAACCAATTTCAAAATAACTATTTATGAGGAACATATTCTGAACACATGTTTTACTAAAGATTCCTCGAGCAGTTACTGTGAACAAAATAACACCAACGAATAATCCAGTAAACAGAATTAGGTAAACCTGGGGTCTTTGTTCATGTTCCGAGTTGAATTTCATTTTATTAAAATAAAAAAAACAGAAAATATAAATGAGAGAAAACGACAACAACAAAACAAAACACTCAACACTTAACCATGATGTTTAGCAAGTTTTATAAGGAAGAAATTCTGTCTGAAATACTGAAATAGTAAAACGATTTCGTAACTAAAATAACCCTGAAATGAAATATCTATAATCAAGAAGTCCGGTTCCGGTGACTGAATAGTGTACCTAGGTATGTTTGCTTCAAGCACGTAGCTGCAGAATGGGATATCTGCACTGGGCCCTCACCACAGGGATCGAACTCGAACTTCGCGTCGTGAGTCCTCAAAATTGCCGCTCAGTCGTCTGTAGCTAGTATAGTAAATATAGCTTTAGTCTTTGTTAAAGTAATATTACGTTAACGCTGTAATTCTAGGTTTCACTTCAAGTCGGATACATATAACAAAACGTAACACGTTTGTGTTTTCCAAACTCTTTTCTATTATGAATGTTCTATAGCATCACAACCTATTCTTCAATATAAAGATTTGTTCTGAATAACAATAATGATTCTTCAGAGTTTCTCCCAGCCTAAGTAGAAATTTAGCGGCACGTGTTTTTACCGTTCAAATGTTACCGGATTCTCAAAAATTCAAGCAAAAATATTATTATCTGGCAACAACAACAAAAAGAATGCTCTTTAGTGGCTAACTGCAGTAATCAACAATGAAACTTTCCTGACTGTCAGTTGCTGTATTTATACAAAAGTGAAACAAGTACTTCTAAACGTAGACCGTGTTTTAACAATAGTATACCGTATTTCAACAATAACAGAATATGTACGCGTAGAATACAGAAAAGACAAGCGAAGACGGATAATATCAAAGTACATGTATTTTACTTAAACTTGCCATGAAGGTTAGTATGTCGTACTGTGAATAAAATTATCAAAGTTCGCGTCCCGTTACTGACCGTGGGTGCGTTATAACAATGATGGCCTAGCTACCATATTCCATTAAGGTATCCTAAGAGTTGGCTCAGGATAACTAAGCGGCCGTATCACAAGTCACACAGTTCAAAATTCAGGATCACTATCGCAGATAGTCTAAAGTGTAGTTTTACTTAGAATTCCGAAAAAACAAAATATACTATCCGTCTATCATTCGTTCATAAATCCATCAATCTACCTATTTAAAACTGTATTGTAACAAATAGATCCAAAATACCTTCACACATATAAAACAGACTATTAAAATCTGAGAGAATACAGCTTAGATCTATTACATGTATATATATATAGTGTATCCCCACCTTCATGTGGCCCTATTTCTCAAATGCCTCTCCTACTAGGCTACATTATACTAATCATTGTTCATCATCTTCAGTTGTTATGCTATTTTTACTTGAGTGTTCTATATAGTCTGATCATGAATTCATTACCGAAAATAGAAAGTTGTAATCGTAATACGATTTTTCTTTTTGATGTCAATATAATTATAGCTGTTGAGTGTTTAATTTATAATTTAGCGAGTATATAAATGCGTTTACAAGTATAGTTTCGCGAATGCATCTAAATATATACATATGATGTTTAAAGTATTGTATAACTAGATATAACTGTATCAAAATAAACAGTGTGAATTAAGCATGTTTCTAGATCAGTTAAGTTTTAAATTTATCCAAGATTCTAGACATTATCTTCTTTAGCAGTCGAGGTTCCATTCAAAGACGTGAAGGATGTTTTTAATGTGAAATGTAGGAATTGTATTCACGTACAGTAACTTAACACAGAGAATGTGTAGGAATTGTTTTCATGTATAATTACTTAACACAGAGAATGTGTAGGAATTGTTTTCATGTATAATTACTTAACACAGAGAATGTGTAGGAATTGTATTCATGTATAATTACTTAACACAGAGAATGTGTAGGAATTGTATTCATGTACAGTTACTTAACACAGAGAATGTGTAGGAATTGTATTCACGTACAGTTACTTAACACAGATAATGTGTAGGAATTGTATTCACGTACAGTTACTTAACACAGATAATGTGTAGGAATTGTATTCACGTACAGTTACTTAACACAGAGAATTTGTAGGAATTGTATTCACGTACAGTAACTTAACACAGAGAATGTGTAGGAATTGTATTCACGTACAGTAACTTAACACAGAGAATGTGTAGGAATTGTTTTCATGTATAATTACTTAACACAGAGAATGTGTAGGAATTGTTTTCATGTATAATTACTTAACACAGAGAATGTGTAGGAATTGTATTCATGTACAGTTACTTAACACAGAGAATGTGTAGGAATTGTATTCACGTACAGTTACTTAACACAGAGAATGTGTAGGAATTGTATTCACGTACAGTTACTTAACACAGAGAATGTGTAGGAATTGTATTCACGTACAGTTACTTAACACAGAGAATGTGTAGGAATTGTATTCACCTACAGTTACTTAACACAGAGAATGTGTAGGAATTGTATTCACGTACAGTTACTTAACACAGAGAATGTGTAGGAATTGTATTCACGTACACTTCCTTAACACAGAGAATGTGTAGGAATTGTATTCACGTACAGTAACTTAACACAGAGAATGTGTAGGAATTGTATTCACGTACAGTAACTTAACACAGAGAATATGTAGGAATTGTATTCACGCACAGTTACTTAACACGGAGAATGTGTAGGAATTGTATTCACGTACAGTAACTTAACACAGAGAATGTGTAGGAATTGTATTCATGTATAATTACTTAACACAGAGAATATGTAGGAACTGTATTCACGCACAGTTATTTAATACAGATAATATGTAGAACGAATATATGTGTTATTTAACATACAGTTATTTAACACAGAGAGTGTGTTGGAACTATATTCACGTACAGTTAGTTATTCAGGGCAGACAGTACTTATAGAAAAACACGTGCAGCTTAATATTTACAAAATTACTTAACATATTAAAGATATTAAGGAGTGAAATGAAACGGTGTAATGTCTCGTGCACTCTTTCTCTGTTTTAGTTCATTCTACTCTTAAATTTTCTTATAAATATCTTTTAAGTGATAGCTAAAAATGGAGAATGTTCAGGTATAGTGACTTCCGTGTTCATCAGGTATAGTGGAAACTCAAGACGGAGAGAGTTTGTTTGGTTAATGTTCCGATATTTAACTTTCCTCTCGCCATAACTTCACAAATAATAAACGTCACTTAAACATGAGTCACTAAAGAGCATGTTAGTGCGGAATTAGGATGATATACCTTGTCTAATCTCAAGAACATTTTTTAAACTTAGCTTTAGATATGAATCCAACTGATGGAATATTTAACGTAACATAAGAGGATACCTCTTACAACAAACAAATTTAACCATAAACAAGATTGATGTTAAATATTATCCACACGAGTATTTTTAATGTTAACTATAACTCTAATCCAGATAGATGTTAAATATTATCCACACGAGTAGTTTTAATGTTAACTATAACTCTAATCCAGATAAGTGTTAAATATTAACCGTACGAGTAGTTTTAATGTTAACTATAAATAAATCAGATTAATATTCAATGTTATATTCATGAGTAATCATAACCAGATTCCTCATCGTGAAATATATCGAATAAAATAATCACGATAATTCTGAACTTGTTAAGATATAATTGGGAACTTTAAAGAAGATAAAATTCCTGTGTTCGATAATATTTTGCCGAAGGTTTGTTTGTTAGTTTGTCTGCTTTTAGATTTTCGCGCAAAGGCACAAGAGGGCTATCTTCGATTACCAGTCCCTAATTTAGCAGTGTAAGACTAGAGGGCAGGCAGCTAGTCATCACCACCCACCGCCAACTCTTGGACTACTCTTTTACCAACGAATACTGGCATTGACCGTCACATTATAACGCCATCACGATTGAAAGGGCGAGCCTATTTGGTGTAACAATCCAAGGGATTACGAGTCAAATGCCTTAACCATCTGGCCATGCCGGGGCCACCTGAAAAGAAGGATAAATCACATAATGTACTTTCACATTTCTTTCAAACTAAGTCTGTGTTATTCACATCTGAGGTTGTACTGAAACAGTATCATTTTAATAATATGTCTTTCAAACTACCTAAACGAGCGAAAAGAAGAAAATCTGATGTTGACAGCCGTGAAATACCGATGTCCTAATGAAAAAAACTGTTATTATATTAGGGTAGTTTTGAGGCATTTTGAATATGATTTTCCTTAGGCCTACCAGTATTAACTGTGTAACCAATAGATACTTAGATTTCATTGATTAACTGGCTTATATTTTATAACATGTGATATTACAGAAAATTGGTAATTGAGCAGAAAAGGATTTTTTTACCAACGAGAATATAGCGAAAGCTAAATTTGAAATTCTAACTTTTCAAGTCACGTGATTAAAGATCCAGAAAATTTCTCATAGAAATAACAGTAAATACAAATAAATATAATGGTAATAATAATAATAAATTTTTCTTGGAGGTATAATTGCTAGGACTAACAGCGCACGAGTAACATGAGTTTCATATTACTAGTATATTTTAACACTTTTTATGGCGGGAGATTTAATATTTACGATTCAAAACGCAATAAAGCAATAATATTTAATTATAACCAGTTCTAAAAAGTTTAAAATTATTTAGTCTAAAGAAATGTTGCTTACTGCTACAATTTGAAGTAATTCTTGAAAGAAAAAAATGGTAATTTTGATTATTTTGAACTTTATTTACGGTGGTTAGGAGATCGATCAAACTGAGTTAGTCAATCTGTACTGAGCAAGAATAGAACACATAACAGATAAATTATGATGACTTATCGAAAAACGAGAGTGTTAAAGTGATGGTTTAGATCGTCATCGCTTGAGATCTTGGCGCAACTGCGCCATGGTTAATGGGTCCCTAACTTCAAGAATAGAGATGAGGTTAAAAACAATAATTCTGAATATGTGAAATAAGTCTTAGACATTAATCCAGTCAAAGAAAAGGCTGCGACCTAGACTAAGAAAGGAAGATATAGCATTGATATCGGTAAAGATTACGAAATGTCAAAAGATAGGTCTATTAATACCAAAAAGAGGTACAAGAAGAATAGGCCTAACTATGATCCACGTTTAACATGGGTACAAGAAGGATAGGCCTAACTGTGATCCACTTGTAACATAGGTACAAGAAGGATAGGCCTAACTATAAACCATGTGTAACATATTTTATAAAAATATTAGGAAATAGACAAGGGAGAACCAAAAAGTAAGAAAACAAGGTAGAAATGGGTTGGATAACATTATAACATTTGGTATTTTTGACATGGTGCAACATAAAAGTGGATGTAGCCTTCGTTCTGCCCATTCCTGGGTCGGATTTTACTTGAATTGAGTTTTATCAAAAGCTAATTCTTTCAAAATTACCAACAAAGTATGATGCTATATTTTTGGTCTACTTCTCACCGGTCCGGCATGGCCAGGTGGTTAAACCACACGACTCATAATCTGAGGGTCGCGGGTTCGAATCCTCGTCACACCAAACATGCTCGCCTTTTTAGCCGTGAGGACGTTACAATGTAACAGACAATCTCACTATTCATACCTGCGGGGCTGGTGATAACTAGCTACCTTCCCTCTAGTCTTATACTGCCAAATTAGAGACGGCTAGCGCAGATAGCCCTCGTGTGGCTGTGCGAAACAAACAAAACGTACTCCATACCAATCAGACAGCAATAATGTTTCTCATAAGTATAACTATTGCCTTACTTCCGACCTTAAATTACCCTCTTATGATGTCATGCATTTCGTTAGGGTCACGTAAGAAACATATATATATGTGTATCTATGCTTGTTTGCAGAAACATTGTTTTAAAGAGAAAAATTTAGCGACATACACCTTTCATTCAATATGAACAATTATTAACTTACAAAAAGCGTGGAAGGTAGGAATGAGTGGAACAACAGTCAAACCCACTTTGAGGTAGTTAAAAAACCATCAAGTGTTGCAGCATTTTCTGCCCAGTGTAAATTAGGTTAGTAGCACATTATTATACACGTGTGAGCATTTTTACATGACAGAGTTACTGTCACTAATTCACTTATGTGCTGAATATTTTACTGTCAGTACATTTAAATGTTCTATAAAAAAAGATACAACAGTTCGGAAGAAGTCTTTGAAAAACCTATGTACCAAATCGAATAAAAATACAGCACGTATTTAAATGGAATTAAGCAACATCTACAGTTAGCTGGAGTTCTATAATAATCTATAAAACATTTGCAGTTAACTAGATTTATACAACCATTCTATACCAGTTACAGTTAACTAGATTTATACAACCATTCTATAACAGTTACAGTTAACTAGATTGATACAACCATTCTATAACAGTTGCAGTTAACTAGATTGATACAACCATTCTATAACAGTTGCAGTTAACTAGATTTATACAACCATTCTATAACAGTTACAGTTAACTAGATTTATACAACCATTCTATAACAGTTACAGTTAACTAGATTTATACAACCATTCTATAACAGTTGCAGTTAACTAGATTTATACAACCATTCTATAACAGTTACAGTTAACTAGATTTATACAACCATTCTATACCAGTTACAGTTAACTATACAACCATTCTATAACAGTTACAGTTAACTAGATTTATACAACCATTCTATTACAGTTAACAGTTTATACAGTTGCAGTTAACTAGATTTATACAACCATTCTATAACAGTTACAGTTAACTAGATTTATACAACCATTCTATAACAGTTGCAGTTAACTAGATTTATACAACCATTCTATAACAGTTACAGTTAACTAGATTTATACAACCATTCTATAACAGTTACAGTTAACTAGATTTATACAACCATTCTATAACAGTTACAGTTAACTAGATTTATACAACCATTCTATAACAGTTGCAGTTAACTAGATTTATACAACCATTCTATAACAGTTACAGTTAACTAGATTTATACAACCATTCTATAACAGTTACAGTTAACTAGATTTATACAACCATTCTATAACAGTTGCAGTTAACTAGATTGATACAACCATTCTATAACAGTTACAGTTAACTAGATTTATACAACCATTCTATAACAGTTACAGTTAACTAGATTTATACAACCATTCTATAACAGTTACAGTTAACTAGATTTATACAACCATTCTATACCAGTTACAGTTAACTAGATTTATACAACCATTCTATAACAGTTACAGTTAACTAGATTTATACAACCATTCTATAACAGTTGCAGTTAACTAGATTGATACAACCATTCTATAACAGTTACAGTTAACTAGATTTATACAACCATTCTATAACAGTTACAGTTAACTAGATTTATACAACCATTCTATAACAGTTACAGTTAACTAGATTTATACAACCATTCTATAACAGTTACAGTTAACTAGATTTATACAACCATTCTATAACAGTTACAGTTAACTAGATTTATACAACCATTCTATAACAGTTGCAGTTAACTAGATTGATACAACCATTCTATAACAGTTACAGTTAACTAGATTTATACAACCATTCTATAACAGTTACAGTTAACTAGATTTATACAACCATTCTATAACAGTTACAGTTAACTAGATTTATACAACCATTCTATAACAGTTGCAGTTAACTAGATTTATACAACCATTCTATAACAGTTACAGTTAACTAGATTTATACAACCATTCTATAACAGTTACAGTTAACTAGATTTATACAACCATTCTATAACAGTTACAGTTAACTAGATTTATACAACCATTCTATAACAGTTACAGTTAACTAGATTTATACAACCATTCTATAACAGTTACAGTTAACTAGATTTATACAACCATTCTATAACAGTTGCAGTTAACTAGATTTATACAACCATTCTATAACAGTTACAGTTAACTAGATTTATACAACCATTCTATAACAGTTGCAGTTAACTAGATTTATACAACCATTCTATAACAGTTACAGTTAACTAGATTTATACAACCATTCTATAACAGTTACAGTTAACTAGATTTATACAACCATTCTATAACAGTTACAGTTAACTAGATTTATACAACCATTCTATAACAGTTACAGTTAACTAGATTTATACAACCATTCTATAACAGTTACAGTTAACTAGATTTATACAACCATTCTATAACAGTTGCAGTTAACTAGATTTATACAACCATTCTATAACAGTTACAGTTAACTAGATTTATACAACCATTCTATAACAGTTACAGTTAACTAGATTTATACAACCATTCTATAACAGTTACAGTTAACTAGATTGATACAACCATTCTATAACAGTTGCAGTTAACTAGATTGATACAACCATTCTATAACAGTTACAGTTAACTAGATTTATACAACCATTCTATAACAGTTACAGTTAACTAGATTTATACAACCATTCTATAACAGTTACAGTTAACTAGATTTATACAACCATTCTATACCAGTTACAGTTAACTAGATTTATACAACCATTCTATAACAGTTACAGTTAACTAGATTTATACAACCATTCTATAACAGTTGCAGTTAACTAGATTGATACAACCATTCTATAACAGTTACAGTTAACTAGATTTATACAACCATTCTATAACAGTTACAGTTAACTAGATTTATACAACCATTCTATAACAGTTACAGTTAACTAGATTTATACAACCATTCTATAACAGTTGCAGTTAACTAGATTGATACAACCATTCTATAACAGTTACAGTTAACTAGATTTATACAACCATTCTATAACAGTTACAGTTAACTAGATTTATACAACCATTCTATAACAGTTACGGTTAACTAGATTTATACAACCATTCTATAACAGTTGCAGTTAACTAGATTTATACAACCATTCTATAACAGTTACAGTTAACTAGATTTATACAACCATTCTATAACAGTTACAGTTAACTAGATTTATACAACCATTCTATAACAGTTGCAGTTAACTAGATTTATACAACTATTCTATAACAGTTGCAGTTAACTAGATTTATACAACCATTCTATAACAGTTACAGTTAACTAGATTTATACAACCATTCTATAACAGTTGCAGTTAACTAGATTTATACAACCATTATAAAACATTTGCAGTTAACTAGATTTATACAACCATTATAAAACATCTGCATTAGCTGGATTTATTTGAAAATTTATAAAACATTTCCAGTTTATTATATTTTTATAACAAACTATAAAACATTTCCAGTTAGCTGAACAAACAACAAGGTTGTATTACATAGACTATACAAAGAACGCATAATGTAAGTTGATATTTTACTACTAAACAGAATTTTTGCTGCTTGACAAACGTTTCCTAATTTGGTTCTTGTATTGCACCTACTTCAACACAGACCACGTGTTTCAACCCTTTGGTTTTCATTTTAGAAAAACAAAACAAAAAAAACATAACAAGATATCTCAATTACTTTAACTTAAGCCTCGTTTTTTATTGTGTTATTTATAAAAGAAGTCTCAGGGTTTAAGAACTCACTGCTTCATTTAGTTCAACGTAAAGAAATCCAGGCATTATTGCACGGATTTAAACTCAGCTTGTCTCACTTCAACCACGTAAGAGTTAAAACCTCCTAGTAACTTAGCAGTAAATCTGTATGTAGGTTTAATGACGCTAAAAGTGGAGTTTCACTACCAGTGGAGGGCATAACGCAGATAGCCCATTGTGTAGCTTTGTGCTTAACAACAAATTATTAAACGACACAAGTAATTAGTGTAATTAATTATAATATTCATGTCTTGTTTATTGGCGTTTTTATATTCCTCGCATGCAGTCAGCAAAGTCATGGACCCACGAATAACTTAGTGTATATGTAGCGAGAGAGAAAGAGAAAAATTGTTTGAACGCTTATGAACCTTTTTGGTTAAACTGAAGCTAACGTAAACTTGTACCACTTCTTTCTATTGACAAATAACAAGCAGACCTAACTTAAGAACAGTTTCGTGTTCTCACGTTAGGTCTCAAATCAACTGCTATATTTCATATTTTTATTTACGACTCTTTTCTCAACACTTATGTTCAGCTTTCAGTTCTCTCAATAAACCTCAGTTTCATGACAGTGAGAGATATATTATGCTCTTAACAGAGGGAGCTGGTGTCGTGTCATTAATGTCATTGTCATTTTATATATATATATATCACAAGAACAAGTACTATCGCGTAAAAAACAGTTTGTTAATTCTAATAAAAAATGGTAATAAAACATGTTCTGACTTGCCAGTTCATGGTTTGGATAAATAAAATGATGATTTTTAAACCCTAATTGTACAAACACTAATCTGATGGTTTTATCAAAGAAACTAACCGATTACGAAAAGCTTTGACTTCTCAAGGAGAACTCTTGACCACTCAAAGGAAGCTATGAACTTAAGGAAACTTCCGACTATTCAGGGTTTTACTTTAAATAAGATATTCTTTATACCGATAATAATAATAAGCAGGCTAAAACTATTTAACAAAATATGTTGAGTTAAAAAAAATGATATTCTTAATAGCTAGACATCTCTTCCTACACTTCCTGTCTTGGATAAAACGTTAGATAAACTATCGTATCATTTGTAACGAAATGTCTCGTATGGTCAAATTGAATATGCTTACTAAGTCCTTTTAATCTTTACGTTGCAACGCTTGTTAAAATAATTCATTCCTTTGTTAAACGATCTTTAAGAGACAACGAATGCAACTACCATTACCTTGTGTTCAGTTGTGGAGACGGTTACTAGCTGTTCTTTCCAGTGACGGGCATGACAGGAGAGAATCACCGCTAACGACAGAGCCCGGCCAAACAGACTGACTAGAGTTCAGTGCGAGAACCAGCGAGTTTTATCTCCTTGACGCAATAGTGATCGATTAAAATTTCCCGCGAAAGAGAACGTTTCGTTTCTAGCATCTCTTCCTGCCTCATGTTAAACGAAACTGACAGAGTAAAAAAATACAGCACGTTAAAAATTAGTTACACTTCCTGTGCAAATAATTTTATTAGTGTCATTTGAGGAAAATAAAACGTGTATACATAGACCTTGTCAACATAAAGAAAAGCTCTCGACTCGCTTTGCGCATAACCATACGATCTCATTTGGCATTTATGTACTAAGTCTTGTCCAGTTGGTGAGAATGTTAGAGATTCGGTAATTACGTACTGAGCTCCTTCCAATAAGTGAAGTAATATGTTAGAGATTTGGTATTTAGGTACTGAGCTCCTTCCAATAAGTGAAGTAATATGTTAGAGATTTGGTATATAGGTACTGAGTTCCTTCCAGTAAGTGAAGTAATATGTTAGAGAATTGGTATTTAGGTACTGAAATCCTTCCAATAAGTGAGGTAATATGTTAGAGATTTGGTAATTACGTACTGAGCTCCTTCCAATAAGTGAAGTAATATAGTAGTGATTTGGTATTTAGGTACTGAGCTCCTTTCAATAAGTGAAGTAATATGTTAGACATTTGGTATTTAGGTACTCAGCTTCTTCCAATAAGTGAAGTAATATGTTAGAGATTTGGTAATTACGTACCGAGCTCCTTCCAATAAGTGAAGTAATATGTTAGAGATTTGGTATTTAGGTACTGAGATCCTTCCAATAAGTGAAGTAATTTGTTAGAGATTTGGTATTTAGGTACTGAGATCCTTCCAATAAGTGAAGTAATATGTTAGAGATTTGGTAGTTAGGTACTGAGCTCCTTCCAATAAGTGAAGTAATATGTTAGAGATTTGGTATATAGGTACTGAGTTCCTTCCAGTAAGTGAAGTAATATGTTAGAGATTTGGTATTTAGGTACTGAGCTCCTTCCAATAAGTGAAGTAATATGTTTGAGATTTGGTAGTTAGGTACTGAGATCCTTCCAATAAGTGAAGTAATATGTTAGAGATTTGGTATTTAGGTACTGAGTTTCTTCCAATAAGTGAAGTAATATGTTAGAGATTTGGTATTTAGGTACTGAGGTCCTTCCAATAAGTGAAGTAATATGTTAGAGATTTGGTATTTAGGTACTGAGCTCCTTTCAATAAGTGAAGTAATATGTTAGACATTTGGTATTTAGGTACTCAGCTTCTTCCAATAAGTGAAGTAATATGTTAGAGATTTGGTAATTACGTACCGAGCTCCTTCCAATAAGTGAAGTAATATGTTAGAGATTTGGTATTTAGGTACTGAGATCCTTCCAATAAGTGAAGTAATTTGTTAGAGATTTGGTATTTAGGTACTGAGATCCTTCCAATAAGTGAAGTAATATGTTAGAGATTTGGTAGTTAGGTACTGAGCTCCTTCCAATAAGTGAAGTAATATGTTAGAGATTTGGTATATAGGTACTGAGTTCCTTCCAGTAAGTGAAGTAATATGTTAGAGATTTGGTATTTAGGTACTGAGCTCCTTCCAATAAGTGAAGTAATATGTTTGAGATTTGGTAGTTAGGTACTGAGATCCTTCCAATAAGTGAAGTAATATGTTAGAGATTTGGTATTTAGGTACTGAGTTTCTTCCAATAAGTGAAGTAATATGTTAGAGATTTGGTATTTAGGTACTGAGTTTCTTCCAATAAGTGAAGTAATATGTTAGAGATTTGGTATTTAGGTACTGAGCTCCTTCTAATAAGTGAAGTAATATGTTAGAGATTTGGTATTTAGGTACTGAGTTCCTTCCAATAAGTGAAGTAATATGTTAGAGATTTGGTATTTAGGTACTGAGCTCCTTCTAATAAGGGAAGTAATATGTTAGAGATTTGGTATTTAGGTACTGAGTTCCTTTCAATAAGTGAAGTAATATGTTAGATATTTGGTATTTAGGTACTGAGCTCCTTCCAATAAGTGAGGTAATATGTTAGAGATTTGGTATTTAGGTACTGAGTTCCTTCCAATAAGTGAAGTAATATGTTAGAGATTTGGTAGTTAGGTACTGAGCTCCTTCCAATAAGTGAAGTAATATGTTAGAGATTTGGTATTTAGGTACTGAGATCCTTCCAATAAGTGAAGTAATATGTTAGAGATTTGGTATTTAGGTACTGAGTTCCTTCCAATAAGTGAAGTAATATGTTAGAGATTTGGTATTTAGGTACTGAGTTCCTTCCAATAAGTGAAGTAATATGTTAGAGATTTGGTGTTTAGGTACTGAGCTTCATCCAATAAGGGAAGTAATATAGTAGAGATTTGGTATTTAGGTACTGAGCTCCTTTCAATAAGTGAAGTAATAAGTTAGAGATTTGGTATTTAGGTACTGAGTTCCTTCCAATGAGTGAAGTAATATGTTAGAGATTTGGTACTTAGGTCCTGAGCTTCGTCTGATAAGTGAAGTAATATGTTAGAGATTTGGTATTTAGGTACTGAGCTCCTTTTAATAAGTGAAGTAATATGTTAGAGATTTCGTATTTAGGTACTAAGCTCCTTCTAATAAGTGAAGTAATATGTTAGAGATTTGGTATTTAGGTACTGAGCTTCTTCTAATAAGTGAAGTAATATGTTAGAGATTTGGTATTTAGGTACTGAGCTTCTTCTGATAAGTGAAGTAATATGTTAGAGATTTGGTATTTAGGTACTGAGTTTCTTCTGATAAGTGAAGTAATATGTTAGAGATTTGGTATTTAGGTACTGAGCTTCTTCTGATAAGTGAAGTAATATACTAAAAATTAGAAATACGATAAAGAGACGTTAGGGTGTATATTTTATAATTTTCCGTGTAATTGAATATTAAAAGCTGTCAGAAGGCAGATAATATATGATTGGACACTTTAATACATCATCGACCCAAGACTGTGATCTGTATGTTGTGATATAAATCTGCGTACGACGATCATGTTTCCACTACTTAACGCTGAAGATATGATACGATGTTGCTCTTGTTTTTTGTTTTGTTTTGGTTGGCCACCTAATTAATGAAAAGAGTGTTTCAAATCTCAGCAGATAACAAGAGAAGGTCTTAAAACAAGACTGTCTAGCTAGAAGAACGGAAAGCTGTCTAGTCAGTTAGTCGTTATCTTATCGCGTCAAGTAAAGATAGAACTAACAACATTGTAACTCACGTAACACGGTTGGTCACTTGTGCTTTCAGTAAACTGACATGGAAATGCTAAAAGGATAAAATAATGAGGTTGCAATGACAGCGTGGTTCAGCAGCCCGTAACGTTTCTTACACATAAATGATCCAAGCTCTATAAAGTAAAAAGCAGTTAATATAGAATTCATAAAGATAAGACAGCACCGAACTTTTCCCGAGTCTAAAATGTCTGAGCAGGTTCGATAAAAACAGGCTAGGATTGTGTTAATAATGTAGTCATTATGTATTTATTTAAACATTGAATAAAATAATCTGATTAAGTGGAAGTGTAAATACCAACAAAAGACTGATGATTCAAGTAACAAACGAACCGATTCTGTTGATATGTAAACACGTAATTGAGTACGTTCATGTTTGTCACTAAATATAACGGTTTTCTTGAATGATATTTACTTTTTACTGTTAATCATAAGTCACAATGAATGTTCATCACAAAGAGAGTTTACTTTCTACTGTTAATTATAACTTATCAGGAGTGTTCACCACACAGAAAGTTTACTTTCTACTGTTAATTATCAGTTATTAGGAGTGTTCACCACACAGAAAGATTACTTTCTACTATTAATTATCAGTTATTAGGAGTGTTCACCACACATAATGTTTACTTTCTACTGTTAATTATAAGTTACTAGGAGTGTTCATCACACAGAAAGTTTACTTCCTACTCTTAATTATCAGTTATTAGGAGTGTTCATCACACAGAAGGTTTACTTTCTACTATTAATTATAAGTTATTAGGAGTGTTCACCACACATAATGTTTACTTTCTACCGCTAATTATAAATTACTAGGAGTGTTCACCACACATAATGTTTTCTTTCTACTGTTAATTATAAGTTACTAGGAGTGTTCATCACACACAAAGTTTACTTTCTACTCTTAATTATCAGTTATTAGGAGTGTTCACCACACATAATGTTTACTTTCTACTGCTAATTATAAGTTACTAGGAGTGTTCACCACACATAATGTTTACTTTCTAGTGTTAATTATAAGTTACTAGCAGTGTTCATCACACAGAAAGTTTACTTTCTACCGTTAGTTATCAATTATTAGGATTATTCACCACACAGAATGTTTACTTTCTACTGTTAATTATAAGTTACTAGGAGTGTTCATCACACAGAAAGTTTACTTCCCACTGTTAATTATAAGTTATTAGGAGTGTCCATCACACATAATGTTTACTTTCTACTGTTAATTATAAGTTACAAGGAGTGTTCATCACACAGAAAGTTTACTTTCTACTGTTAATAAAAAGTTACTAGGAGTGTTCATCACACAGAAAGTTTACTTTCTACTGTTAATTATCAGTTATTAGGAGTGTTCACCACACAGAACGATTACTTTCTACTATTAATTATCAGTTATTAGGAGTGTTCACCACACATAATGTTTACTTTCTACTGTTAATTATAAGTTACTAGGAGTGTTCATCACACAGAAAGTTTACTTTCTACTGTTAATTATAAGTTACTAGGAGTGTTCATCACACAGAAAGTTTACTTTCTACTCTTAATTATCAGTTATTAGGAGTGTTCATCACACAGAAAGTTTACTTTCTACTGTTAATTATAAGTTACTAGGAGTGTTCATCACACAGAAAGTTTACTTTCTACTGTTAATTATAAGTTACTAGGAGTGTTCATCACACAGAAAGTTTACTTTCTACTCTTAATTATCAGTTATTAGGAGTGTTCATCACACAGAAGGTTTACTTTCTACTATTAATTATCAGTTATTAGGAGTGTTCACCACACATAATGTTTACTTTCTACTGCTAATTATAAGTTACTAGGAGTGCTCATCACACAGAAAGTTTACTTTCTACTGTTAATTATAAGTTACTAGGAGTGTTCATCACACAGAAAGTTTACTTTCTACCTTAATTATCAGTTATTAGGAGTGTTCATCACACAGAAGGTTTACTTTGTACTATTAATTATCAGTTATTAGGAGTGTTCACCACACATAATGTTTACTTTCTACTGCTAATTATAAGTTACTAGGAGTGTTCACCACACATAATGTTTTCTTTCTACTGTTAATTATAAGTTACTAGGAGTGTTCATCACACACAAAGTTTACTTTCTACTCTTAATTATCAGTTATTAGGAGTGTTCATCACACATAATGTTTACTTTCTACTATTAATTATCAGTTATTAGGAGTGTTCACCACACATAATGTTTACTTTCTACTGCTAATTATAAGTTACTAGGAGTGTTCACCACACATAATGTTTACTTTCTACTGTTAATTATAAGTTACTAGGAGTGTTCATCACACAGAAAGTTTACTTTCTACTGTTAACTATAAGTTACTAGGAGTGTTCTTCACACAGAAAGTTTACTTTCTACTGTTAATTATAAGTTACTAGGAGTGTTCATCACACAGAAAGTTTACTTTCTACTGTTAATTATCAGTTATTAGGAGTGTTCACCACACAGAAAGTTTACTTTCTACTATTAATTATCAGTTATTAGGAGTGTTCACCACACATAATATTTACTTTCTACTGTTAATTATAAGTTACTAGGAGTGTTCATCACACAGAAAGTTTACTTTCTACTCTTAATTATCAGTTATTAGGAGTGTTCATCACACAGAAGGTTTACTTTCTACTATTAATTATCAGTTATTAGAAGTGTTCACCACACATAATGTTTACTTTCTACTGCTAATTATAAATTACTAGGAGTGTTCACCACACATAATGTTTTCTTTCTACTGTTAATTATAAGTTACTAGGGTGTTCATCACACACAAAGTTTACTTTCTACCTTAATTATCAGTTATTAGGAGTGTTCATCACACATAATGTTTACTTTCTACTATTAATTATCAGTTATTAGGAGTGTTCACCACACATAATGTTTACTTTCTACTGCTAATTATAAGTTACTAGGAGTGTTCACCACACATAATGTTTACTTTCTACTGTTAATTATAAGTTACTAGGAGTGTTCATCACACATAATGTTTACTTTCTACTGTTAATTATAAGTTACTAGAAGTGTTCATCACACAGAAAGTTTACTTCCCACTGTTAATTATAAGTTATTAGGAGTGTCCATCACACATAATGTTTACTTTCTACTGTTAATTATAAGTTACTAGAAGTGTTCATCACACAGAAAGTTTACTTTCTACTGTTAATTAAAAGTTACTAGGAGTGTTCATCACACAGAAAGTTTACTTTCTACTGTTAATTATCAGTTATTAGGAGTGTTCACCACACAGAACGATTACTTTCCACTATTAATTATCAGTTATTAGGAGTGTTCACCACACATAATGTTTACTTTCTACTGTTAATTATAAGTTACTAGGAGTGTTCATCACACAGAAAGTTTACTTTCTACTGTTAACTATAAGTTACTAGGAGTGTTCTTCACACAGAAAGTTTACTTTCTACTGTTAATTATAAGTTACTAGGAGTGTTCATCACACAGAAAGTTTACTTTCTACTGTTAATTATCAGTTATTAGGAGTGTTCACCACACAGAAAGATTACTTTCTACTATTAATTATCAGTTATTAGGAGTGTTCACCACACATAATGTTTACTTTCTACTGTTAATTATAAGTTACTAGGAGTGTTCATCACACAGAAAGTTTACTTCCTACTCTTAATTATCAGTTATTAGGAGTGTTCATCACACAGAAGGTTTACTTTCTACTATTAATTATCAGTTATTAGGAGTGTTCACCACACATAATGTTTACTTTCTACCGCTAATTATAAATTACTAGAGTGTTCACCACACATAATGTTTTCTTTCTACTGTTAATTATAAGTTACTAGGGTGTTCATCACACAAAAGTTTACTTTCTACTCTTAATTATCAGTTATTAGGAGTGTTCATCACACATAATGTTTACTTTCTACTATTAATTATCAGTTATTAGGAGTGTTCACCACACATAATGTTTACTTTCTACTGCTAATTATAAGTTACTAGGAGTGTTCACCACACATAATGTTTACTTTCTAGTGTTAATTATAAGTTACTAGCAGTGTTCATCACACAGAAAGTTTACTTTCTACCGTTAGTTATCAATTATTAGGATTATTCACCACACAGAATGTTTACTTTCTACTGTTAATTATAAGTTACTAGGAGTGTTCATCACACAGAAAGTTTACTTTCTACTGTTAATTATCAGTTATTAGGAGTGTTCATCACACAGAAGGTTTACTTTCTACTATTAATTATCAGTTATTAGGGTGTTCACCACACATAATGTTTACTTTCTACTGCTAATTATAAGTTACTAGGAGTGCTCATCACACAGAAAGTTTACTTTCTACTGTTAATTATAAGTTACTAGGAGTGTTCATCACACAGAAAGTTTACTTTCTACTCTTAATTATCAGTTATTAGGAGTGTTCATCACACAGAAGGTTTACTTTCTACTATTAATTATCAGTTATTAGGAGTGTTCACCACACATAATGTTTACTTTCTACTGCTAATTATAAGTTACTAGGAGTGTTCACCACACATAATGTTTACTTTCTACTGTTAATTATAAGTTACTAGGAGTGTTCATCACACATAATGTTTACTTTCTACTGTTAATTATAAGTTACTAGCAGTGTTCATCACACAGAAAGTTTACTTTCTACCGTTAGTTATCAATTATTAGGATTATTCACCACACAGAATGTTTACTTTCTACTGTTAATTATAAGTTACTAGAAGTGTTCATCACACAGAAAGTTTACTTCCCACTGTTAATTATAAGTTATTAGGAGTGTCCATCACACATAATGTTTACTTTCTACTGTTAATTATAAGTTACTAGGAGTGTTCATCACACAGAAAGTTTACTTTCTACTGTTAATTAAAAGTTACTAGGAGTGTTCATCACACAGAAAGTTTACTTTCTACTGTTAATTATCAGTTATTAGGAGTGTTCACCACACAGAACGATTACTTTCTACTATTAATTATCAGTTATTAGGAGTGTTCACCACACATAATGTTTACTTTCTACTGTTAATTATAAGTTACTAGGAGTGTTCATCACACAGAAAGTTTACTTTCTACTGTTAATTATAAGTTACTAGGAGTGTTCATCACACAGAAAGTTTACTTTCTACTCTTAATTATCAGTTATTAGGAGTGTTCATCACACAGAAAGTTTACTTTCTACTGTTAATTATAAGTTACTAGGAGTGTTCATCACACAGAAAGTTTACTTTCTACTGTTAATTATAAGTTACTAGGAGTGTTCATCACACAGAAAGTTTACTTTCTACTCTTAATTATCAGTTATTAGGAGTGTTCATCACACATAATGTTTACTTTCTACTGCTAATTATAAGTTACTAGGAGTGTTCACCACACATAATGTTTGCTTTCTACTGTTAATTATAAGTTACTAGGAGTGTTCATCACACAGAAAGTTTACTTTCTACTGTTAATTATAAGTTATTAGGGTGTTCACCACACATAATGTTTACTTTCTACTGTTAATTATAAGTTACTAGGAGTGTTCACCACACAGAAAGTTTACTTCCACTGTTAATTATAAGTTATTAGGAGTGTCCATCACACATAATGTTTACTTTCTACTGTTAATTATAAGTTACTAGGAGTGTTCATCACACAGAAAGTTTACTTTCTACAGTTAGTTATCAATTATTTGGAGTGTTCACCACACAGAAAGTTTACTTTCTACTGTTAATTATCAGTTATTAGGAGTGTTCACCACACAGAAAGTTTACTTTCTACTGTTAATTATCAGTTATTAGGAGTGTTCTCCAAACATAATGTTTACTTTCTACTGTTAATTATAAGTTACTAGGAGTGTTCATCACACAGAAAGTTTACTTTCTACCGTTAGTTATCAATTATTAGGAGTGTTCACCACACATAATGTTTACTTTCTACTGTTAATTATAAGTTTCTAGGAGTGTTCATCACACAAAAAGTTTACTTTCTACTGTTAATTATAAGTTACTAGGGTGTTCATCACACAAAAAGTTTATTTTCTACTGTTAATCATAAGTTACTAGGAGTGTTTATCACACATAATATTTACTTTCTACTGTTAATTATCAGTTATTAGGAGTGTTCACCACACAGAACGATTACTTTCCACTATTAATTATCAGTTATTAGGAGTGTTCACCACACATAATGTTTACTTTCTACTGTTAATTATAAGTTACTAGGAGTGTTCATCACACAGAAAGTTTACTTTCTACTGTTAACTATAAGTTACTAGGAGTGTTCTTCACACAGAAAGTTTACTTTCTACTGTTAATTATAAGTTACTAGGAGTGTTCATCACACAGAAAGTTTACTTTCTACTGTTAATTATCAGTTATTAGGAGTGTTCACCACACAGAAAGATTACTTTCTACTATTAATTATCAGTTATTAGGAGTGTTCACCACACATAATGTTTACTTTCTACTGTTAATTATAAGTTACTAGGAGTGTTCATCACACAGAAAGTTTACTTTCTACTCTTAATTATCAGTTATTAGGAGTGTTCATCACACAGAAGGTTTACTTTCTACTATTAATTATCAGTTATTAGGAGTGTTCACCACACATAATGTTTACTTTCTACCGCTAATTATAAATTACTAGGAGTGTTCACCACACATAATGTTTTCTTTCTACTGTTAATTATAAGTTACTAGGAGTGTTCATCACACACAAAGTTTACTTTCTACTCTTAATTATCAGTTATTAGGAGTGTTCATCACACATAATGTTTACTTTCTACTATTAATTATCAGTTATTAGGAGTGTTCACCACACATAATGTTTACTTTCTACTGCTAATTATAAGTTACTAGGAGTGTTCACCACACATAATGTTTACTTTCTAGTGTTAATTATAAGTTACTAGCAGTGTTCATCACACAGAAAGTTTACTTTCTACCGTTAGTTATCAATTATTAGGATTATTCACCACACAGAATGTTTACTTTCTACTGTTAATTATAAGTTACTAGGAGTGTTCATCACACAGAAAGTTTACTTTCTACTGTTAATTATAAGTTACTAGGAGTGTTCATCACACAGAAAGTTTACTTTCTACTCTTAATTATCAGTTATTAGGAGTGTTCATCACACAGAAGGTTTACTTTCTACTATTAATTATCAGTTATTAGGAGTGTTCACCACACATAATGTTTACTTTCTACTGCTAATTATAAGTTACTAGGAGTGCTCATCACACAGAAAGTTTACTTTCTACTGTTAATTATAAGTTACTAGGAGTGTTCATCACACAGAAAGTTTACTTTCTACTCTTAATTATCAGTTATTAGGAGTGTTCATCACACAGAAGGTTTACTTTCTACTATTAATTATCAGTTATTAGGAGTGTTCACCACACATAATGTTTACTTTCTACTGCTAATTATAAGTTACTAGGAGTGTTCACCACACATAATGTTTACTTTCTACTGTTAATTATAAGTTACTAGGAGTGTTCATCACACATAATGTTTACTTTCTACTGTTAATTATAAGTTACTAGCAGTGTTCATCACACAGAAAGTTTACTTTCTACCGTTAGTTATCAATTATTAGGATTATTCACCACACAGAATGTTTACTTTCTACTGTTAATTATAAGTTACTAGAAGTGTTCATCACACAGAAAGTTTACTTCCCACTGTTAATTATAAGTTATTAGGAGTGTCCATCACACATAATGTTTACTTTCTACTGTTAATTATAAGTTACTAGGAGTGTTCATCACACAGAAAGTTTACTTTCTACTGTTAATTAAAAGTTACTAGGAGTGTTCATCACACAGAAAGTTTACTTTCTACTGTTAATTATCAGTTATTAGGAGTGTTCACCACACAGAACGATTACTTTCTACTATTAATTATCAGTTATTAGGAGTGTTCACCACACATAATGTTTACTTTCTACTGTTAATTATGAGTTACTAGGAGTCTTCATCACACAGAAAGTTTACTTTCTACTGTTAATTATAAGTTACTAGGAGTCTTCATCACACATAAAGTTTACTTTCTACTCTTAATTATCAGTTATTAGGAGTGTTCATCACACAGAAAGTTTACTTTCTACTGTTAATTATAAGTTACTAGGAGTGTTCATCACACAGAAAGTTTACTTTCTACTGTTAATTATAAGTTACTAGGAGTGTTCATCACACAGAAAGTTTACTTTCTACTCTTAATTATCAGTTATTAGGAGTGTTCATCACACATAATGTTTACTTTCTACTGCTAATTATAAGTTACTAGGAGTGTTCACCACACATAATGTTTGCTTTCTACTGTTAATTATAAGTTACTAGGAGTGTTCATCACACAGAAAGTTTACTTTCTACTGTTAATTATAAGTTATTAGGAGTGTCCACCACACATAATGTTTACTCTCTTCTGTTAATTATAAGTTACTAGGAGTGTTCACCACACAGAAAGTTTACTTCCCACTGTTAATTATAAGTTATTAGGAGTGTCCACCACACATAATGTTTACTTTCTACTGTTAATTATAAGTTACTAGGAGTGTTCATCACACAGAAAGTTTACTTTCTACAGTGAGTTATCAATTATTTGGAGTGTTCACCACACAGAAAGTTTACTTTCTACTGTTAATTATCAGTTATTAGGAGTGTTCACCACACAGAAAGTTTACTTTCTACTGTTAATTATCAGTTATTAGGAGTGTTCTCCAAACATAATGTTTACTTTCTACTGTTAATTATAAGTTACTAGGAGTGTTCATCACACAGAAAGTTTACTTTCTACCGTTAGTTATCAATTATTAGGAGTGTTCACCACACATAATGTTTACTTTCTACTGTTAATTATAAGTTTCTAGGAGTGTTCATCACACAAAAAGTTTACTTCCTAATGTTAATTATAAGTTACTAGGGGAGTGTTCAACACACAAAAAGTTTATTTTCTACTGTTAATCATAAGTTACTAGGAGTGTTTATCACACAGAAAGTTTACTTTCTACTGTTAATTATCAGTTATTAGGAGTGTTCACCACACAGAACGATTACTTTCTACTATTAATTATCAGTTATTAGGAGTGTTCAACACACAAAAAGTTTATTTTCTACTGTTAATCATAAGTTACTAGGAGTGGTAATCGGACAGAAAGTTTACTTCCCACTGTTAATTATCAGTTAGTAGGAGTGTTCAACACACAAAATGTTTACTTTCTACTGTTAATTATAAGTTACTAGGAGTGTTCATCACACAGAAAGTTTACTTTCTACCGTTAGTTATCAATTATTAGGAGTATTCACCACACAGAATGTTTACTTTCTACTGTTAATTATAAGTGTTCATCGCACAGAAAGTTTACTTCCCACTGTTAATTATAAGTTATTAGGAGTGTCCACCACACATAATGTTTACTCTCTTCTGTTAATTATAAGTTACTAGGAGTGTTCATCACACAGAAAGTTTACTTTCTACTGTTAATTATAAGTTACTAGGAGTGTTCATCACACAGAAAGTTTACTTTCTACTCTTAATTATCAGTTATTAGGAGTGTTCATCACACAGAAGGTTTACTTTCTACTATTAATTATCAGTTATTAGGAGTGTTCACCACACATAATGTTTACTTTCTACTGCTAATTATAAGTTACTAGGAGTGCTCATCACACAGAAAGTTTACTTTCTACTGTTAATTATAAGTTACTAGGAGTGTTCATCACACAGAAAGTTTACTTTCTACTCTTAATTATCAGTTATTAGGAGTGTTCATCACACAGAAGGTTTACTTTCTACTATTAATTATCAGTTATTAGGAGTGTTCACCACACATAATGTTTACTTTCTACTGCTAATTATAAGTTACTAGGAGTGTTCACCACACATAATGTTTACTTTCTACTGTTAATTATAAGTTACTAGGAGTGTTCATCACACATAATGTTTACTTTCTACTGTTAATTATAAGTTACTAGGAGTGTTCATCACACAGAAAGTTTACTTTCTACCGTTAGTTATCAATTATTAGGATTATTCACCACACAGAATGTTTACTTTCTACTGTTAATTATCAGTTATTAGGAGTGTTCACCACACAGAACGATTACTTCCCACTGTTAATTATAAGTTATTAGGAGTGTCCATCACACATAATGTTTACTTTCTACTGTTAATTATAAGTTACTAGGAGTGTTCATCACACAGAAAGTTTACTTTCTACTGTTAATTAAAAGTTACTAGGAGTGTTCATCACACAGAAAGTTTACTTTCTACTGTTAATTATCAGTTATTAGGAGTGTTCACCACACAGAACGATTACTTTCTACTATTAATTATCAGTTATTAGGAGTGTTCACCACACATAATGTTTACTTTCTACTGTTAATTATGAGTTACTAGGAGTCTTCATCACACAGAAAGTTTACTTTCTACTGTTAATTATAAGTTACTAGGAGTCTTCATCACACAGAAAGTTTACTTTCTACTCTTAATTATCAGTTATTAGGAGTGTTCATCACACAGAAAGTTTACTTTCTACTGTTAATTATAAGTTACTAGGAGTGTTCATCACACAGAAAGTTTACTTTCTACTGTTAATTATAAGTTACTAGGAGTGTTCATCACACAGAAAGTTTACTTTCTACTCTTAATTATCAGTTATTAGGAGTGTTCATCACACATAATGTTTACTTTCTACTGCTAATTATAAGTTACTAGGAGTGTTCACCACACATAATGTTTGCTTTCTACTGTTAATTATAAGTTACTAGGAGTGTTCATCACACAGAAAGTTTACTTCCCACTGTTAATTATCAGTTAGTAGGAGTGTTCAACACACAAAATGTTTACTTTCTACTGTTAATTATAAGTTACTAGGAGTGTTCATCACACAGAAAGTTTACTTTCTACTGTTAATTATCAGTTATTAGGAGTGTTCACCACACATAATGTTTAGTTTCTACCTTTTATTATAAAATTGTATGAAAACTGAATTAAAAAGAAACTCCGTAAAAGAAACACTAAACTAAGATACTAATATAAAAGTTACAAAGAATGATTATCATTGGATTAAGGTAAAACATTTATAATTAAATCACCAGATAGTTTTACCACAAAATAATGAAGAATTTAACAACATAAACATCAAGTAATGAGTTGATGTTGTTATGATGTTACCTTATTTGGAATGTAACTCTAACCACGATACAGGTCAGAGACACGAAGATTTCTTATTGGTTGGTTCTCTTCTCCTCAATACAAGACAGCAAGGAGAGAAAATATGATGTTCTTTCTAGCATATATATTGTACCGAAAACAGATATTGTGTTCGTCATAACAGATATTGTGTATCTGAAAACAGATACGTTGTACCTGGAAACATGTATGTTGCTTTTGAAAACACTTATGGTATACTTGATAACAGATATGTTATACATGATAGCAGATTTATATTGTACTTGAAAACGGATATGTTGCAGTTGAAAATAGATATGTCGTTTTGATAACGGATCTACTTTAATAGATCTAGCTTAAATTGGATCTGGACTAGTAAATTATTTATTCTCTTACGGCAGTAAGAAAACCGAAAACTGTGTTTTAAGATACCGTTGCTTAACATGTGATTTTTATAACACAATTAGAACGAGTAAAATGCAAATAGTCGAGACTGATTTGTGAAAACAGTAAAAGTATTGTTATGTGCCACATTTTTCAAAGAAACTCTAAACAGAACTCTGTTTATTAGTTTCGTTGTTATTTAACAAACTATAACTTTCAGTTTTCACATAATAGCTAATAGATAAATTGAAACTTACTATTCTAACCAATTTCTGTACATGAATATCATTATTTATAAATATAGGTTCAAAATATTTTAGCCTATCTTTCGATCGGAAAACAAACATTTGTTAAGTTGGAACTTGTTAATAGTTTCAATTTGTTTGCATTGTTGGTGTAGCACGTGATCAGTTGTTTAGCCCTTGACGACGAGAGTATAGAATGGAGTCGGTGAGTTCTATTGGAAAGGTTCGTCTGGAAGAAACAATCCCACATCGATTAATCGTGAAATTTTGTAGTTCCACAGTTATTTTAACTGTATGTGTCTGGGCCTAAAGTTTTAGATATTTCTAGTACAAACCGTTTTTGTGGAAAAGTTTTCATAGAAGGGCTTAACTGTTGTGTTGCTTTTGAGCTAACACATTTTAGGAATTTAAAGAATTTTGTGTAGTTTCTACTGTATTTGTTTTGAATTTCGAGCAAAGCTACACGAGGGCTATCTGCACCAGTCATCCCTAATTTTGCAGTGTAAGACTAGAGGTCAGGCAGCTAATTATCACCACCCACCGCCAAGTCTTAGGCTTCCAACGAAACGTGGGAATGACCGTCGCATTATAACGCCCCCACGGCAGAAGGGGCGAGCATATTTGGTGTGACGGGGATTCGAACTCTCGACCCTCGGATTATGACTCAAGCGCCTTAACCACCTGGTTATGCCGAGGTGTTTTATATTGAGTTAAAACAGAAACACAAGTGCTATTATTAGTTGAGAGATACTCATATGTATTTATATACTTATAACTTATTAACTAAACATGATAAATATTTGTAACAGACACTTGCAGTAACACTGCAAACATCGCCAGCGTTGTAATCATAATTGCTTCTCAACGAAGTGACATAAATAATTAACATATGAAGGCTTAATAAAACTGAATGCTGCAGAAAACATTGAAAAATCAGCAATACTAAATGATAAAACAAACAAAAACGAAGATTATTTTCTCACGATGTTTCGACTGCCATCTAGTGGCTCGTGGATAAGTTTGAAGACATATAACACTACAAACCTGGTTTCGATACCCGCGGTGGGCACAGTACGGATAGCTCATTGTGTAACATTTGTATTCAACAGCAAACAAACTTTTCGGCTGAGAATAGCCGTTCTTGTATAATTCTCTGGGTTGGGAATCCGAGCGTTCGTGATTCGATTCCCGTTGCCACAAAATTGTGTTCCGTACTTACGGGTCCGGCTCGGTATGACAAGGTGTTTAAGGCGCTCGGATAGTAATCGGAGGGTCGCAGGTTAGAATCCCCGTCCCATCTAACATGCTCGCCCCTTTCAGCCATGGGGGCGGTGTAATGTGACGGTCAATCCCACTATTCGTTAGTAAAAGAGTATCCCAAGAGTTGGCGGTGGGTGATGATGACTATCTGCCTTCCCTATAGTCTTACACTGCTAAATTAAGGACGGCTAGCGCAGATAGCCCTCGAGTAGTTTCGCGTGAAATTCAAAATAAACAAACTAAAGGGCGAGCATGTTTGGGTGCGACCAGGATTCGACTCGTAATCTGAATGTCGAACGCCTTAACACGCTTGACCATGCCGGGCCCCTGGAAGAGAGAGTTTAAGTGTTTATAAATATATTCGTGTTTCTCAGACAGTAAAGTGTATTTGTCTCTACATGAGTGTGTTTGTGTGGTGTTATAAATACGTGTTTACATATGCGAGCTATACGTAATGTTTAACACATACTGACTGTCCGATTCCATTCTAGTGGAAGACTAGAATGAAGGCAGCTCGTCATCACCACCCACCGCCAACTCTTGGGCTACTCTTTCACCAACGAATAGTGGGATTGACCCTCACATTCTAACGCTCCACGACTGAAAGGGCGAACGTAATTGGTGTGACGGGGATTCGAACCCGCGATCTTTAGGTTATAGGTCGAGCGCCTTAACCCCTGGCCATGCTGGGGCCCGATTCGGCATATGTATCCTGTTTGTTGAAACATTAAAAACATCACTGAAACTCATCACCTAATTAATGACAAAAAAGTTGCAGTTTATGATTCTGTAAACATTTATTGTCAACTTATTAATTGTTTTTTTCTGATGTCTACAGATAAGTATGAGTAATGCATTTATAGAAAAATCATTGATGTTTCCTGTTGACTGAGTAGAAAGCTTAATAACTTACAATGATGAAAATTGAAAGTTTCTTTGCCGCTCTGAGTACATTCTGTGGCTTTGTTCTTATAAACAAACAAGTCATTTGTTTGTTTATTTTTCGCACAAAGCTACTCGAGGGCTATCAGTGGTAGCCGTCCCTAATTTAGCAGTGTAAGACTAGAGTGAAGGCAACTAATCATCACCACCCACCGCCAACTCTTGGGCTACTCTTTTACCAATGAATAGTGGGATTGACCGTCACGTTATAACGCCCCACGGCTGAAAGGGCGAGCATGCTTGGCGCGACGGGGATGCGAACCCGCGACCCTCAGATTACGAGTCGCACGCCTTAACACGCTTGGCCATGCCGGGCCAGATCGTTTGTTATAATATAGAAGCTTTGTAAGGCTTAACACTAGTATAAGTAGAAATACTCTCACGTGTTTTAAAAAGTCGTTTCACGAAGAATTATTAACCTTTACCCACTAAGGCAATAAATGATGACCTTCTAAAGAAACTTCGCAATTTCCTTAGCGATATAATAATGCTTTTGGTAGGGACCTCAGGGCTTAAGCAGAGAAATTTTGTATATTTTGACAAGAGAGAGAAACGGAGCTAACAATGAGATCGCTTTGTAAGAACAACTGAAACGGATATTTGTCAAGTATTGAAGATTAACAACAAATTTACCACTTGTTCTCTTTCGTGAAGTTTCCCTTCGTGTTTTGTTTAACACAGACCACGAGGTTTTCACTGAATTTATGAAGCAGAAGCGACGAGGGAAATAAAAACTAAGGGAAAATAAAATTAGATGGGGAAAAGTAACTCGAATTAAAACGTACAGAAACAATAAAAACACATACAAAGAAAACATTTTGAAAAAACGTATTTTATTAGGAAAGAGGAAGCACGTGACTTTGTGTGTCAATTTCTTGTTTAGCAGCGGGGTCAGTTTATTTTGTCTTTGCTCTAATTCTGCTGTGATTCGAGAATCGTCTTTATGTCAACCGAGGCGGTGGAAAGGTTGTAGTAATGTCCCTGTGGCCCACTGAAGAAGACAATGAGAAAGTTAATAGAAAGTAGGGACTTTATAAATCCTTCTGTAGGGCGTTACAAAGTCTTCCCTGTCCAGCCCAGTGGCACTTATGTTTGAGGCGTTTATTACTTTAATACAAGATGTAACTTACACATCACATATCCTTCAACCACAACTTGTGAATCCAGAATTATTACGTATCACATAAATATGACGATATTGTAGTGTGTGACAATAGGTTATAAAACTCCTAATGTTACCCTGTTCATGACTCCTGTAAGTTGAGCTTATTATAAATTAAAGCCAAACTGTGATTTTTTATTTTAAAAATATTCCTTCATATTCGTAATAACTTCAGGAAAACACACATTTTAGAATATTATATTGTGTTATAAGAGCAAATTGCACCGTAGTGTGGCATTTTTTAACATAATTTTTCCAAAGATGGAGTGTGAAACACCCTGAATAATGGATGTGGGAAGATATGACACCGTGTTTATACATGAATTAATCAATGTATTTGTTTTATATGGCAGTGCTAAATTAACTATATTACACCGTGTTTATACATGAATTAATCAATGTATTTGTTTTATATGGCAGTGCTAAATTAACTATATGACACCGTGTTTATACATGAATTAATCAATGTATTTGTTTTATATGGCAGTGCTAAATTAACTATGTGACACACCGTGTTTATACATGGATTAATCAATGTATTTGTTTTATATGGCAGTGCTAAATTAACTATATAACACCGTGTTTATACATGGATTAATCAATGTATTTGTTTTATATGGCAGTGCTAAATTAACTAACAGTGAAATACGTTTCCAATAAACGGTTAGTACTGTGAAGAATACGTTTGTTCGTTTGCATGTTTGAAGTTAAGCACAAAACCTACACACCTACTGGTATCGAAACCAGGTTTGTAGCGTTGTAAGCTCGCAGATGTACAGTTGTGCCACTGCTATAGATGAGGACGGAAAATATGCTTCAGACGATCAATTAACACTACAAAAATGTATTCTCTATTTCCATCTAACATTATGAAATATACATTTCCTATATCAACTTAGTACTGTGAAAAATACGTTCGTGATAACCAGTCAGTACTGTGAAAAATACGTTCGTGATAACCAGTCAGTACTGTGAAAAATACGTTTGCGATAACCAGTCAGTACTGTGAAAAATACGTTTGCGATAACCAGTCAGTACTGTGAAAAATACGTTCGCCATAACCAGTCAGTACTGTGAAAAATACGTTCGCGATAACCAGTCAGTACTGTGAAAAATACGTTCGTGATAACCAGTCAGTACTGTGAAAAATACGTTCGTGATAACCAGTCAGTACTGTGAAAAATACGTTCGCCATAACCAGTCAGTACTGTGAAAAATACGTTCGTGATAACCAGTCAGTACTGTGAAAAATACGTTCGTGATAACCAGTCAGTACTGTGAAAAATACGTTCGCGATAACCAGTCAGTACTGTGAAAAATACGATCTCGTTCCCAGTTATTATATCTGATGCCCTAATTTCAGAATTCTATGATTATAGCATCAGGTATAATAAGTTAACAAATAGGTTAAGATGACTTGAGAGAAGTCCAAAAACAAAACATAAAAGAGAACAAAGACGCATTTATGAAAAGTACTCAAACTATTGAAGTTGTGATTTGTTTTTCACTTGTACTTTGGAAATATTTTTTTCTGCCCCTCTGAAACAAACACTAGCGTAACAAACATCAAGCTGAATTTTTTGTACTGTTTTTCACGATTTAGTTTGGTTTAGAATATCTCAAACACCATTTCCGTTTTAGATCAATAGAAGAAAAAAAATTCTCGTTTCTCCTGGCAAACTCAATTGGATTGTGTCTTTAACTTCTTGGAAACCAATGCTTGGTCTCGCTAAAACAAAAAATACTTTCAATTTAAAATCACTAACTTTTTCCAATGTACGTCCACTCATGTTAAATAAATCTATTACAAAATCAATTTCATTGTTCACTAAACTCATTGTATTGGCAGAGAATCTAAACGAAGTAATTTAATATTTTTTAGGTTTGAAATGAGTTGACTTATTGAATAAAATCAGCTTACGATTTTAAAAAAGTATCTCTTATCTATCTGCTGTAATAATGTTTAGAAAGGCAACTGTGGTGGTTATGTTAAAAATGAAATACTTCGGGTTGAAAATATTGTGCTACTCATTGGGTTGAGTGAACTTTTAACATGTTAAAGATATCACAATTAAAGTTATTGATGATGCACCAGCTGATTGTTTTGAGTTACATGTCAAAATCACTTCGAACATTGTACTCATAAATGTGTTAATGTATCGTTTATTTGTATCTGTTTATGTGGTTTTATTTGATCTATTGTTGTTTTATGGCTGCTACAACACATCTGTAGTTTAAAATTGAATGATATTACTGTTGGAAATACCTTGCCATATTATAGACGTTATGTCGTATAAAACGGACATAAAAACTAATTTGTCTGTTTCTGTAATAACTTAATCCATGAAGTTAGAAGAGCCACGTGGTTTCAGATGTGAGCTAGCAAATGTGTTCATGTGCTATGTGGATGAACCTCACTAAAACACTGATGGTGTTAATACACAGATTAGAATAAATCGAGATCTGAGCTAGCACACGTGTTCAAACGTTATGCTTATGAACCTCACTAAAACACCAATAGTGTTAGTATAGAGATTAGAAATAAATCGAGATCTGAACTAGCACACTGGTACATGTTAATCTTTGTATCATGTTTGTGAGAGTGAGGCTAATTATAATACTGGTATCAATTAACCTCATTATCAAGCTAGTATACGTCAATATGGTTATCATGCTGTTATGCATTAGATTATAACTCTGACGGGTGCTAATGTGACTATCACACTTACATGTATTAACTACCACCGTATTATGTGTAAGAGAGCACTACTAGTACATTAGTAACACTAAGCCTAAAATATACATTTCTATGTGTGAACTTCTTTGCCACAATGATGCGAGAGTCCTACTTTAATACAGTGACAGTGTATGGTTATCTATCTAACATGCTTACTCTTTCAGCCATGGGGAACGTTATAATGCTACGGTCAATCTCACTCTTCTTTCGTAAAAGAGTAGCTCAGGAGTTGGCGGTTGGTGGTGTTCACTAGTTGCTCCCTCTATTCTACCATTTCTAAATTAGGGAGGGCTAGCGCAGATAGTTTTCGTGTAGCTTTGAGATAAATCCAAACCAAACTATCTATCTATCCACGAGTGCTCACGTCATTACTTACATTACTTCTGCGTGTGCCTTACAGCGCATGTGTATTATTCTTGGTTGGAGAACATAATTATATATTGAAACTTCACATACTAAACTTAACCGTTTCCCTAGAGTACGAAGAAACACTCTGAATATTTTTCATAGTTGTCACAGTAGCGATTGCTTTAGGCTCGAGACATACGCATCAGTTTATGACCAACGACAAAACCTGAGAACTATCGTTCTACGAGTGAGAAACGAAACTCTAATGTTCACTTCGCGTGCTGGTCCTCAGAATAAAACAAAACAGCTGTTTCCTAGTAACGCCTTCTTACATAGATTTAACGTGTATGTTGGGGACCCGTGCAAGGTGAATCTTCACCCTTCCTTCTGAGTACAAATAACGTATCTCTCATTTTGCACATTGAAAACAGGCAACATTCCCCGATGGTTTGAATTCTTGATAAAAGAATAATATACATATAAATCTCGGGAAATGTCATGACGTAAATACTTAAGAAAATCAGTAAATTTCAATACAAGTTCTAAACGACTTAAGTAAGAAAATTGACTGTAGTTTATTCAAATGGCTCCACGAGAACATTCTCTATACCTGTTCACAACAAAGTAAATGACTAAACCCAGTTTGTTACACTGTTGTCTTTGTTTGTTTAACACTTATTGTGGTTTATTTTAAATCTTTATTGTTTACTGATGTGGTTAAAACTTCAAATTTGACGACATTTTCCTCGAAAACTATGGTGTGTATTTAAATACTGCATATATTAAGTTTACAGTAATTTTTTCGAACTGGCTAAAATATAAAATATAATCCTAAGTTTATTATAATGGTGTTCAAGCATTTTGTGATGGTTATTATGTCATAAACGACTTCTCTGGATCTACACACACATTAGGATCCAAATAAGTTAACTTTTAACACAGCAAGAGAAATGTTTAACTTTAGAGCAAAATCTTTCTGTTTGTAATTTATATTCAACAACTAAGAAGACGGAGTTTTCAAATTAATATCTGAGGCCTTTTTTCTCCCTTTTATTCAGTTACATTTTATCCTTCAGTAACATCAAGCGTGCAGCTTGCGTTTACTCGATTCGATATAGCTCATTAGAATCTCTACCAGCCTACCCTTAGATCAATGGTCCAATAAATCAATCGAAAGGGTTTGACCTCCTGATTTCAAAACTGTAATTAGATTTCAAATCGGTTAAGAGATGACGGAGCTATGAGTTAAATGTTTGTACTTGAAAAACTCTGAGTCATTCTATGAGCCGATATGCCGCGGCTAAAAAGGACGTGTTAAGTTCTAGCTCTTCGTTCTCTAAAGATCTTAGAACCTTCCTGGTTTTAGAGACAGCTACATTTTGTTAAGTTTTACATATTGTAAGTCATTGTGTAGAGCTTTGGATAATTGTTTTATTGTACATTTGGTACAGTGTACAATTTATAAAGCTGCGTATTGAGCTACCTGTACTGCATTAGTGCTATGATCGAACTTCGAATTTTGGTGTCATAAGCCCGTTCAAGCTAACCACTGCATCACTGAGTAGTAATTGGAGAGGAAACAGGTGAAATAAGGTTTGGTGTAGATCATTTTAAGATCTACTTTAATTTATAAAATACTCTGAAACTCATGACGTCATTTTACTAAAAGCACGTGTATCTAATACCACTTGTGTTGTACTCCTTTACTTACACTTACTTGTATAAATAATAAATATATATAAGGAAAATTGTAGTTAATATTATAATATACGAATACAAGCATTCGAATTAATAAAAATGTTAATTTTTGGAAAAAAAACTTATAACAAAACACAACATTCTAGTAAACACCAAATTTATTCAAAAACCAGGAACACGTTTTTAAACACAGCAAATCAAATAAACGCAACATAACCATAGAAAACACCCAGATAGTAAGTAGGGAAACAAATATAAACAAACGTAAGATCAAAGAAGTCCTACTTATACAGTAACTAAAACCAAAATTAAACCAATAGAAAGAAACACCTTCATACCAAAACTAATTAATAACTCAACATCCACCTGCAACGCCCCTACAATCCGGTACCCGTTTATACATTCGTCCCTAAGACATGTGTCCGTCAACGGTCACATTCAAACTCTCTCTTTGTTAACCTGAAGATGACCTAGGAAGGTCGAAACGTTGTTCTCTCCTTATTAGTAAAAGTGTTAATACCCATACCAGACATTCTGAGATGCAAAATATTAATTTGTTTTCTTATGGATGTTCGAGCAAAGATACCCAATAACTATATACACTAGCTGCAAATAATTTTGAACTAATAACTAGTGAACAGCATCCAATGTAAACAGTTAGGATACTGGCTGATTAATCTGGCTGATTAAAAATAAGGTTTAACTGTCACTCGTACAACGCATTTCATGGCCCTAAATACGGAAACCATTTTGTGTTTTTTTTGTGTTTTTACAGACCAGCAAATTTATAATACTGCACGTTCGACTCATAAAATCTCTAATTATTGAAATTATTGAATAGTTTGAATAATATGCATGATTCACCCTTGTTTTATGGGACTTAAACGTATAGTTATTGTAAAAACTACCATAAGTACCCTCATTTTATATATTGTATAAATAAGGTTTAGTAAACTATTTCATAATTACCTTTGTTCACTTTGCCTTTAGTATTGTTTAAAGTTTTAACGAAGTTGTCATGACAATAAAGGAAGGGTTTGTTCTGTTAGGTTTATAGGGACTATTGACAGGCTAACGGCTTTTGAAAATCAACTTCATAGGTATGTCAGAAAGTTCGAAGGATGGTTTCCTCTTTTTTCTTCCACAAACAAGAAATATCAGTATTTATAATTTGATACTGTTGTCGGACAGAAATTATAACTCATGTAATCATCATGTAATTATATTCTCCGTTTTATTTGCGTGTTTTATTTACGTAAAGCCGCAGGCGGCTATTTGCTGTATTAACCGCGGAGAATCGAGCCTTGGATTTCATCATTGTAAGTCGGTAGACTTATCGCTGACCCACTGTGGTACAACCTCTTTTCATCCAATAAATGTCGTACGAAGGTGGGTAAGTTTCTTACTTGCATAAAGCCCCTCAATAGCACAATGGTAAATCTGTGGATTTATAAGGCTGAAGATCGAGTTTCGATACCCGTGGTGGTCACAGCACAGATAGCACGCTGTGTAACGTTTTTCTGAAGCACAAAAAACACATACTTAGAAATATATATATATATGCGAATATGTTTTCATGTGGTAATTGAAATAAAATAATTCTTATTTCTTTTGCCGCCAAATTATTCGACAACTTACTGGAAATTCAGCCGTCTTGCAACTTTCCTTTTGATAGAGGGCGTGGCCAACCTTGTGAGATGATTTCCAGACATCAATTATCTCAGATAAGTTTTAACTATTTCGACTTTGAAAAATAAATTCGCAGATCACATGCAACAGTCACTAATCTCTATACAACAATCTGAGATAAACTTACACAGTGAAACGTGCAGTAAAAGTGACGGAATATATACGAACTGGTAGAAGCCTTCCATTATTTGCTCTGTTAACAGTATTTATTGAATTTAAAACTGAATGGTGATTTTTCAAGTTATTTACACACAAGATTCTATTGTCCATCTAAAGGGACATTTCGCTACCGGGTCAAATTTGGACTCATATGGCCCCAGTGCCTCCATGGTCCCTACGGATATACTGCTGCTATGCTATTTTTGCAAAAAAAAATTCGGTGTTCCAAGAACGTCAAACGACCCTTAGAGAACTGTAGTTGGAGTTTCAAGTCCAATCGATAAATCAATTCTTTTCACATCTGACTCAGCTAAATAGAACTACAACTAAACACATGTTCGGATTTACCATTTTCTTGTATTCTGAACTTTAAAATGCTTAAAGTCGCAGAGGGGTAAAAATATTGACATGTAATCATTGAAAAACACAAATCCAATTTCATTATAGTTTTATCCATTACAGCAAAGAAGAATCAGTATCAAAACTTCCATCTTTAGTGTATCTGTCATTGGCTCGTCTTTAGTTCTGAACCTTTCTTGTGTATCTGTCATTGGCTCATCTTTTGTTCTGAACCTTTCTTGTGTATCAGCTATTGGCTCATCTTTTCTTCTGAACCTTTTTTGTGTATCTGTCATTGGCTCATCTTTTGTTCTGAACATTTCTTGTGTATTAGCTATTGGCTTATCTTTCGTTCTGAACCTTTCTTGTGTATCTGTCATTGGCTCATTTTTAGTTCTGAACCTTTCTTGTGTATCTGTCATTGGCTCGTATTTATTTCTGAACAGTTCTTGGTTATCAGTGATTGGTATATTCAGATTCGTAACTAGCATTACGTTTCTTTCGTCGTCGGTAATTCTGTAACAGCTGATAATTATTCTCCTCATTGTAGCACCTCTGAAACCATTTTATCTACATTTACGTAACGTTTGCTGTAGCTTACAACTCACATTAATTCTCACAGTTACAGATTATCTATTTATTTGTGTAAGAACATTATACCAGCTATTAAAGAATTTTAAAATATTCACGGTGTTGGCTCATGTACTAACGACCATGCTTCAGAGTAGGCTTGGATATTCATTACAAATATCCTACCTGCTATTGACGTTACAATAACGTATACATTTTTTGAAGAAAAACCAAAATCATTTTTAATTATTTGCAAGAACTTGAGGAGCCACACGATACAAGGAGCGAAAAATGTCAGTTTGTTTACTTCCAATAGCATATGGTAACGGATTTAATATTATTTATCTTTGTTTCAGTTTAATATATTTATACATTTAGATATGTATACAACTTGTTAACTTTGTTAATTGAGTATTGCGCAAGTTCCGCCTATCCTCTAAACCTGTAGAACATTCTCGAGAGTAAGAATCAACAATATATGTTTTGCGAAAACACTAGCGTATCATCGAATATTGTCGAGTCAACTAAACTTTCTAGAACTTCGTCTAAATATTATAAATAGACGCGCCAAGAGACAGGTTTAGGATATTGTTTGGTCGTAACAGCTATAAGTGTGAAAAACGGAAAACTACAGATAATTGACAAGAAACGTTTATAGGTTTCTAACATTACAAACTTCAATGAACTACTTTTGGACGTTACTATTCCTACGAGGACAGTAGATATTGTCTTTGGGGAAAAAAACCCTCATGTATGAAGAATAGAGCCAGCTAGCATTCCAGTCAAGTGAAGTGTGTCTGTGTATCAGCATGAAAGTAATTTTCGGTGCATGAACAGTCGACAAAGTATTCAGTTCCTCACCGGATAGATCACTTAATATTGTTTGTAGGTTTGTAAAAATTCTGCATATAAATTAGAATTAATTTGCTCTCCGTGAAAAATTGGTAAAATATTTAGTTTCAAATTGTATAAAAGACTCAATCATGTTTGTAAGTTTGTAAAACTTTCCTATAAAAACATGATTTGTAATAACCGTTATTATTAATTATGTTGTTGTTTGTATTTTAAACTATATTTCTGTTAAGAGAAAAAAAGAGGTAATCAGTCTTGGTAATACGTATTAACAATGAATTAAGTTCAAAATTCAAATTTCCAATTATTTGACATCGTAATAAGTAACAGAATAAATCGAAGATTCGTCCAAGATTAATAATAATAATTAACAATATATTACACATTTTTATGCTGACCAGTCATTGTCTTGACAGTATCATAGCCCTGACCTCAGCAGTATCTGAGAAGTACTTTTAATATTACACATTTTTATGCTGTCATTGTCTTGACAGTATCATGGCCCTGACCCGAGCAATACTTTTAAAGAATGACGGCTCTATTCGTAATCGGAGGGTCGCTGGTTAGAATCCCCGTCACACCAAACATGCTCGTCCTTTCAGCCGTTGGGGCGTTAATACGTAACGGGCAATCCCACAATTCATTGGAAAAGAGTAGCCAAAGAGTTGGCGGTGGGTGGTAATGACTAGCTGCCTTCCATCTAGTCTTACACTGCTAAATTAGAGGCGGCTAGCGCAGATAGTTCTCGTGTAGCTTTGCGCGAAATTCAAGAACAAAGACAAACCTATTTCGATTTTTGAATTACATGCTAACTGTTTCGCGCACTCTTTATTTATTACGAAACAGTCGTAATTGTACTTATAGATGTCTTTTGAACGTGTTGTAACTTGTTCAATGTTGACATAGTCAACCCTAACCTCTAGTAATATATCTTTTAATAATAGTTCACTAGTATGTTATGGCAACGGGATGCATGAGCTGTTATATATATATATATATAAGACTTATTCAAAACACTTTGAATAAAACTAAATAGTTATGGTGTAACCTGTTCAAGAAAGACACAATTTTTAAAGTTACTAATCCGGTACTAAAATATTGTAGGACAAACATGTAACAAATAAATTTTCGAACACTCTTTGTTGTTCATACAGTGGGTTTTAACTCAAAACTGAAGTATCCTGTGGCCACAGATACGAAAGGAATCTCACAATTCTCCACTTTACCTGGATGACATAAGAACACAAACAACAATATCTGTCAACACTACCTGAACGACATAAGAACACACACAACAATATCTGTCAACACTACCTGGACGACATAAGAACACACACAATATCTGTCAACACTACCTGAGCGACATAAGAACACACACAACAATATCTGTCTAAACTACCTGAACGACATAAGAACACACACAACAATATCTGTCAACATTACCTGGACGACATAAGAACACACACAACAATATCTGTGAACACTACCTGAACGACATAAGAACACACACAACAATATCTGTCAACACTACCCGAACGACATAAGAATACACACAACAATATCTGTCAACACTACCTGGACGACATAAGAACACACCCAACAATATCTGTCAACAGTACCTGAACGACATAAGAACACACACAACAATATCTGTCAACACTACCTGAGCGACATAAGAACACACACAACAATATCTGTCTAAACTACATGAACGACATAAGAACACACACAGCAATATCTGTCAACATTACCTGGACGACATAAGAACACACACAACAATATCTGTGAACACTACCTGAACGACATAAGAACGCACACAACAATATCTGTCAACACTACCTGGACGACATAAGAACACACACAACAATACCTGTCAACACTACCTGGACGACATAAGAACACACACAACAATATCTGTCAACAACTACCTGAACGACATAAGAATACACACAACAATATCTGTGAACACTACTTGAACGACATAAGAACACACACAACAATATCTGTCAAAACTACCTGAACGACATAAGAACACACACAACAATATCTGTGAACACTACCTGAACGACATAAGAACGCATAAAACAATATCTGTCAACACTACTTGAACGACATAAGAACACAAACAACAATATCTGTCAAAACTACCTGGACGACATAAGAACACACACAACAATATCTGTCAACAACTACCCGAACGACATAAGAATACACACAACAATATCTGTCAACACTACCTGAACGACATAAGAACGCACACAACAATATCTGTCAACACTACCTGGACGACATAAGAACACACACAACAATACCTGTCAACACTACCTGGACGACATAAGAACACACACAACAATATCTGTCAACAACTACCTGAACGACATAAGAATACACACAACAATATCTGTGAACACTACTTGAACGACATAAGAACACACACAACAATATCTGTCAAAACTACCTGAACGACATAAGAACACACACAACAATATCTGTGAACACTACCTGAACGACATAAGAACGCATAAAACAATATCTGTCAACACTACTTGAACGACATAAGAACACAAACAACAATATCTGTCAAAACTACCTGGACGACATAAGAACACACACAACAATATCTGTCAACAACTACCCGAACGACATAAGAATACACACAACAATATCTGTCAACACTACCTGAACGACATAAGAATACACACAACAATATCTGTCAACACTACCTGGACGACATAAGAACACACCCAACAATATCTGTCAACACTACCTGGACGACATAAGAACACACACAACAATATCTGTCAACACTACCTGAGCGACATAAGAACACACACAACAATATCTGTCTAAACTACCTGAACGACATAAGAACACACACAACAATATCTGTCAACATTACCTGGACGACATAAGAACACACACAACAATATCTGTGAACACTACCTGAACGACATAAGAACGCACACAACAATATCTGTCAACACTACCTGGACGACATAAGAACACACACAACAATACCTGTCAACACTACCTGGACGACATAAGAACACACACAACAATATCTGTCAACAACTACCTGAACGACATAAGAATACACACAACAATATCTGTGAACACTACCTGAACGACATAAGAACACACACAACAATATCTGTCAACACTACTTGAACGACATAAGAACACACACAACAATATCTGTTAACACTACCTGGACGACATAAGAACACACACAACAATATCTGTGAACACTACCTGAACGACATAAGAACACACACAACAATATCTGTCAAAACTACCTGGACGACATAAGAACACACACAACAATATCTGTCAACAACTACCTGAACGACATAAGAATACACATAACAATATCTGTCAACACTACCTGAACGACATAAGAATACACATAACAATATCTGTCAACAACTACCTGGACGACATAAGAATACACACAACAATATCTGTCAACACTACTTGAACGACATAAGAACACAAACAACAATATCTATCAACACTACCTGGACGACATAAGAACACACACAATAATATCTGTCAACACTACCTGAACGACATAAGAACACACACAACAATATCTGTCAAAACTACCTGGACGACATAAGAACACACACAACAATATCTGTCAACAACTACCTGGACGACATAAGAATACACACAACAATATCTGTGAACACTACCTGAACGACATAAGAACACACACAACAATATCTGTGAACACTACCTGAACGACATAAGAACGCACACAACAATATCTGTCAACACTACCTGGACGACATAAGAACACACACAACAATATCTGTCAACAACTACCCGAACGACATAAGAATACACATAACAATATCTGTCAACAACTACCTGGACGACATAAGAATACACACAACAATATCTGTCAACACTACCTGAACGACATAAGAACACACACAACAATATCTGTCAACACTACCTGAATGACATAAGAACACACACAACAATATCTGTCAACACTACCTGAATGACATAAGAACGCATAAAACAATATCTGTCAACACTACTTGAACGACATAAGAACACACACAACAATATCTGTTGACACTACCTGAAAGATATGTAAACACAAATAACAATATCCAAACGTAGAATTCACTTGTGTTTACAAAGTTTGCTCTGTTAGTTTTATAGTTGAAAGTAGCAATTCTATGAACATGTAGAAGGACCCTACTGGAACAGCGGTAAGTCTACAGATTTACAATGCTAAAATCAGCAGTTCAATTTACCTCTGTGGACACAGCAGATAGCCCAACATGGCTCTGCTATAAGAAAAAAAAATCACATACAACATGTAGAAATGTTAACTCGAAACCTGAATAATCTTCAGTCTATGCATATACATTTTATTCACAAAGAGTAATTCGAAAGGAAACAGCTGACATATATACACGTACAAAGTTTTAGTCGCGGTATGTTTTTAACTGTAAATGTCTGTCAAACGTCCACTATTTTCGTTTGAGAGAAACCGTTTTAAGGATAATAATCTAAAACATGTATGTAGGAAAGTTAAAATTCGCTTTTTAAAATTACATGAGAAACATGCGCACTATTACAATACACGTAAGTGAATTTTACACATAGGTTTTCATAAGAATTATAAAGTAATAAAAACTGTGGGTAATTAAACACTGATGTATACAGTCCATTCCACTCCTTCTTTGCAACCACTTGTCCAAGGAAGACGAAAGTTTTGTTGTGACTAACTGTACTTTCGAGAAACCATTTGATTATTTCCTTCCTCAAATCAAGTGTCACATAAGAAATGGATTTGGAAAGAACGTTATGCTTTGTACATACACTGACATTGATTGCACACACGTACGTACACAGACAATGGCACCAATCGCGTTTAATCTCACTTCAACTCTAGAATTCGTTCAGAACTATTTGCTTCTCTTCATGATTCATTTGTTTTCGATTGGTTGGTTTTATTTATAAGGTATAAAATGAGCTGTCTGCGCTGTATCCACCACGGAGAATCGAAGCCAGGATTTGAGTATTTTCAGCTCTTCGCTGATCCACTACGGATACGTCTATTTCCTCTATTAAACTTTGTTGACTATCAATGTGTGTTGACTTTAATTAAAAATCCTATTTAATGCCAATTTTAAAGAATGAGGTAAGAACAATCTTGGATTAAAAGGGCACAAAATGGCCTAATGACTAACGTGCTCGCCTGCGTACCCAAAGGCCTGAGTTACGATGTATCGTTTTCAGTTTTGTCGTTATATGAATAACAGTCAATCTTGTTAAATACGTAAAAGTAGTTAAATTTAGTGTGTTATTGACCTGTTGCTTTTCATCTGGTGAACAGTCTCAAATAAAGAATGGCCATGCTTGAACCTTTGTACCTCTGACCTGGTTGTTTAGTTCACGTGTCACATAAAGCGTGTTTTAGTTTAAAAATGTTAAATCATAGCTTTGAAAATTTCAAAGCACAGTTTGGAAAATCCCAGATCAAATTTGAAAAAGCCAAATTATAGTTCTGGAAAAAGTTCTCAGTAATTCCTTATGAAACGAACCTTGAAAGTAATTTCTTGGTTGCTTATGGCAATAATGGGAACCAGTTCTCTACAATAATACGTATGCATTATAAAATGAACTACAGCTCTGTCATCTCACGTTTTAACAGGACTCTTTCTCTTGAAATCCAACCTGCAAATTTTCAAACTTTACCCTGTTCTTAATGTAACATAAAATTTATATAATCGAACCCTTCAGCAGTAAGTGTATTGACAAGTTTCCACTTAGAAGAGAACCAGTGAGTATAACATGCAGATAGGAGAGTTTCAATCGCAACATTAATAGAACTATCACGTAACAAGTTTAAATGGATCAGTGGTTTCATAATATTTCATTAGTTTAAGACAACGTCTAGTAAATTGAAACTAGTTAAAAGTGCGCGAGAGTTTGTACTAAATTTGAAAACATGCACAATCACGTTGTAATCTGATTTAAAAATTGAAACAATATCATAGCACCAAAATGATATGACAAAACAGTAGACATATTGAGTTATCAGGTTATCGGAATCAAAAGTTATGAGGTTGACAAAATCAAAACAGTAGACATATTGAGTTATCAGGTTATCGGAATCAAAATTTATGAGGTTGACAAAATCAAAACAGTTGACATATTGAGTTATCAGGTTATCGGAATCAAAAGTTATGAGGTTGACAAAATCAAAACAGTAGATATATTAAGTTATCAGGTTATCGGAATCAAAAGTTATGAGGTTGACAAAATCAAAACAGTAGACATATTGAGTTATCAGGTTATCGGAATCAAAAGTTATGAGGTTGACAAAATCAAAACAGTTGACATATTGAGTTATCAGGTTATCGGAATCAAAAGTTATGAGGTTGACAAAATCAAAACAGTTGACATATTGAGTTATCAGGTTATCGGAATCAAAAGTTATGAGGTTGACAAAATCAAAACAGTAGACATATTAAGTTATCAGGTTATCGGAATCAAAACAGTAGACATATTGAGTTATCAGGTTATCGGAATCAAAAGTTATGAGGTTGACAAAATCAAAACAGTAGACATATTGAGTTATCAGGTTATTGGAATCAAAAGTTATGAGGTTGACAAAATCAAAACAGTTGACATATTGAGTTATCAGGTTATCGGAATCAAAAGTTATGAGGTTGACAAAATCAAAACAGTAGACATATTGAGTTATCAGGTTATTGGAATCAAAAGTTATGAGGTTGACAAAATCAAAACAGTTGACATATTGAGTTATCAGGTTATCGGAATCAAAAGTTATGAGGTTGACAAAATCAAAACAGTAGACATATTGAGTTATCAGGTTATTGGAATCAAAAGTTATGAGGTTGACAAAATCAAAACAGTTGACATATTGAGTTATCAGGTTATCGGAATGAAAACAGTAGACATATTAAGTTATCAGGTTATTATAATTAAAAGTTATGAGGTTGACAAAATCAAAACAGTAGACATTTTGAATTATCAGGTTATCGAAATCAAAACAGAAGACATATTGAGTTATCAGGTTATCGGAATCAAAACAGTAGACATATTGAGTTATCATGTTATCGGAATCAAAACAGTAGACATATTGAGTTATCAGGTTATCGGAATCAAAAGTTATGGGGTTGACAAAATCAAAACAGTAGACATATTGAGTTATCAGGTTATCGGAATCAAAAGTTATGAGGTTGACAAAATCAAAACAGTAAACATATTGAGTTATCAGGTTATCGGAATCAAAAGTTATGAGGTTGACAAAATCAAAACAGTTGACATATTGAGTTATTAGGTTATCGGAATCAAAACAGTTATCAGGTTATTATAATTAAAAGTTATGAGGTTGACAAAATCAAAACAGTAGACATTTTTAATTATCAGGTTATCGAAATCAAAACAGAAGACATATTGAGTTATCAGGTTATCGGAATCAAAAGTTATGAGGTTGACAAAATCAAAACAGTAGATATATTAAGTTATCAGGTTATCGGAATCAAAAGTTATGAGGTTGACAAAATCAAAACAGTAGACATATTGAGTTATCAGGTTATCGGAATCAAAAGTTATGAGGTTGACAAAATCAAAACAGTTGACATATTGAGTTATCAGGTTATCGGAATCAAAAGTTATGAGGTTGACAAAATCAAAACAGTAGACATATTAAGTTATCAGGTTATCGGAATCAAAAGTTATGAGGTTGACAAAATCAAAACAGTAGACATATTGAGTTATCAGGTTATCGGAATCAAAAGTTATGAGGTTGACAAAATCAAAACAGTTGACATATTGAGTTATCAGGTTATCGGAATCAAAAGTTATGAGGTTGACAAAATCAAAACAGTAGACATATTAAGTTATCAGGTTATCGGAATCAAAACAGTAGACATATTGAGTTATCAGGTTATCGGAATCAAAAGTTATGAGGTTGACAAAATCAAAACAGTAGACATTGAGTTATCAGGTTATTGGAATCAAAAGTTATGAGGTTGACAAAATCAAAACAGTTGACATATTGAGTTATCAGGTTATCGGAATGAAAACAGTAGACATATTAAGTTATCAGGTTATTATAATTAAAAGTTATGAGGTTGACAAAATCAAAACAGTAGACATTTTGAATTATCAGGTTATCGAAATCAAAACAGAAGACATATTGAGTTATCAGGTTATCGGAATCAAAAGTTATGAGGTTGACAAAATCAAAACAGTAGACATATTGAGTTATCAGGTTATTGGAATCAAAAGTTATGAGGTTGACAAAATCAAAACAGTTGACATATTGAGTTATCAGGTTATCGGAATGAAAACAGTAGACATATTAAGTTATCAGGTTATTATAATTAAAAGTTACGAGGTTGACAAAATCAAAACAGTAGACATTTTGAATTATCAGGTTATCGAAATCAAAACAGAAGACATATTGAGTTATCAGGTTATCGGAATCAAAACAGTAGACATATTGAGTTATCATGTTATCGGAATCAAAACAGTAGACATATTGAGTTATCAGGTTATCGGAATCAAAAGTTATGGGGTTGACAAAATCAAAACAGTAGACATATTGAGTTATCAGGTTATCGGAATCAAAAGTTATGAGGTTGACAAAATCAAAACAGTAAACATATTGAGTTATCAGGTTATCGGAATCAAAAGTTATGAGGTTGACAAAATCAAAACAGTTGACATATTGAGTTATCAGGTTATCGGAATGAAAACAGTAGACATATTAAGTTATCAGGTTATTATAATTAAAAGTTACGAGGTTGACAAAATCAAAACAGTAGACATTTTGAATTATCAGGTTATCGAAATCAAAACAGAAGACATATTGAGTTATCAGGTTATCGGAATCAAAACAGTAGACATATTAAGTTATCATGTTATCGGAATCAAAACAGTAGACATATTGAGTTATCAGGTTATCGGAATCAAAAGTTATGGGGTTGACAAAATCAAAACAGTAGACATATTGAGTTATCAGGTTATTGGAATCAAAAGTTATGAGGTTGACAAAATCAAAACAGTTGACATATTGAGTTATCAGGTTATCGGAATGAAAACAGTAGACATATTAAGTTATCAGGTTATTATAATTAAAAGTTACGAGGTTGACAAAATCAAAACAGTAGACATTTTGAATTATCAGGTTATCGAAATCAAAACAGAAGACATATTGAGTTATCAGGTTATCGGAATCAAAACAGTAGACATATTGAGTTATCATGTTATCGGAATCAAAACAGTAGACATATTGAGTTATCAGGTTATCGGAATCAAAAGTTATGGGGTTGACAAAATCAAAACAGTAGACATATTGAGTTATCAGGTTATCGGAATCAAAAGTTATGAGGTTGACAAAATCAAAACAGTAAACATATTGAGTTATCAGGTTATCGGAATCAAAAGTTATGAGGTTGACAAAATCAAAACAGTTGACATATTGAGTTATTAGGTTATCGGAATCAAAACAGTTATCAGGTTATTATAATTAAAAGTTATGAGGTTGACAAAATCAAAACAGTAGACATTTTTAATTATCAGGTTATCGAAATCAAAACAGAAGACATATTGAGTTATCAGGTTATCGGAATTAAAACAGTAGACATATTAAGTTATCAGGTTATTAGAATTAAAAGTTATGAGGTTGACAAAATCAAAACAGTAGACCTTTTGAATTATCAGGTTATCGAAATCAAAACAGTAGACATATTGAGTTATCAGGTTATCGGAATCAAAATAGTAGACATTTTGAATTATCAGGTTATCGAAATCAAAACAGTAGCCATATTGAGTTTATCAGGTTATCGGAATCAAAACAGTTGACATATTGAGTTATCAGGTTGTCGGAATTAAAACAGTAGACATATTCAGTTATCAGATTATCGGAATCACTACATGTATTCGCTGGTTTCTTCATTGTATTGTACTTTGTAACGGTTCTAATGTCTTTCATAAGTAAATATTAACGTAATATTTCATGCATTAAACCAGATAAGAGACCATGCGTTTTACTACATAAAATGGTATGCGGTTCTACAGATACGAAATCATAAGTTTCACTCTATACAATTATGTGCAGTTCTATAGATATGAAATCATAATGTTTCACCATATAATATTATATGCGGTTCTACAGATATGAAATTATAAGTTTCACTACATAAAATTATATGCACTTCTACAGATATGAAATCATAAGTTTCACTATATAAAATCAAATACGTTTCATTAAACAGTATTTATTACATTTTGAGATATATATATTTGCCCCTGATGGGTGTTTATCCACTTAATTGAAATAAGATGATTTAAATTACAGCCACTGACAAAACTGGAAATTCAGTCCTGAAGATTAGTTTATCATTTTATGTCTTCGAAATTAATTTGGATTGGAAAATCTTGCGGACAGTGAGACGCACGTGCCTGCTGCATTATAAATCTTTATACATGGAGCGCTTCGGAACCATCTTCACCACATTTTTACTATAAAATCACATTTCCTAATTCTGGAAACCTGCCAAGTTCAGCGGTCACTGGAGCAACCTCTCTTCCGTCTATAGCCATTCTCTTACTGAACTGTCCAACAGTCTTCTAAAACGCTTTAGAAAAAGATTTAGAAGCAAGATTACAACAGAAAGTTGACCAGTACTATAGTTGGTCCACCTTGACCCTAACACCGTAGAAAATCATCAGAGTAATGGGCACTAACCTAATTATAACGAGAAGAAAACAATAACAAAAAACTTTTACTTCTTTCACTAATATCTTTATTTGTCAGACCCTTAAGTACTGTTATTAATTTCACATTAAACTAAAGGTTGTAAGTGAAATAAGTCTTCTAATCTACACTGACTGATTAACTGACACATTGCACGGACAGAATAACTTGTTTTTCTCTGTTTTTGCTGTTACCGAGCAAGCCACAAGTCAGTGTAAATACAAGCCACAAGTCAGTGTAAATACAAGCCACAAGTCATTGCAGCTCCAAACAAGTTTACGTGTTAATTGTATATGTTTCCAGTTACGAATTTTTATTTTTTTTAACACTAGGGGTTTAGTCACACATTTATCACTTTTTTTCCTTTGAAACAGGTTAGAAAGAGAACAATGTTAAATTTAGTGTTTGCCGAGTTGTGTTGTAATTTTGTTTGTAGTTACGCAACGGGCTAACTGTGCCCCGCACATCAAGGGTATCGAAACCCGATTTCTATCATCGTAAGTCCGCAGACCTTAATGTAACTTAATGACCTGAACTAAGACTGTTTTCTAGTAACTTAATGACCTGAACTAAGACTGTTTTCTAGTAACTTAATGACCTGAATTAAGACTGTATAGTAAATATGATGAAAACAAACACACCTAAAATTTGCTTTTTGAATTTCGTGCAAAGCGACACGAGAGCTATCTGTCCCTAATTTAGAAGTGTAAGACTAGAGGAAAGGCCGGTAGTTAACACGACCCACCACCACCTCTTAAATTACTCTTTTACCAACAAATAATGGGATTTACAGTCACATTATAACGACCCTACGGGTGAAAGGAAACCATGTTTGATGTGACGGGTATTCGTACTAGCAATCATAAGATTACGAGTCGAACACAACCTGATCATGCCGGACCACCAACGATTTTACACTTACTTGAAAGTTAATTATTACACACACACTCACAGAACTATAATTGTTTTCTCGTCTAATATGCAATTCTGTAGTCAGGAAACAGAATTCAAAGGTTAATGTTTAAATTTCCGTTCGTTCAGTAAAAGGTTTATTGTTGCCAGACGTTTTACTGGCCTTGATACTAGTGGGGATAATGAAACGTCTCAATTAAAATCATATTTGCTAATTTTTAATATAGACCTCAACTCCAAAAGTGTTAGCACGATCTTACCGAAATTAATTTGGTTATTTAACCTTTGATCATTTATCAAAAATAGATATATATAAAATATAGATATATGATCAGAAAACAAATCACGAATGAAAGATATAGAACGAAATAAAGTCTTGTAACTTAATGACCTGAACTAAGACTGTTTTCTAGTTACTTAATGACCTGAACTAAGACTGTTTTCTAGTAACTTAATGACCTGAACTGAGACTGTTTTCTAGTACCTTAATGATCTGAACTAAGACTGTTTTCTAGTCACTTAATGACCTGAACTAAGACTGTTTTCTAGTACCTTAATGACCTGAACTAAGACTGTTTTCTAGTAACTTAATGACATGAACTAAGACTGTTTTCTAGTAACTTAATGACCTGAACTGAGACTGTTTTCTAGTACCTTAATGATCTGAACTAAGACTGTTTTCTAGTCACTTAATGACCTGAACTAAGACTGTTTTCTAGTACCTTAATGACCTGAACTAAGACTGTTTTCTAGTAACTTAATGACCTGAACTAAGACTGTTTTCTTGTAACTTAATGACCTGAACTAAGACTGTTTTCTAGTTACTTAATGACCTGAACTAAGACTGTTTTCTAGTTACTTAATGACCTGAACTAAGACTGTTTTCTAGTCACATAATGACCTGAACTAAGACTGTTTTCTAGTAATATAATGACCTGAACTAAGACTGTTTTCTAGTAATATAATGACCTGAACTGAGACTGTTTTCTAGTAACTTAATGATCTGAACTAAGACTGTTTTCTAGTTACTTAATGACCTGAACTAAGACTGTTTTCTAGTAACTTAATGACCTGAACTGAGACTGTTTTCTAGTACCTTAATGATCTGAACTAAGACTGTTTTCTAGTCACTTAATGACCTGAACTAAGACTGTTTTCTAGTAATATAATGACCTGAACTGAGACTATTTTCTAGTAACTTAATGACCTGAACTAAGACTGTTTTCTAGTACCTTAATGATCTGAACTAAGACTGTTTTCTAGTCACTTAATGACCTGAACTAAGACTGTTTTCTAGTACCTTAATGACCTGAACTAAGACTGTTTTCTAGTAACTTAATGACCTGAACTAAGACTGTTTTCTTGTAACTTAATGACCTGAACTAAGACTGTTTTCTTGTAACTTAATGACCTGAACTAAGACTGTTTTCTTGTAACTTAATGACCTGAACTAAGACTGTTTTCTAGTTACTTAATGACCTGAACTAAGACTGTTTTCTAGTCACATAATGATCTGAACTAAGACTGTTTTCTAGTAACATAATGACCTGAACTAAGAGTGTTTTCTAGTAACTTAATGACATGAACTAAGACTGTTTTCTAGTCACATAATGACCTGAACTAAGACTGTTTTCTGGTAACTTAATGACCTGAACTAAGACTGTTTTCTAGTAACTTAATGACCTGAACCAAGACTGTTTTCTATTTCCTTTTGCTTCTGGTGTCTCAGCAGAACGCCTGAGAACTTTAACGATAAAACTGAGTTACTATACTAGCGGTTGGAACAACATAGATAGCTCGTTTTGTAACTTTGTGCCAAATAACAACAACAGAATTGTATTGAATTTTAATATTTTTTTCTTTCATGTGCGTTTTCACTTTATGCCCTATTTGTTTATATAGAAACACTTTCTTAATAATATATATATTTTTACTATATAATATCGTTATTTCAAGTACGTTCATTTTCACACCGAAATTGTATATTCAACTTTGTATAAGTTCCTTTACTGCAACATGTTTAACGTAAACAACTAAGCTCTGTGTTCTGCTTCTTCCTCTATAATATTTTACCAAAACACCCACTGAGATTTTAATACTTGTAGACCACGAAACGCCTAATGTTCCTTTCCTAACCAAACCACGAGGCATAAGTGTTGAGTACATAGAAGCTGTTTTCCTTTTCGTGCCCAGCTGCTGTAGGAAAGAACACTTTAGCTTAATCTCTCAACGATGGCGACTACATTTGTCTATCTAGCGAAGATTATCGGTAAGTCCCACAAAAACTTTAGATTGCGTGTTGTATTAAAGAAAAATAGCTCACTCCGAAAGACCAGATGTTACGATATTTTTATTATTCCCGATATATTAATATAAAAGGCTCCAAGCTCATTAACTACAATTAATTTTACTGTTTTGTTCTTTTTTTTACTTCTTCAGGATATTAAATGATTAAAGTTATTAAAATAAATATCTTTAAACGTTCAAAACACGATATTAACGTATAAAATTGTACATTATTAAAGCTGATTTCTGAGTGGTTATTTGATGTTACAAAACTTAGTTATAATGTTGCTGGAAAGGAATAAAGCGAGCTATAGACAAGAAATGCAGATATACAAATTAACTTTAAAGGCTTATACATGTTCACATCCTTGACGATTCCTAAGAAATTACGTTAGCACGAAAATGACCAAGTTCGTTCTTAAAAAAATAAAAACTTTAAACTCTAGCTATTAGTTAGAATTTTCTAAAAACCAGTAATCAGTCATTTATAGTTTTACTATTGAAAGTTCCCATTATAGATCAGTGGTAAGATTACGGACGCTAAAACCCAATGTTCGCTGAATACAGGAGATGGCCCGTTTTGCCCTAAAACAAACAATGGATAGTGTAGTGGAATGAATTGCATTCTATATATATAGACATACGTGCAATGGTTTATTTATTGCACTGCATGTTTTGCAAGACGATGTGTTGCGTTTCTATTTTGATTTGATTTTCGCGCAAAGCTACACGAGGACTATCTGCGCTAGCCATTCCTAATTTAGCAGTGTAAGACAAGAGGGAAGGCAGCTAGTCATCGTCACCCACCGCCAACCCGTCGACTGCTCTTTTACCAAAGACTAGTGAGACTGACCGTTGCATTATAACACCCCCACGGCTGATACATTGCGACGGGGATTCAACCCACAATCCTAAAATTACGTATTCGCTTCCATCACTTGTCTCACGGACTGAAGAGGAATCCATTACAAACTATAATTTTTTCAACTAGGAATCTATGTCTGGTAAAACGTAAAATAAAAAGACAAAACGTCTTTAGTTACTGTTCGACAAAAAGAAATTCGAGCACGTTTTCAGATAAAATATCCGTAAACATTCTCTAACACCGGACTCACTGGAATACTGTTTTCTACTGTTAACTTTTACTTATAATGAAATATTAAATATGTTTATACATGTTCTATACTGAATGTACACAAGTGAATATAAAATCTTGAAGATTTCTCTATTTATCGAAGCTAGTGGATCGCAGCAACAGTGAGAAGATACATACATATATATATACACAAAATGTATCTACATATACACACAAAATGTATCTACATATACACACAAAATGTATCTACATATACACACAAAATGTATCTACATATACACACAAAATGTATCTACATATATACACAAAATGTATCTACATATACACACAAAATGTATCTACATATATACACAAAATGTATCTACATATACACACAAAATGTATCTACATATACACACAAAACATATCTTTATATATACACAAAATATATCTACATATATACACAAAATGTATCTACATATATCCATTTCCATGTATACAAAGTATATCTATCTATATATATATACACAAAACATATCTATACATATATATATATATACTGTTTGATCTACTTTGAAATGTTTGGATTTATAATAAACTATGTCAAATTGTTACTATAAATTGTTTTAATGTTTTATTTTTCCGCATTATTAGTAGTATAGCTTTATCAAAATATTAGTGGTATAGCTTTATCAAAATATTAGTAGTATAGTTTTATCAAGATATTAGTAGTATAGCTTTATCGAGATATTAGTAGTATAGCTTTATCGAGATATTAGTAGTATAGCTTTATCGAGATATTAGTAGTATAGCTTTATCAAGATATTAGTAGTATAGCTTTATCAAGATATTAGTAGTATAGCTTTATCGAGATATTAGTAGTATAGCTTTATCCAGATATTAGTAGTATAGCTTTATCAAGATATTAGTAGTATAGCTTTATCAAGATATTAGAGATGACATTCAAGGATTTCTCAGCTTATAATTGTTCATTTGTTGTTGTTGTTTCTTACAACGTTTCCAAACAATAAAATTTCACGCGTTGACATAAAACCATTCAGTGCACTACTGTAGATTTATTCAACTTTTCATTACGCTAAATTCGAGTAGATTTAAGCTAGAGAGGGTTAGTAGAAACAAAACTTTTAGTTAATATTTAAAAGAGCTGTTTTTACAGGTAATCATTCGGTATAATTTATATTAAAAAATATACATTATATTTTATAATAATCATAAAGAACTTGAATATCTTTCCAGGAACAAATGCAGTGTTCTCAATCAACATAAGAGCCAGGAATGACCGAGTTAACGTGTCGACCTGTGTATCGGAATGTCCAAGGTATCAAATTGCGATGGGTGTTCTAATTTCTTGCTCTCTTTCTCTGGCTAGCAGTTCTAAGTTAGCAATGGATATAACTGAGCTTTGAAGTCTGTAATCTGAACGTTTAGTTTATGCATAACATTAAGTGGCTTTTAGATTTAAAATAGAGAATAATAAAAGATTCAATACAAAACTATATTAACTTGAAATAACCATGTTGTAGTAAACAGAGATGTGGAACAAAAAGTTTAAAATATATGTATTAGTGTTAGTGTGTCTCACATAATTATATTTTATATTAAGGTTGGAAACCACTCTGTTTTTATCACATAGTGAAGGTTAACAACATGGAAATGATTCTATCTTTAACAGATAGCAAAGGCTAACAACATGGAAATGATTCTATTTTTAACAGATAGCAAAGGCTAACAACATAGAATCCATTCTGTTTTTACCACATAGTGAAGGTTAATAACATAGAATTCAAATTGTTTTACCAGGTATTGAAGGTTAACAACATAGAACCCATTCTTTTTACCAGATAGTGAAGGATAACAACATGGAACCCATTCTTTTTACCAGATAGTGAAGTATAACAACATGGAACCCATTCTTTTTACCAGATAGTGAAGGATAACAACATAGAACCCATTCTTTTTACCAGATAGTGAAGTATAACAACATGGAACCCATTCTTTTTACCAGATAGTGAAGGATAACAACATAGAACCCATTCTTTTACCAGATAGTGAAGGATAACAACATAGAACCCATTCTTTTTACCAGATAGTGAAGGTTAACAACATAGAACCCATTCTTTTTACCAGATAGTGAAGGATAACAACATAGAACCCATTCTTTTTACCAGATAGTGAAGGATAACAACATAGAACCCATTCTTTTTACCAGATAGTGAAGGATAACAACATAGAACCCATTTTTTTTACCAGATAGTGAAGGATAACAACATAGAACCCATTCTTTTTACCAGATAGCGAAGGATAACAACATAGAACCCATTCTTTTTACCAGATAGTGAAGTATAACAACATGGAACCCATTCTTTTTACCAGATAGTGAAGGATAACAACATAGAACCCATTCTTTTTACCAGATAGTGAAGGATAACAACATAGAACCCATTCTTTTCACCAGATAGTGAAGGTTAACAACATAGAACCCATTCTTTTTACCAGATAGTGAAGGATAACAACATAGAACCCATTCTTTTTACCAGATAGTGAAGGATAACAACATAGAACCCATTCTTTTACCAGATAGTGAAGGATAACAACATAGAACCCATTCTTTTACCAGATAGTGAAGGTTAACAACATAGAACCCATTCTTTTACCAGATAGTGAAGGTTAACAAAACATAATTCATTATGTTTTTATCACATAGCAAAGGTTAACAACATGAAATCCATTCTACTTTTAGAATATATGGAAGTTAAAAACATAGAAGTGTCTAAGGTTTAAAAAGTATTCAGAGAAACTCGAATACTCTAAAAAAAACAAGTACCCGGTGTTTCATTTAATACTTGGGTTAAACGACCTCGTCAGAGACCTCTGGAGTAGCCATCATTTACTTGGTAATACTGACCTTGGAAAGAGTGCTCAACCATTAGAATCATCTATTGTTTTCCTGGCTAATCATTAACTGAACAGCAGGATTGACGTAAAGTCCCAAGTTTAAAAGTGTATTAAGCGTCAAGCGTCTTATCGCTAGCTAAACCTTGGAATTTTTCATTCGTGGTCCGTCACGCCAACCATTTGGTCACAATTGGCCACCTTATAAAAATAATCAAATTAGTCGTATCACACTTGACACGTGCATGAGAATGTTTATTTGTAATAAACCTATTGTCGAATTTTGTCTTTTGCTGGTTTGTTATACATATATAACTTTACGGTAGTTTTATGTAAATCACTGACGTATGAGGAAATTCAAACAAATAAGAGAATTACCTGCAAGTAATTAACTTGATAGGAAAACTTACCACTGGGTTGATACACGTGCAGATCACATGTTCATTTCAATTTTGTTACAATACACCAATTAAATGACAATATTTTGTGCATGAGTTGGTTTCAAGTACAAAACAAATGTCTCAAATTGGTTGTGAATATACATACATATGCACCATCCGAATACGGTCACTGTTCGTTGTACTTTACGATCTAATAAAGTAAAGGTGACAATTTGTCTGTATTCTAAAGTAAGATAGAGTAAGAATTCATATGGTCTCTAAAGTCGCCACAAATTTCTATAAATAGGTCTTAAAGTTACTTTAGTCATTTACTATAGAACGTTAACTTATTGAATTATGTCCTCATCCGAATTAATAAAGAGAATTTTTTTAAAATTAAAGCTCCCTTATTCTCTCTAGTGATTCTAGAGTTCTTATAAGAGCTGTTGTTAAAACTATCTTGCGCTAATCAATCATTTTAATACACGTCAGCTGACGTTCGTTGTTACAGTCGTATAAGCAATGACGGCGCGTGGGTACAGCCCACAAACTTCTATACTGGAACAAACGAAGGTGAGCTGTCAAAAATCAATTTGTCTTGGCATAAAACGGGTAACACGTATGTTTTGAACACTTAATATTACGAAGTATGGATCCACCGTTATACGCGTGAAATACGTCTTATAAGAAGAAAGATTATATGACGGACGCACACTGTAATATTGCCAAATGTAGTGTTTCAAACAAGAACAGCCGGAGGAAAGTTTATCATATATAACCGGCCCGGCATGGCCAGGTGGTTAAAGCACTCGACTCGTGACCCGAGGATCGCGGGTTCGATTCCCCGTCACGCCGAAAGAGTAGCCCAAGAGTTCGCGGTGGGTGATGATGATTAATTGCTTTTTTACACTGCTAAATTAGGGACGGCTAGCGCAGATAGCCATCTTGTGGCTTTGCGCGAAATTCAAACTAAACCATTTACAGCTTTTATATGCAGTTGAAAGGTTACAAGTTGAATCACATCATTGATGAAATATACGTGATCCACGTCTCCATCAGGTTATGCATTAAACTAGTTCTGTGTTTCTATAATCAAAGTAGTAATACATACGAACAAACAGTTTCTCGGAAAACAAACGATTCCTTAGGCACATCTTCATTCACTCAATGTTTTTCCACGTGATTATGCGCACGTGTACCAGAGAAAGAACAATATTTTATCACGTATTTCATACAGCGAGTTGTCACAGCTATGTCTTCTGAAAAGAGTTTTATTGTCATTCTATCTTCTCTAATTAACGAAAGAATCCAACTCCATCCGTTGGATCTATGAAGGCGAACCATTTTATTGTACAAGACAACGATAACAAACCACATTTAATTAAATGTCATTTCATTTCAAGTTTCCAGACGTAGACCAAACCAATTCGACACAACTGTCATACGGCACAGCTTTCCAAATACACGTCTCGTTTTACGAACGCAAATACAACTCACGTAATAAAAGAGTTTTTTTTCCTTGTTCAGCATGTTGAAACTCCTGAAGTGAGGAAGTGAGGTATTAAATCAGTTCTTGTTGATTAAATACGAAGCTGTATCCATAAGTTATCGTCGAGTTCAACCTAATCGTTTTAGTTGTTTTACGTATATTAATGGGCCTGACATGGCCAAGGGTGTTAAGGCGTTCGACTCGTAATCCGCCCTCCCAGCCTTGGGGGCGTTATAATGTGACGGCCAATCCCACTATTCGTTGGTAAAAGAGTAGCCCAAGAGTTGACGGTGGGTGGTGATGACTAGCTGCCTTCCCTCTAGTCTTACACTGCTAAATTAGGGACGGCTAGCACAGATAGCCCTCGAGTAGCTTTGAGCGAAATTAAAAAAAAAACACAACAAACGTATATTAATTACATGTTAAGATTGCAGTGAAAGATTCACTTAGAATCAATTATCTATCATTACATATTAAACTGTTTCTTCAGACTGGTAATAACAATTAAACATGTCTGCATTGTACGTTTAATAGATTGTTGTGAAGCGTAGCTACACGATGAACCATATGTATTGTGTTCATCACGGGTATCGAAGTCATATTTTTAAACGTTTTAAGCCCTCAGGTTCACTACCGAACCATTGGGAGATCTAGATTGTAAGAAGATTAAATTTTGTTATTTCATTATAGAGTAGAAGCAGATATTATTTCGTTAAGTTGGGATGCCGTGGAGGAAATGGCATTTTTATGGAACCATTTCAAATATACTTATTTTATGATTTCTGAAAATCCTGGTGAAACACGACCAGTTCATAATAAACTTTCATTTTTGCCAATTCGAAGTCAGAAAACTCCCGCGATGATTAAACCGCCAAGTTCCGCACTCTTGAAGAGTGGAGTCTCGCCTGTCAGTCTGTGGTAAAGTCCAAAAGTATTACGACATTTAGCTTCCAATGATGTTTTTACGTTTCGCATTTGGTTTTTCATAATGCATCAGCTTATATTTTGTTTCAAAGTATACTGAACTCGAAAGAGGATTTAAACTACGTGTTAGTGTAATAAAAATGTTTAATATTTGTATATTACAGATTTATTTTCGTTTTACTAAATGGGAAAGTGAAAATATAATCTGTGACGTAAATCCTAACACATTCCCTGATTAGCCCTATCCTTTGCTATGTTTCATGTTTCTTGTGAAAACAGCTTATTAGCTTGGGTTAAATGAAAACATTCTGTGACGTAGAGATCTCGTGCATTCCCTGATTGGTCGTATTCTATACTATATTTTATGTATTTTTTTTTGTGACAACAGCTTACTAATTTGAGTTTACCGTTTACTAATAAAGCGCAGAAATGTTAAAATAATACAACTAATATTCACAGTTTATTTTTGTTTAAAATTTCAAGAGATATTTCACTGTTCGTAACGTTAAATAATATAAACGATTTTTCTACAATACATTAAAATTTTATGAAACATTAGATCGCGTCTGAAACGGTTTGATAACTACATCAGTGTCAGATATGAGTAAGAACGAATTGTCATCTCCAGCTGAGAAAGAAGTACAGGTCTGAATGTGCGTAGTTCATCAGATACGTCTAGAAGTCTCATCTGATGGGGCTTTTGACGAGTCGAGATAGACAATAATTAATCATTTGCCATTTCATTTAATCAGCGGAGGAACTCGAACGAGCATAATCAAATGGGGGAAATGGAACGTTAAGAGACAACCCCGAGCTATCGGGTTCCGTAACTAAAAATTAACAAGGTTTTAAACTTCGTTGCTTAGGCTCGTGACGCACGTTGAGAGTGCATCTACCTAACATAAAAAAAATGTAACATCTATTTCTTCTCTGATTTATCAATGCAGCGTAATAGGGTTAAATATAAGTTTGTTTCAATAATAATCAAAGTTAAAAAAGTCATTGTTTAGGCAAAACCTACTATATCAGCTATTTTGGTGTTTAACCAAAACACTTTGTTTTAAATTTTATTTAAATATAAACGAGTAAATATGTAGCCTTTCTCAGGTTTTCACAAGTTATACCTATAAATTACGCCCTTTCGTTATTGTTCCGTGATTGCAAACACCCTAAAGTTCCATATTTTGATTCTATGTATTACATAAAATCACAGGTCAGTCTAAAATCTTGTCTGGAACAACAATGAATATTTATTTGCAACTAGTGAAAGCACCCGGTTGACAATGTGTGTATTCTGCACACATCTTAGCAAAAAAATATAATCTATATGTTTTGTTGCTAAGCAACATAGCATAAAAGCCATTGTTGGAACGCATTGTTACGTAAACGCACTGACTTTTCTATATTTTAGGTGTTATGTCAACGAACACTTCTTTCTTTTGGTTTTTCTTCCGCTAGCTTGCCTCACAAAAGATGCGCTCGCGCACTCACTTGAATATGTAATAACAGCCAGGTGCACACCCTCAGGGTCAACAAAGAATGCGTGCAAAATATCAGGTTTCTGAGTTCTTTTCTGTTAGAGTTATGACGAACACATATGCATATACTCTCTTTTATAATTATAGAGTCGCCAAAATATCTGGCTTTGCTCGAGTATTTAGGTAGATACATTCTAGATGCCTCCGCCAGTGTGTGTATTCTAAACTCACTTTATCATAAACGTCCTGCCATGCTAAGAAGTATGATATAAAACTCATTGTTCGAATTTATTGTTACTAAAATGAACTGTCTTTTCTATATATTTCAAATTGTTATATTAGGTTTGGTTTGTTTTGAATTTCGCGCATAGCTATACGAGGACTATCTGCGCTAGGCGTTCCTAGTTTAGCATTGTAAGGCTAGAAGGAAGGCAGCTAGTCATCACCACCTCCCACCAACTATGGGGCTACTCTTTTACAAACGAATAGCGGGATTAATCATCACATAATGCCCCCACGACTGAAAGGGACAGCGTATTTGGTGCGACGGGGACTCGAACCCTCGACCCATAGATCACGAGTCGAGTGCCTTAACCACTTGGCTATGCCGGGCCAAGAAACACTTCTTTACATGTGGATTTTCGCTAGTTTGCCTCATTGAAAAGATGTACATGCGCATGCGCACACACAAACATTCATAGCTATCTGTTATTTCTATCAGTTATAAAACGAACCACTTCTTTTCTGTATGGCTTTTGTTAGCTTTTCTCATTAAGGAGATGCGCATACATATATAGGTGCAAAATTTAAGGTTTGTTGGTTATTTCTTTGTAGATTCCAGATGGTCAAACACACACACGCAGAAACACTCACGTATTGTGACTACCTCTTTTTATGTGTCTTTTTTTTTTGCTAGCTTGCTTCATTATCTATATTTGAGGGTCGCGGGTTGGGATCTCCGTCGTACCAAACATGTTCGTTCATTCAGCCGTGGGGGCGTTATAATGTGACGGTAAATCCCACTATTTGTTGGTAAAAGAGTGGTTGGTGATGAGTAGCAGCCTTTCCTCTAGCCTTACACTGCTAAATTAGGTACGGCTAGCGCAGATAGCCCTCATGTAGCTTTGCGCAAAATTCAAAAAAACAAACATTATCTATAATAATAAAATGACTTGTCTGTGTAACTGCCTTAACTCGAAGAAGAAAGAATCTAGAAACCAGAAATATTACACACATACTAAGTGGACTCTGTGGGTTTGCACCCGAATATTATTACTTATCAACGTGTGCGCGTGCGTGCGCGTCTTTTTGTGACGTAAGCAAGCAGAGTTTTGGACAGAACGAAATATACGACCGTCATAACTCTAGGAGCTAAAACGTGATACACCTGATACGTTAAAAGGGTATAGGCTATAATCGCTTGAAGTGATTCGTCTCATATAATAGAATGTGCTTGCTAGAAACCTGAAATTTCGCACTAATATTAAGTTGACCCTGAGGGTATGCATCTAGGTATTATTTATCAACCGCATGAGCATATTTTTGTGAGACAAACTTGCGAAAAACCACACAGAAAAGAAGTGGTTCCTTATATAACAGATCATAATATGTAGCATGTTGCTTAGCAATACAAATATAACTTAATATTGTCGTTAAGAAGCGATATACTGAAAGTATAAAATAAAATGTATAACCTAAAAATAATTAACAGGATATTTGTTGTTGTTTTAACTTAGAGGTTTCTTAATTAAAGAGGTTTGTCTTTAATATCTGTTTTTATTATTTACGTTAAAAATCGGAGCACAAGTCAGAAGAAAGGTTACCTTTATTAACAGGTCTCTTTCCGTAAAGGAACAAGAAAAGTATATAGATCATACTTTTATGGTAAAATTGGTTCAAAATACACACACTGACATAGTCTTCTAAAATAAGTCAATCTAATAACCCGAGCGAAGCTGGGTACTTTCGTTAGTAAATAATAAAACGTTATGTTAGTGCATGTGACTGTCATCATAACACAAAGAGAAAGGAACTTATAAACTTGAAATTTTGTGCCCTTGTTAAGTGAGCCACGACGTTGTGCACCTGGGTATTGTTACTTATCTTCTTTACGTGCGCGTGCGCATCTTGTTAATGAGATAAGTTAAGGAAAAACCGCATTGAAAAGAAGTGGTTCCTTATATTACAAATAGCAATCACACAAAAACAGGTATACACGTGCATGTCTGTGTGTATCCGACATAGCTCTAAGAGTAACAAATTTATGAAACTGAAATTTTACACCCATAATTAATAGACCCTTAGGATGTGCACCTGGGTATTTTTACTTATCTATGTGCACTTGCGCTTGTGCATCGTTTCCTGTGGTTAGAAAACGTAAAAAACAACGTGGAAAAAATTTGTGACCGTTATAGCAGAAAAACGAAATGGCAGACATCGAAGTATAGTTTTTGTTTGTTTGTTTGTTTGTTTTGGAATTTTGCACAAAGCTACTCGAGGGCTATCTGTGCTAGCCGTCCCTAATTTAGCAGTGTAAGACTAGAGGGAATGTAGCTAGTCATCACCACCCACTGCCAATTCTTGGGCTACTCTTTTACCAACGAATAGTGGGATTGACCGTAACATTATAACGCCCTCACGGCTGGGAGGGCGAGCATGTTTGGCGCGACGCGGATGCGAACCCGCGACCCTCGGATTACGAGTCGCACGCCTTAACGCGCTTGGCCATGCCGGGCCCTGAAGTATAGTCTGTGAAGGTTATAATCGCCAGAAGTGATTCGCATTACATTATCGAATGTGTTGGTTGTCATCATTAGAAATGATTATAAATACGTTCAAGACAAATTACGTATGAACTGAGATCGAACATTTCTGTCTCTTCTATTGTGTGAGGCCCGGCATGGCCTGGTGGTTAAGGCACTCGACTCGTAATCCGAGAGTCGCCTGTTCGCATCCGCGTCGCGCCAAACATGCTCGCCCTTTCAGCACTGGGGGCTTTGTAATGGGACGGTCAATCCCACTAATCGTTGGCAAAAGAGTAGCCCAATAGTTGACGGTGGGTGGTGATGACTAGCTGCCTTCCCTTTAGTCTAGCGCAGATAGCCATCGTGTAGCTTTGCGCGAAATTCAACAAAACCATAACCAAACAGTTGTGTGAAACGTTGCTTAAGAAAAAACACACAAAATAATCAATAATAGTGAACCTTACGCATAATCTTGAAAAAAGATTAAGTTCAGATAAGTTCTCAGTCCCAGCTCATGCAACCACATGTGTATCTAATTATCGAGTCAATTTTGATTTCGGTTCACACATTCTAACCGATAATACAACGAAAGGAATTGTCAGTAAATACTTTATTATTGAGGACTGCATACATGTAAAGAAAGTTACGTGTGCTTATTAAAATAACGCACTCGGCCACAAAGTGTAGTCGTACAGAAATGATCAAAAGCCTCCACATAGTTAAAAGGTTCCTATAGATACATTACTGTATGCATCAGTGTTTGGCCAACCCTCTTTAGAGGAAAACAGAGAAACTGCTGGGTTTAGTTATGTTTTGGGGCCTACATTTTCAACTTACAAACATATTTTTATCAACTTACAAAAACATATTTTTACACATTTTATTAACTCACTAGCATATTTTTTACACTTTTTCAAGTCATATTTGTACATTTTTTATCAACTTACAAACATATTTTTTACACTTTTTACACCTAGTTTCATGGTTAATTATTCTACTTTCGTCATTATGATATTTGTTAGGAAATCTTCATAAAACATTATGAAGCAGTCTGTAGTGCATTTATGGGTTATTTTATCCATATTACTGGTAGGTGACAGTTTATTCATCAGTTATTATGTTCCGTCAGAATCATATATGAAATGAAGTACATAACGTCGTAAGTCAAAATCCAAGAAAACTGGTAATCGTTGTAATTCAGGGGCCTCTCAACAGGATACACTCGTTATCAATGGTGTTTTCAGCTGTAATCTCTCAACAGGATACACTCGTTATTAGTGGTGTTTTCAGCTGTAACCTATCAACAGGATACACTCGTTATTAGTGATGTTTTCAGCTGTAACCTCTCAACAGGATACACCCGTTATTAGTGGTGCTTCCAGCTGTAACCTCTCAACAGGATACACTCATTATTAGTGGTGTTTTCAGCTGTAACCTATCAACAGGATACACTCGTTATTAGTGATGTTTTCAGCTGTAACCTATCAACAGGATACACCCGTTATTAGTGGTGTTTTCAGCTGTAATGTCTCACCAGGATACACCCGTTATTAGTGGTGTTTCCAGCTGTAATCTCTCACAAGGATACACCCGTTATTAGTGGTGCTTCCAGCTGTAACCTCTCAACAGGATACACCCGTTATTAGTGGTGTTTCCAGCTGTAACCTCTCAACAGGATACACCCGTTATTAGTGGTGTTTTCAGGGGTAATTCCATCTGTATCTCGCGAGTTCGTACTAGCTTGGGAAAAGTGGGTTATTGCTAAACTTACGTAATGAACTAATAATGCAAAATAATTTTCATGAGCGTAAGTGTGTTTTTGTGTTTTGTTATACCAAAGCAACATCGGGCTATCTGCTGTGTCCATCGAGAGGAATCGAACCGCTGATTTTAGCGTTGCAAATTCGAAGATTTACCGCTGTCTCACCGGGGGACGTCAGCGTAAGTAGTAATGATGAAAACTATTTTAAACACTATAAGCAGTAAACTTAACAGGCGTATTAAAAGTAAAAAAAACAAAAAAACCCAACAAATCTAACAGATAAGGAACAACCAGTTAAAAAGGAAAGTCAAATATGAGTCTTTCAGTGGTATTTGGTATTTCTGTTTTCATTAGACATATTTATAAAGTGTGTGATACACTACCTGTTTTCATTAGACATATTTATAAAGTGTGTGATACACTACCTGTTTTCATTAGACATTTTATAAAGTGTGTGATACGCTACCTGTATAGACATATTTATAAAGTGTGTGATACGCTACCACTGTTTTCATTAGACATATTTATAAAGTGTGTGATACGCTACCTGTTTTCATTACACATATTTATAAAGTGTGTGATACACTACCTGTTTTCATTAGACATATTTATAAAGTGTGTGATACGCTACCTGTCTTCATTACACATATTTATAAAGTGTGTGATACACTACCTGTTTTCATTAGACATATTTATAAAGTGTGTGATACACTACCTGTTTTCATTATACATATTTATAAAGTGTGTGATGCGCTACCTGTTTTCATTAGACATATTTATAAAGTGTGTGATACACTACCTGTTTTCATTAGACATATTTATAAAGTGTGTGATACGCTACCTGTTTTCATTAGACATATTTATAAAGTGTGTGATACGCTACCTGTCTTCATTAGACATATTTATAAAGTGTGTGATACGCTACCTGTTTTCATTAGACATATTTATAAAGTGTGTGATACGCTACCTGTCTTCATTAGACATATTTATAAAGTGTGTGATACGCTACCTGTTTTCATTAGACATATTTATAAAGTGTGTGATACGCTACCTGTCTTCATTAGACATATTTATAAAGTGTGTGATACGCTACCTGTCTTCATTAGACATATTTATAAAGTGTGTGATACGCTTTCACCTGTCTTCATTAGACATATTTATAAAGTGTGTGATACACTACCTGTCTTCATTAGACATATTTATAAAGTGTGTGTGATACACTACCTGTTTTCATTAGACATATTTATAAAGTGTGTGATACACTACCTGTCTTCATTAGACATATTTATAAAGTGTGTGATACACCTACCTGTCTTCATTAGACATATTTATAAAGTGTGTGATACCCTACCTGTTTTCATTAGACATATTTATAAAGTGTGTGATACACTACCTGTCTTCATTAGACATATTTATAAAGTGTGTGATACCCTACCTGTTTTCATTAGACATATTTATAAAGTGTGTGATACACTACCTGTCTTCATTAGACATATTTATAAAGTGTGTGATACCTACCTGTTTTCATTAGACATATTTATAAAGTGTGTGATACACTACCTGTGTCTTCATTAGACATATTTATAAAGTGTGTGATACCTGTCTTAGACTACCTGTCTTCATTAGACATATTTATAAAGTGTGTGATACACTACCTGTCTTCATTAGACATATTTATAAAGTGTGTGATACCCTACCTGTTTTTCATTAGACATATTTATAAAGTGTGTGATACGCTACCTGTGTGTGATACGCTTCATTAGACATATTTATAAAGTGTGTGATACACTACCTGTCTTCATTAGACATATTTATAAAGTGTGTGATACACTACCTGTTTTCATTAGACATATTTATAAAGTGTGTGATACATAAAGTACACTACCAGTCTTCATTAGACATATTTATAAAGTGTGTGATACATATTTATAAAGTGTGTGATACTACCTGTTTTCATTAGACATATTTATAAAGTGTGTGATACACTACCTGTCTTCATTAGACATATTTATAAAGTGTGTGATACCCTACCTGTTTTCATTAGACATATTTATAAAGTGTGTGATACACTACCTGTCTTCATTAGACATATTTATAAAGTGTGTGATACACTACCTGTCTTCATTAGACATATTTATAAAGTGTGTGATACACTACCTGTCTTCATTAGACATATTTATAAAGTGTGTGATACTACCTGTTTTCATTAGACATATTTATAAAGTGTGTGATACACTACCTGTCTTCATTAGACATATTTATAAAGTGTGTGATACGCTACCTGTTTTCATTAGACATATTTATAAAGTGTGTGATACACTACCTGTTTTCATTAGACATATTTATAAAGTGTGTGATACACTACCTGTTTTCATTAGACATATTTATAAAGTGTGTGATACACTACCTGTTTTCATTAGACATATTTATAAAGTGTGTGATACCCTACCTGTTTTCATTAGACATATTTATAAAGTGTGTGATACACTACCTGTCTTCATTAGACATATTTATAAAGTGTGTGATACCTACCTGTTTTCATTAGACATATTTATAAAGTGTGTGATACACTACCTGTCTTCATTAGACATATTTATAAAGTGTGTGATACGCTACCTGTTTTCATTAGACATATTTATAAAGTGTGTGATACACTACCTGTTTTCATTAGACATATTTATAAAGTGTGTGATACGCTACCTGTCTTCATTAGACATATTTATAAAGTGTGTGATACGTTTTCATTAGACATATTTATAAAGTGTGTGATACTGTCTTCATTAGACATATTTATAAAGTGTGTGATACGCTACCTGTTTTCATTAGACATATTTATAAAGTGTGTGTGATACGCTACCTGTCTTCATTAGACATATTTATAAAGTGTGTGATACGCTACCTGTTTTCATTAGACATATTTATAAAGTGTGTGATACCTGTCTTCATTAGACATATTTGTAAAGTGTGTGATACCCTACCTGTTTTCATTAGACTACACTGTGTCTTCATTAGACATATTTATAAAGTGTGTGATACCCTACCTGTTTTCATTAGACATATATTTATAAACCTGTTTTCATGACATATTTATAAAGTGTGTGATACGCTACCTGTCTTCATTAGACATATTTATAAAGTGTGTGATACGCTACCTGTTTTCATTACACATATTTATAAAATGTGTGATACGCTACCTGTCTTCATTACACATATTTATAAAGTGTGTAATACACTACCTGTCTTCATTAGACATATTTATAAAGTGTGTGATACGCTACCTGTTTTCATTAGACATATTTATAAAGTGTGTGATACGCTATGTCTTCATTAGACATATTTATAAAGTGTGTGATACGCTACCTGTCTTCATTAGACATATTTATAAAGTGTGTGATACGCTACCTGTTTTCATTAGACATATTTATAAAGTGTGTGATACGCTACCTGTTTTCATTAGACATATTTATAAAGTGTGTGATACGCTACCTGTTTTCATTAGACATATTTATAAAGTGTGTGATACGCTACCTGTCTTCATTAGACATATTTATAAAGTGTGTGATACACTACCTGTCTTCATTAGACATATTTATAAAGTGTGTGATACGTCTTCATTAGACTATTTATAAAGTGTGTGATACACTACCTGTTAGACATATTTATAAAGTGTGTGATACACTACCTGTTTTCATTAGACATATTTATAAAGTGTGTGATACACTACCTGTTTTCATTAGACATATTTATAAAGTGTGTGATACACTACCTGTTTTCATTAGACATATTTATAAAGTGTGTGATACGCTACCTGTTTTCATTAGACATATTTATAAAGTGTGTGATACACTACCTGTCTTCATTAGACATATTTATAAAGTGTGTGATACACTACCTGTCTTCATTAGACATATTTATAAAGTGTGTGATACTACCTGTCTTCATTAGACATATTTATAAAGTGTGTGATACGCTACCTGTTTTCATTAGACATATTTATAAAGTGTGTGTGATACGCTACCTGTCATTAGACATATTTATAAAGTGTGTGATACGCTACCTGTCTTCATTAGACATATTTTTATAAAGTGTGTGATACGCTACCTGTTTTCATTAGACATATTTATAAAGACATGTGTGATACGCTACCTGTCTTCATTAGACATATTTATAAAGTGTGTAATGATACACTACCTGTCTTCATTATTTATAAAGGTGTGGATAGACATATTTTTGTTTTCATAAGACATATTTATAAAGAGTGATATACCTACCTGTTTTCATTAGACATATTTATAAAGTGTGTGATACACTACCAGTCTTCAGTAGACATATTTATAAAGGTGTGTGATACGCTACCTGTCTTCATTAGACATATTTATAAAGTGTGTGATACACTACCTGTTTTCATTAGACATATTTATAAAGTGTGTGATACACTACCTGTTTTCATTAGACATATTTATAAAGTGTGTGATACACTGCGTGTTGATTCCTGTCTTCATTAGACATATTTATAAAGGGTGTGTGATACACTACCTGTTTTCATTAGACATATTTATAAAGTGTGGTGATACACTACCTGTCTTCATTAGACATATTTATAAAGAGTGTGTGATACTGCTACCTGTTTTCATTAGACATATTTATAAAGGTGTGTGATACACTACCTGTTTTCATTAGACATATTTATAAAGTGTGTGATACACTACCTGTTTTCATTAGACATATTTATAAAGGTGTGTGATACGCTACCTGTGTTTTCATTAGACATATTTATAAAGTGTGTGATACGCTACCTGTTTTCATTAGACATATTTATAAAGTGTGTGATACGCTACCTGTTTTCATTAGACATATTTATAAAGGTGTGTGATACGCTACCTGTTTTCATTAGACATATTTATAAAGTGTGTGATACACTACCTGTTTTCATTAGACATATTTATAAAGTGTGTGATACACTACCTGTTTTCATTAGACATATTTATAAAGGTGTGTGATACGCTACCTGTTTTCATTAGACATATATTTATAAGTGTGTGATGCCTACACGTGTCTTCATTAGACATATTATTTATAAAGTGTGTGATACCCTACCTGTTTTCATTAGACATATTTATAAATGTGTGTGATACCCTACCTGTTTTTATTAGACATATTTATAAGTGTGTGATACACTACCTGTTTTCATTAGACATATTTATAAAGTGTGTGATACGCTACCTGTTTTCATTAGACATATTTATTTATAAAGTACCTGTGTATTTTATGTGTGATACGCTACCTGTTTTCATTAGACATATTTATAAAGTGTGTGATACCCTACCTGTTTTCATTAGACATATTTATAAAGTGTGTGATACGCTACCTGTTTTCATTAGACATATTTATAAAGTGTGTGTGATACACTACCTGTTTTCATTAGACATATTTATAAAGTGTGTGATACCTACCTACATATTTATAAAGTTGTGATATTACTGTTTTCATTAGACATATTTATAAAGTGTGTGATACGCTACCTGTTTTCATTAGACATATTTGTAAAGTGTGTGATGACGCTACCACTGTTTTCATTAGACATATTTATAAAGTGTGTGATACGCTACCTGTTTTCATTTTACACTTGTTTATAAAAATGTGTGATACATACCTGTCTTCATTAGACATATTTATAAAGTGTGTGATGCGCTACCTGTCTTCATTAGACATATTTATAAAGTGTGTGATACGCTACCTGTCTTCATTAGACATATTTATAAAGTGTGTGATACACTACCAGTCTTCATTAGACATATTTATAAAGTGTGTGATACGCTACCTGTTTTTTATTAGACATATTTATAAAGTGTGTGATACGCTACCTGTTTTCATTAGACATATTTATAAAGTGTGTGATACCTACCAGTCTTCATTAGACATATTTATAAAGTGTGTGATACGCTACCTGTCTTCTATTAGACATATTTATAAAGTGTGTTGATACGCTACCTGTTTTCATTAGACATATTTATAAAATGTGTGATACACTACCTGTTTTCATTAGACATATTTATCAAGTGTGTGATACACTACCTGTCTTCATTAGACATATTTATAAGTGTGTGATACGCTACCTGTTTTCATTAGACATATTTATAAAGTGTGTGATACACGCTACCTGTCTTCATTAGACATATTTATAAAGTGTGTGATATACCTGTTTTCATTAGACATATTTATAAAGTGTGTGATACGCTACCTGTTTTCATTAGACATATTTGTAAAGGTGTGTGGTGATGCTACCTGTTTTCATTGAACATATTTATAAAGTTAATGGTGTTGATACGCTACCTGTCTTCATTAGACATATTTATAAAGTGTGTGATACACCACCTGTACCCTACATTAGACATATTTATAAAGTGTGTGGATACCCCACCTGTCTTCATTAGACATATTTATAAAGGTGTGTGATACACTACCTGTCTTCATTAGACATATTTATAAAGTAGTGATACACTACCTGTTTTCATTAGACATATTTATTTATAAAAGTGTGTGATAATATCCTACCTGTTTTCATTAGACATATTTATAAAGTGTGCGATACACTACCTGTTTTCATTAGACATATTTATAAAGTGTGTGATACACTACCTGTCTTCATTAGACATATGTTATAAAGGTGTGTGATACACTACCTGTTTTTTCATTAGACATGTTTATAAAGTAGTAGTGATACACTACGTGTCTTCATTAGAACATATTTATAAAGTGTGTGATACGCTACTGTTTCATTGACATATTTATAAGGTGTGTGATGCGCTACCTGTTTTCATTAGACATATTTATAAAGTGTGTGATACGCTACCTGTCTTCATTAGACATATTTATAAAGGGTGTGTGATGCGCTACCTGTTTTCATTAGACATATTTATAAAATGTGTGATACGCTACCTGTCTTCATTAGAACATATTTTATAAAAGTGTGTGATACGCTCAATGTTTTCATTAGACATATTTATAAAAGTGTGTGATATGATACACTGTTTTCATTATTCATTTTATATTTTATAAGGGTATTGTGATACTAACACCGTTTTCATTAGACATATTTATAAAGGTGTGTGATTACACTTCCTGTTTTCGTTAGACATACACATAAAGTGTGTGATACACTACCTGTTAACATTAGACATATTTATAAAGTGTAGTACACTACAATGTTATTAGACATATTTATAAAGGGTGGTAAACGATACACTACCTGTTTTCATTAGACACATATTTATAAAGTGTGTGATGTTCACACTGCGCTGTTTTTCATTAGACATATTTCCAAATGTGTGATACACTACCTGTTTTCATTACACATATTTATATAAAGGTGTTGTGATACGCTACCTGTTTTCATTAGACCTATTTATAAAGATAATGTGATACATACCTGTCTTCATCAGACATATGCATAAAGTGTGTGATGCGCTATCTTCATTCACTAGACATATTTATAAAGGTGTGAAATACGCTACCTGTTTTCTTCATTAGACATGTTTATAAGATAATGGCCGATTACACTACCTGTTTTCATTAGACATATTTATAAAGTGTGTGATACACTACCTGTTTTCATTAGACATATTTATAAAGTGTGTGATGCACCTGTTTTCATTAGACATATTTATATGTGTGATACACTACCTGTCTTCATTAGACATATTTATAAAGTGTGTGATACACTACCTGTTTTCATTAGACATATTTATAAAGTGTGTGATACACTACCTGTCTTCATTAGACATATTTATAAAGTGTGTACGCTATACATATTTATAAAGTGTGTGATACTACCTGTCTTCATTAGACATATTAGACATATAAAGTGTGTGATACACTACCTGTTTTCATTAGACATATTTATAAAGTGTGTGATACCACGCTACTACCATTAGACATCTTCAAAAGAGTGTAGACATATTTATAACAGTGTGATACGACCTGTCTTCATTAGACATATTTATAAAGTGTGTGATACCCTACCTGTCTTCATTAGACATATTTATAAAGTGTGTGATACCTGTTTTCATTAGACATATTTATAAAGGTGTGTGATACCTGTCTTCATTAGACATATTTATAAAGTGTGTGATACGCTACCTGTTTTCATTAGACATATTTATAAAGTGTGTGATACACTACCTGTCTTCATTAGACATATTTATAAAGTGTGTGATACCCTACCTGTTTTCATTAGACATACTGTTTTCATTAGACATATTTATAAAGTGTGATGATACACTACCTGTTTTCATTAGACATATTTATAAAGTGTGTGATACACTACCTGTTTTCATTAGACATATTTATAAAGTGTGTGATACACTACCTGTTTTCATTAGACATATTTATAAAGTGTGTGATACACTACTACCTGTTTTCATTAGACATATTTATAAAAGTGTGTGATACACTACCTGTTTTCATTACACATATTTATAAAGTGTGTGATACACTACCTGTTTTCATTAGACATATTTATAAAGTGTGTGTACGCTATGTCTTCATTACACATATTTATAAAGTGTGTGATACACTACCTGTTTTCATTACATATTTATAAAGTGTGTGATACCTACCTGTTTTCATTAGACATATTTATAAAGTGTGTGATACGCTACCTGTCTTCATTACACATATTTATAAAGTGACATGTGTATACACTACCTGTTTTCATTAGACATATTTATAAAGTGTGTGATACACTACCAGTTTTTCATTAGACATATTTATAAAGTGTGTGATACGCTACCTGTCTTCATTAGACATATTTATAAAGTGTGTGATACGCTACCTGTTTTCATTAGACATATTTATAAAGTGTGTGATACGCTACCTGTCTTCATTAGACATATTTATAAAGTGTGTGATACGCTACCTGTTTTCATTAGACATATTTATAAAGTGTGTGATACGCTACCTGTCTTCATTAGACATATTTATAAAGTGTGTGATACGCCCACCTATTAGACATATTTATAAAATGTGTGATACACTACCTGTTTTCATTAGACATATTTATAAAGTGTGTGATACGCTACCTGTCTTCATTAGACATATTTATAAAGTGTGTGATACGCTACCTGTCTTCATTAGACATATTTATAAAGTGTGTGATACACTACCTGTTTTCATTAGACATATTTATAAAGTGTGTGATACACTACCAGTCTTCATTAGACATATTTATAAAGTGTGTAATACACTACCTGTCTTCATTAGACATATTTATAAAGTGTGTGATACATATTTATAAAGCTACCTGACATATTTATAAAGTGTGTGATACGCTACCAGTTTCAGTAGACATATTTATAAAGTGTGTGATACGCTACCTGTTTTCATTAGACATATTTATAAAGTGTGTGATACACTACCTGTCTTCATTAGACATATTTATAAAGTGTGTGATACGCTACCTGTTTTCATTAGACATATTTATAAAGTGTGTGATACACTACGTGTCTTCATTAGACATATTTATAAAGTGTGTGATACTACCTGTTTTCATATAGACATATTTATAAACATATTTATAAAGTGTGTGATACCCTACCTGTTTTCATTAGACATATTTATAAAGTGTGTAATACACTACCTGTCTTCATTAGACATATTTGTAAAGTGTGTGATACCCTACCTGTTTTCATTAGACATATTTATAAAGTGTGTGATACACTAACTGTTTTCATTAGACATATTTATAAAGTGTGTGATACGCTACCTGTCTTCATTAGACATATTTATAAAGTGTGTGATACGCTACCTGTCTTCATTAGACATATTTATAAAGTGTGTGATACGCTACCTGTTTTCATTAGACATATTTATAAAGTGTGTGATACACTACGTGTCTTCATTAGACATATTTATAAAGTGTGTGATACGCTACCTGTTTTTATTAGACATATTTATAAAGTGTGTGATACACTACCAGTCTTCAGTAGACATATTTATAAAGTGTGTGATACCCTACCTGTTTTCATTAGACATATTTATAAAGTGTGTGATACGCTACCTGTTTTCATTAGACATATTTATAAAGTGTGTGATACACTACCTGTATTTATAAAGTGTGTGATACCCTTCATTAGACATATTTATAAAGTGTGTGATACACTACCAGTCTTCAGTAGACATATTTATAAAGTGTGTGATACACTACCTGTTTTTATTAGACATATTTATAAAGTGTGATGTCTTCATAGACCGCTACCTGTTTTCATTTTACATATTTATAAAGTGTGTGATACACTACCTGTTTTCATTAGACATATTTATCAAGTGTGTGATACCCTACCTGTTTTCATTAGACATATTTATAAAGTGTGTAATACACTACCTGTCTTCATTAGACATATTTATAAAGTGTGTGATACGCTACCTGTTTTCATTAGACATATTTATAAAGTGTGTGATACGCTACCTGTTTTCATTAGACATATTTATAAAGTGTGTGATACGCTACCTGTTTTCATTAGACATATTTATAAAGTGTGTGATACACTACCTGTTTTCATTAGACATATTTATAAAGTGTGTGATACGCTACCTGTTTTCATTAGACATATTTATAAAGTGTGTGATACGCTACCTGTTTTCATTAGACATATTTATAAAGTGTGTGATACGCTACCTGTCTTCATTAGACATATTTATAAAGTGTGTGATACGCTACCTGTCTTCATTAGACATATTTATAAAGTGTGTGATACGCTACCTGTTTTCATTAGACATATTTATAAAGTGTGTGATACGCTACCTGTCTTCATTAGACATATTTATAAAGTGTGTGATACTTTTCATTAGACATATTTATAAAGTGTGTGATACGCTACCTGTTTTCATTAGACATATTTATAAAGTGTGTGATACGCTACCTGTTTTCATTAGACATATTTATAAAGTGTGTGATTACCTGTTTTCATTATATTTATAAAGTGTGTGATACGCTACCTGTCTTCATTAGACATATTTATAAAGTGTGTGTACGCTACCTGTCTTCATTAGACATATTTATAAAGTGTGTGATACGCTACCTGTCTTCATTAGACATATTTATAAAGTGTGTGATACGCTACCTGTCTTCATTAGACATATTTATAAAGTGTGTGATACGCTACCTGTTTTCATTAGACATATTTATAAAGTGTGTGATACACTACCAGTTTTCATTAGACATATTTATGAAGTGTGTGATACGCTACCTGTTTTCATTAGTCATATTTATAAAGTGTGTGATACCCTACCTGTCTTCATTAGACATATTTATAAAGTGTGTGATACGCTACCTGTCTTCATTAGACATATTTATAAAGTGTGTGATACGCTACCTGTTTTCATGTCTTCATTAGACATATTTATAAAGATGTGTATACACTACCTGTGTATTTATAAAGTGTGTGATACGCTACCTGTTTTCATTAGACATATTTATAAAGTGTGTGATACGCTACCTGTCTTCATTAGACATATTTATAAAGTGTGTGATACGCTACCTGTTTTCATTAGACATATTTATAAAGTGTGTGATACGCTACCTGTTTTCATTAGACATATTTATAAAGTGTGTGATACGCTACCTGTCTTCATTAGACATATTTATAAAGTGTGTGATACATACCTGTTTTCATTCGACATATTTATAAAGTGTGTGATACCCTACCTGTCTTCATTAGACATATTTATAAAGTGTGTGATACGCTACCTGTATTAGACATATTTATAAAGTGTGTGATACGCTACCTGTCTTCATTAGACATATTTATAAAGTGTGTGATACACTACCTGTTTTCATTAGACATATTTATAAAGTGTGTGATACGCTACCTGTCTTCATTAGACATATTTATAAAGTGTGTGATACACTACCTGTCTTCATTAGACATATTTATAAAGTGTGTGATACCCTACCTGTTTTCATTAGACATATTTATAAAGTGTGTGATACGCTACCTGTTTTCATTAGACATATTTATAAAGTGTGTGATACACTACCAGTCTTCATTAGACATATTTATAAAGTGTGTAATACACTACGTGTCTTCATTAGACATATTTATAAAGTGTGTGATACCCTACCTGTTTTTATTAGACATATTTATAAAGTGTGTGATACGCTACCAGTCTTCAGTAGACATATTTATAAAGTGTGTGATAGGCTACCTGTCTTCATTAGACATATTTATAAAGTGTGTGATACGCTACCTGTCTTCATTAGACATATTTATAAAGTGTGTGATACGCTACCTGTTTTCATTAGACATATTTATAAAGTGTGTGATACACTACGTGTCTTCATTAGACATATTTATAAAGTGTGTGATACCCTACCTGTTTTTATTAGACATATTTATAAAGTGTGTGATACACTACCAGTCTTCAGTAGACATATTTATAAAGTGTGTGATACCCTACCTGTTTTCATTAGACATATTTATAAAGTGTGTGATACGCTACCTGTTTTCATTAGACATATTTATAAAGTGTGTGATACACTACCTGTTTTCATTAGACATATTTATAAAGTGTGTGATACGCTACCTGTCTTCATTAGACATATTTATAAAGTGTGTGATACACTACCTGTTTTCATTAGACATATTTATAAAGTGTGTGATACACTACCTGTCTTCATTAGACATATTTATAAAGTGTGTGATACGCTACCTGTTTTCATTAGACATATTTATAAAGTGTGTGATACACTACCTGTTTTCATTAGACATATTTATAAAGTGTGTGATACGCTACCTGTCTTCATTAGACATATTTATAAAGTGTGTGATACGCTACCTGTTTTCATTAGACATATTTATAAAGTGTGTGATACGCTACCTGTCTTCATTAGACATATTTATAAAGTGTGTGATACGCTACCTGTTTTCATTAGACATATTTATAAAGTGTGTGATACGCTACCTGTTTTCATTAGACATATTTATAAAGTGTGTGATACACTACCTGTTTTCATTAGACATATTTATAAAGTGTGTGATACACTACCTGTTTTCATTAGACATATTTATAAAGTGTGTGATACGCTACCTGTTTTCATTAGACATATTTATAAAGTGTGTGATACACTACCTGTCTTCATTAGACATATTTATAAAGTGTGTGATACCCTACCTGTTTTTATTAGACATATTTATAAAGTGTGTGATACCCTACCTGTTTTTTACATATTTATAAAGTGTGTGATACACTACCAGTCTTCAGTAGACATATTTATAAAGTGTGTGATACGCTACCTGTTTTATTAGACATATTTATAAAGTGTGTGATACACTACCTACCTGTTTTCATTAGACATATTTATAAAGTGTGTGATACACTACCTGATACATATTTATAAAGTGTGTGATACTACCTGTTTTCATTCATTAGACATATTTATAAAGTGTGTGATACGCTACCTGTTTTCATTAGACATATTTATAAAGTGTGTGATACACTACCTGTTTTCATTAGACATATTTATAAAGTGTGTGATACGCTACCTGTTTTCATTAGACATATTTATAAAGTGTGTGATACGCTACCTGTTTTCATTAGACATATTTATAAAGTGTGTGATACGCTACCTGTCTTCATTAGACATATTTATAAAGTGTGTGATACGCTACCTGTTTTCATTAGACATATTTATAAAGTGTGTGATACGCTACCTGTCTTCATTAGACATATTTATAAAGTGTGTGATACACTACCTGTTTTCATTAGACATATTTATAAAGTGTGTGATACGCTACCTGTTTTCATTAGACATATTTATAAAGTGTGTGATACACTACCTGTCTTCATTAGACATATTTATAAAGTGTGTGATACGCTACCTGTTTTCATTAGACATATTTATAAAGTGTGTGATACGCTACCTGTCTTCATTAGACATATTTATAAAGTGTGTGATACGCTACCTGTTTTCATTAGACATATTTATAAAGTGTGTGATACGCTACCTGTCTTCATTAGACATATTTATAAAGTGTGTGATACGCTACCTGTCTTCATTAGACATATTTATAAAGTGTGTGATACGCTACCTATTAGACATATTTATAAAGTGTGTGATACTACCTGTTTTCATTAGACATATTTATAAAGTGTGTGATACACTACCTGTTTTCATTACCATATTTATAAAGTGTGTGATACTTCATTAGACATATTTATAAAGTGTGTGATACGCTACCTGTCTTCATTAGACATATTTATAAAGTGTGTGATACGCTACCTGTCTTCATTAGACATATTTATAAAGTGTGTGATACGCTACCTGTTTTCATTAGACATATTTATAAAGTGTGTGATACGCTACCTGTTTTCATTAGACATATTTATAAAGTGTGTGATACGCTACCTGTTTTCATTAGACATATTTATAAAGTGTGTGATACGCTACCTGTCTTCATTAGACATATTTATAAAGTGTGTGATACGCTACCTGTCTTCATTAGACATATTTATAAAGTGTGTGATACCCCACCAGTCTTCATTAGACATATTTATAAAGTGTGTGATACACTACCAGTCTTCAGTAGACATATTTATAAAGTGTGTGATACCCTACCTGTTTTCATTAGACATATTTATAAAGTGTGTGATATCCTACCTGTTTTCATTAGACATATTTATAAAGTGTGTGATACACTACCTGTTTTCATTAGACATATTTATAAAGTGTGTGATACGCTACCTGTCTTCATTAGACATATTTATAAAGTGTGTGATACACTACCTGTTTTCATTAGACATATTTATAAAGTGTGTGATACCCTACCTGTCTTCATTAGACATATTTATAAAGTGTGTGATACGCTACCTGTCTTCATTAGACATATTTATAAAGTGTGTGATACGCTACCTGTTTTCATTACACATATTTATAAAATGTGTGATACCCTACCTGTCTTCATTACACATATTTATAAAGTGTGTGATACGCTACCTGTTTTCATTAGACATATTTATAAAGTGTGTGATACGCTACCTGTCTTCATTAGACATGTTTATAAAGTGTGTGATACGCTACCTGTTTTCATTAGACATATTTATAAAGTGTGTGATACGCTACCTGTTTTCATTAGACATATTTATAAAGTGTGTGATACACTACCTGTTTTCATTAGACATATTTATAAAGTGTGTGATACACTACCTGTTTTCATTAGACATATTTATAAAGTGTGTGATACGCTACCTGTTTTCATTAGACATATTTATAAAGTGTGTGATACACTACCTGTCTTCATTAGACATATTTATAAAGTGTGTGATACACTACCTGTTTTCATTAGACATATTTATAAAGTGTGTGATACACTACCTGTTTTCATTAGACATATTTATAAAATGTGTGATACGCTACCTGTCTTCATTACACATATTTATAAAGTGTGTGATACGCTACCTGTTTTCATTAGACATATTTATAAAGTGTGTGATACGCTACCTGTCTTCATTAGACATGTTTATAAAGTGTGTGATACGCTACCTGTTTTCATTAGACATATTTATAAAGTGTGTGATACGCTACCTGTTTTCATTAGACATATTTATAAAGTGTGTGATACACTACCTGTTTTCATTAGACATATTTATAAAGTGTGTGATACACTACCTGTTTTCATTAGACATATTTATAAAGTGTGTGATACGCTACCTGTTTTCATTAGACATATTTATAAAGTGTGTGATACACTACCTGTTTTCATTAGACATATTTATAAAGTGTGTGATACACTACCTGTTTTCATTAGACATATTTATAAAGTGTGTGATACACTACCTGTTTTCATTAGACATATTTATAAAGTGTGTGATACACTACCTGTTTTCATTAGACATATTTATAAAGTGTGTGATACACTACCTGTTTTCATTAGACATATTTATAAAGTGTGTGATACGCTACCTGTTTTCATTACACATATTTATAAAATGTGTGATACGCTACCTGTCTTCATTACACATATTTATAAAGTGTGTGATACGCTACCTGTTTTCATTAGACATATTTATAAAGTGTGTGATACACTACCTGTTTTCATTAGACATATTTATAAAGTGTGTGATACGCTACCTGTTTTCATTACACATATTTATAAAATGTGTGATACGCTACCTGTCTTCATTACACATATTTATAAAGTGTGTGATACGCTACCTGTTTTCATTAGACATATTTATAAAGTGTGTGATACACTACCTGTTTTCATTAGACATATTTATAAAGTGTGTGATACACTACCTGTTTTCATTAGACATATTTATAAAGTGTGTGATACGCTACTTTGATTTCAATATTACAGATGATGTTCCTAGAATTTTGTCATCAAATCCATGCTAAAGTGAAAGCAAAAGTGAGATATATGTTTGTTTTTTTGTATTTCGCGCAAAGTTAACCGAGAGCTATCTGCGTTAGCCGTCCCTAGTTTAGGAGTCTACAACTCGAGAAAACCATTCTAACAAAGGAAAAATATTTTAAACAATAGAATATTTCGATCCTGTTATTTCAACATATGTTGTATTTGTTATTACACTCGAAAAGATTACTTCTCATATATATACGTATTATGTTTTGGATATGTGTGTGTATTATTATAAAACTCTTTATTCAGCAGGGATTTTATTCCATGTTCTGTATATTTTTATCACGGTATGTTACATATGTTGTTTTTTTCTGAATAATTGTTGATAATTGTTTCATATGCCTTGTTTGGATAATTGTTCCATATACGACTATTCATGATAACTGTTCATAGACTTTCCGTATATTTATTTTTCCAGGGTACGTGCTGACATGTCTTTGGATCTCCTAGACCGTTTTTCAAGCGCATTGTCGATAGGCCTTTCATATATTATTTTAGGTTTACGGCTGACAGATATTCACGCCTTCTATCCCTGTTTTCAGGGTCTACCAAAACTAGTCACTAGGAAACTGCTACAAGAAAACATCATTATAATTTTTGTTTCTTTCACCGCACTTCTTCCTTCTGTTTTTTTTTTTTTTTTCGATATGCTCATCACATCAATGAAGATGACCAAAACACATTTGTGTGAGTAACAGCGCAGAAGATTGTAACAATCATATTGCTCGGGAATCTTCCATCATCAAACTTGTATGTATTGACAAATGTCTCGCAAATTCTCGTCCCAAACCAGTCGTGATCTCGTGAGAAAACAAAGAACCATGAAATATTTTGACATCTTTTCAATGACATCTAGTTAAGAGTACAACATTTTCTTTTCCCGAATAAAACATTAAAAGCTATTGCCTCACGTTCACTCACTCATTTCTTTTTTCTGTACTTTGTCCTTCAACAGACAATTATTGATCTTTCTGGCAGTATTACTATTTTAATATTTATTTATTTCTAATCATTCGTGTGTTTTTTTTTTGTTCGTGGTGTTCTGCAAATTTGTTTTACGTTTATGTCAAGGGTAAGACTACTTTTATAACCTATACGTAATCTTTTCTCTTACTCTGAGCTTCCTTTATCATCTCTTATTCTTTTTTCTTTTATTTAAATGTCATTTTACGCTACGTTTTCCTATTCGCTCTAAGGCACCCTTTCGTATTGAAATCTTAGAACACTCTGTCTTCAGTGTGTGAAGATACGATATGTATTCATGAATATTTAAACAGGTCCTTCGTTTGTTTTCTAGCATCTTCAAGATACGTTGGAAGTTTATTTTTCGTGATATCGTTCTTGTCATATCTCTTTCTAAAGCAGCTCCAAATTTTACTGCATATATTTTTTAAAAATTCCTAGTTTAAAAGCTACTGCTGGATTTTACTCTGTTTGCAACGCATTTCAAGTGACATTTTGGTTCGCAAAACTCTCAACTGCAACGGGGTTTACATAATTCAAATGTTTTATCCGATACTAAATTCTATTACAGTTTAGTTCAAACTAGTACTTACTTTGTGTACGTACAGAGTAATATGATTTTATTTAAAACTAGCAGCTTGGTAAGCCATTAAAAACTCTAGTTAGAATTGGAACACAAATTATGTCCATACTTCACAAGTGATTCCAACAAGGTTCAACACCATTGGTATACCTGTTTGTTCTCTTTTTCTTTTATTATTTTATCGAAACTGAAACTAGTTTGGTAAGGCTTGCAGTTTGTTTTACGTAGTTATCACAGAAGTGGACTGAAAATTAGTCATATACTAAGTGATATACATCGCGATAAAACATCGCAGTTATTTATCAAATAAATAATTTAGGCTTGTTTATCAAGTCCTTTTTAAGATTTCCATGGCAACTGAGTAGAAGAATTGGTTGTCGTACTAAAAGCATATATTTTACTGACTCATAAAAGTGCAGGTTGTGGCGGCCAGCGGAATTAAGTGACAAATACTGATAGTAATTATAGTAGAGACAACACAGGTGGTGTTGTTATTTGTGGTGTTAAAAAATATGTTTCTCATAAAATTATTCTGTAAAGACAATATCTAACTGACTAGAGGCGTGTTGTAAAGTTGTCGAAATATAAACATAATAAAGCTCAATTTTATTTTGAGTGTCATCTCAATGTGTCTAGGCTTTAAGTTACACCAGTGTATTAAGGCTCTGAGATATACCAGAGTGACTAGGCTCTGAGATATATCATTGTGTTTTGGTTTTGAGATATACCAGCGTGTTTGAACTCAGTTTCCGAGTTATAAGTGTATCTGAGCTTTAAGTTACACTAGTGTATTTAGGCTCTAAACAGGATCTGGGTTATATGAGTGTATCTAGGTTGTCGGTGAAATTCAAGCTCCCAGTTATAAGTGTATCTAGGTTATAAATTACAGCAGTGAATTTGGTTCTAATTTATATGAACGTGAACATGTGTGACAAAGCTCTGAAATTCACCAGCTTGACTTGGCTCTAAGTTGTGTCATTGTATTTAGAGTAAATGTTAAGCCAACTAATCTGGGCTCTAAGTTACAACAGTGTATCGAAGCTATATATTACACCAGGTATTTAAACTATAAGTTATACCAGTGTATCGAAGTTATATATCACACCAGGTATTTAAACTATAAGTTATACCAGTGTATCGAAGTTATATATTACACCAGGTATTTAAACTATAATTTATACCAGTGTACCGAAGCTATATATTACACCAGGTATTTAAACTATAAGTTATACCAGTGTATCGAAGTTATATATCACACCAGGTATTTAAACTATAAGTTATACCAGTGTATCGAAGTTATATATTACACCAGGTATTTAAACTATAAGTTATACCAGTGTATCGAAGTTATATATTACACCAGGTATTTAAACTATAAGTTATACCAGTGTATCGAAGTTATATATCACACCAGGTATTTAAACTATAAGTTATACCAGTTTATCGAAGCTATATATTACACCAGGTATTTAAACTATAAGTTACACCAGTGTATCGAAGTTATATATTACACCAGGTATTTAAACTATAAGTTATACCAGTTTATCGAAGCTATATATTACACCAGGTATTTAAACTATAAGTTATACCAGTGTATCGAAGTTATATATCACACCAGGTATTTAAACTATAAGTTATACCACTGTACCGAAGCTATATATTACACGAGGTATTTAAACTATAAGTTATACCAGTGTACCGAAGCTATATATTACACCAGGTATTTAAACTATAAGTTATACCAGTGTACCGAAGCTATATATTACACCAGGTATTTAAACTATAAGTTATACCAGTGTATCGAAGTTATATATTACACCAGGTATTTAAACTATAAGTTATACCAGTTTATCGAAGCTATATATTACACCAGGTATTTAAACTATAAGTTATACCAGTGTATCGAAGTTATATATCACACCAGGTATTTAAACTATAAGTTATACCACTGTACCGAAGCTATATATTACACCAGGTATTTAAACTATAAGTTATACCAGTGTACCGAAGCTATATATTACACCAGGTATTTAAACTATAAGTTATACCAGTGTACCGAAGCTATATATTACACCAGGTATTTAAACTATAAGTTATACCAGTGTATCGAAGCTATATATTACACCAGGTATTTAAACTATAAGTTATACCAGTTTATCGAAGCTATATATTACACCAGGTATTTAAACTATAAGTTATACCAGTGTATCGAAGTTATATATCACACCAGGTATTTAAACTATAAGTTATACCAGTGTATCGAAGTTATATATTACACCAGGTATTTAAACTATAAGTTATACCAGTGTATCGAAGCTATATATTACACCAGGTATTTAAACTATAAGTTATACCAGTGTATCGAAGTTATATATCACACCAGGTATTTAAACTATAAGTTATACCAGTGTATCGAAGTTATATATTACACCAGGTATTTAAACTATAAGTTATACCAGTGTATCGAAGCTATATATTACACCAGGTATTTAAACTATAAGTTATATAAAAAAACTGTGATCTAAAATGGAATGTAGTAAAAACTTATGAAACTTAACAGAAATGGCTTAATAGCGTATTTCATGTAAACTATTTTACAAAAACAAATACACTGAGTTAGATAGAGAATATATATCAAGTACATAAACAACGTAAATAAAAGCGTTCCGTGTGTAGAGTAATAATACTTTACCTATCTACAAAAGATGCCGAGTTAATATTGTTGTAAGTTATCTATATTCTATTGTCACTTCCTCATTGTTGCTTATCCAAAACCAACAAAAAGTTTTATAAAATAAGTTACGTCTTAAACGTCGACAGCTGTCAAAGGATTGGAAACCTAAAATATGAGACAAAGGTATATTCAACTATTCGTGTTTCTCTCAATTTGTCCACTTCGGACTCAAAATCAAAGGCAAATTAGTTCCCGACAGGTCTATCGGTGGTACCATAACTCACCAGTGCGTTTGATTAGGCCTATGTGTGTTTACAAGTATTATAAATTCAGTTCATTATTAATGCAAGTAATTTAGATTTCTCATTTTGGAAAGTACTGTTTACTTTCAAAAGGGATGTATATTGTTTACGTCCTAACGAACAGCTGTTAGTTTTTCGTTTATAGCAGTTTACAAAGAGACCTCAATAGGTACGTAACTGAGGTGTTGATGACAAAAATTATGTGTTATTTATTACACACCATTTGTCTTTTGATGTAAGTATCGTTGTTGTGAGCAGTAATTTTGCTTCTGTTTAGAGACGAAACTTTGTGCAGTCTGTGTGTCATCCAACTTTGTCTTAACGTAAATTTTTATCTACTATTGTTGTATATTTTCTTTATTTCGGTTATTTGATCTGTAAACATATAACCGGTATATGTCTAATCTCATTATAGTCTTACCGTAGATTTTGTCTGCTATTGTTTTGTATATTACATATTTTCTTTTTGAAAATTCTAAGATCTCTTGACGTATAACCGGTATGTTAAAACGTTGTAATACGTTTTTACCTAAATGTTTTAGCCGTAATAACTGTTTGTTTGTTTTGAACTTCGCACAAAGCTACACGAGGGCTATCTGCGCTAGCCGTCCCTAATTTAGCAGTGTAAGACTAGAGGGAAGGCAGCTAGTCATCACCACCCACCGCCAACTTTTGGGCTTTTTTTTTACCAACGAATAGTGGGATTGACCGTCACATTATAACGTCCACACGGCTGAAAGGGCGAGCATGTTTGGCGCGACGGGGATGCGAACCCGCGACCCTCAGATTACGAGTCGCACGCCTTGACACGCTTGGCCATGCCGAGCCCCGAAATAACTAAGATATTGGAAACGAAAGTATTCTAAACTAAAAGACTAAATAAAACAAACAACAATAAAAATAATAAATGACACCGAACAAAGGATATAAAGTTTCAATAGTAATTGTTGCATTTGACGAACGACCTACTAGTTAAAAGTTGACGGACCCATAATGCGTTCCGTCCTCTGAACATTTTTGATAAAGTAGCCTCGCTTTTGTGTTTTATCCCTTCGTGGATGTGTCTAAAAATCGAACTTGATGTACAACCTGTCTTAAGTACCTTCAGTTTTCTTAAGGTAAATATACGCTACAGGAATAGAATGTTTAGTTTGAGAAAAAACAGCATCACCTAAAAATGTATATATCCTCTTCGAAGCTGAGCTATCCATTCTTTGTGAATAGTTCGCGTGATTTGATATAGTCCAGGAAGATGCCTGAAATGAATTTCACTAAGACACGTTTTATCATGAAACTTTATGTACATTTCCTCTTTAAGCCTAATTCACTTTTTTACTCAATTTCAGATTCCAGAAGTTCGATAATTGCTTGTTTGTTTGTTTTAGCAAAATCGCATTGGACTGTCTGGCGTTTCCACTTAGAGGGAACCAAGTCCAGAATTTTAACGTTGTAAACTCGTAAACTACCGCTGACAAATCGAGATAATAGAACAGGGAATGTTGAAGTTAGGTAGTTTGATTATTAACGAATCCTTACAGTTCATTATTGTGTTCCTGGTTTTTATCCTTCTACAAGAAAACAAGTAAAACTTTTACTTACCACTTGGGGAAACAAGTTTTCTGTTGAACAAATATTTTGCTAGAAACGGTTTGGTTTGAATTTCGCAGCAAACCTACAAGAGGACTATCTGTGCTAGACGTTCTTAACTTAACATAGTAAGACAAGAAGGAAAGCAGTTAGTCATCACCACCCACCGCCAACTGTTGGGCTACTCTTTTACCAACTGAGATTGACCGACATTATAACGCCTCCGTACGGCTGAAATGGTAAGAAGTTTTGGTGAGAAGAAAATTTGAACCCATGATCCTCAGATTATGAGTCGAGCGCCCTAACCACGTGGCCACGCCGGGCCGTTACAAATGGTATGGACCTCTCACTTGTCTCGAAATATATTTGCATGAAGGTTTTATCAGAAGTAGAAATGTTAAGTGACGTACCGTTTATCTTGTAAATATATAGAATAAAATCATTTCCAGGTTTTAACAATTGTAGGCGTTCGACTCGTAATCTGAGGGTCGCGGGTTCGAACCCCGTCGCACTAAATATGATCGCCCTTTCAGCAGTGGAGGCATTATAATGTGACGGTGAATCCCACTATTCGTTGGTAAAAGAGTAGCCTAAGAGTTGGCGGTGGGTGGTGATAACTAGCTGCCTTCCCTCTAGTCTTACACTGCTAAATTAGGGACAGCTAGCACAGATAGCCCTCGTGTGGCTTTGTGCGAAAATCATAAACAAACAAACAAACTAACGACTGTATTGAATGCTTATCGATCTTTATAAAAAAATTTCTATTCATCAATAACGTACTTTCATAGAATTTAAAGCTTGGATTTTGTTTGTTGAATTTCGCGCGAAGCTAGTTGTGGGTTACCTGTTCTAGCCGTCCCTAATTTGGAGGTGATAGAATAGAAGGATGACAGGTAGTTATCATTACACATTGCCTACACTTCTGTTATTCTTTACGAATTAATACCAGAACTAATCATCACATTATAGTGCATATTCAGTGACGCAGATTGTGTCTCGGACTCCCTGCCCTCTCTCTTCCCTAGAGTGTTACTGAGAAGAAGCAATCGAAATATATGGGATTACCGTTAAAGGTCGTAGCAATTCCACTTTGAGCATTATTACAAACCATTTAAGGAACTTTGATATACAAATTTCGTCTAAGTAACAGACAAAGTAACACTGGGTATAAATTTCCAAAACACGTGCCGAGTTAGAACGTAAAAATACATGAAGGAAAAAAAAAGGAAAACATGAGATTAGCAAACAAAGAGGGTAATTCAAGGGTTTATTAAATACAGCAGAGAGTTCTTTAGGTTGTTTTTATCAAAATGATCTGGTTTAGACTGTTCACAAAAGCAATTGCTTCATTGCAAATCTAGTGACAGCAAATAAACCATAACATGAAACTGATTTTCAGAGATAACAGAACGAAGAATTTAAGGATAAAGAAAATAATAGATCTGAGTGGGAGTGAACAATGACTTTGAATAACAACAGAAAATAACTTTAAGGAAGAGGAAAACAATGAAATGAAAGAACAACAGAAAATAACTTTAAGGAAGGGGAGAACAATGAAATGAAAGAAAACAGAAAATAACTTTAAGGAAGGACAGAACAATGACTTTGAAGAACAACAGAAAATAACGTTAAGAAAGGAAAGAACAATGACATGAAAGAACAACTGAAAATAAGTCTAAGGAAGGAAAGAACAATGACATAAAAACAACAGAAAATAACTTTAAGGAAGAAGAGAACAATGACATGAAAGAACAACAGAAAATAACTTTAAGGAAGCACAGAACAATGGCATGAAAGAGCAACAGAAAATAACTTTAAGGAAGGAGAGAACAATGACATAAAAGAACAACAGAAAATAACTTTAAGGAAGGAGAGAACAATGACATGAAAGAACAACAGAAAATAACTTTAACTAACTAGTGAACAATGACATGAAAGAAAAATAGAAAATAACTTTGAGGAAGGAAAGAACAAGGACATGAAAGAACAATAGAAAATAACTTTAAGGAAGGAAAGAACAATGACATGAAAGAACAACTGAAAATAACTCTAAGGAAGGAAAAAACAATGACATAAAACAACAACAGGAAATAACTTTAAGGAAGGAGAGAACAATGACATGAAAGAACAACAGAAAATAACTTTAACTAACTACTGAACAATGACATGAAAGAACAACAGAAAATAACTTTAAGGAAGGACCGAACAATGACATGAAAGAACAACAGAAAATAACTTTAACTAACAACTGAACAATGACATGAAAGAGCAACAGAAAATAACTTTAACTAACTACAGAACAATGACATGAAAGAACAACAGAAAATAACTTTAAGGAAGGACCGAACAATGACATGAAAGAACAACAGAAAATAACTTTAACTAACAACTGAACAATGACATGAAAGAGCAACAGAAAATAACTCTAAGGAAGGAGAGAACAATGACATGAAAGAACAACAGAAAATAACTTTAACTAACTACTGAACAATGACATGAAAGAACAACAGAAAATAACTTTAAGGAAGGACCGAACAATGACATGAAAGAACAACAGAAAATAACTTTAACTAACAACTGAACAATGACATGAAAGAGCAACAGAAAATAACTCTAAGGGAGGAAAGAACAATGACATAAAAGAACAACAAAAAATAACTTTAAGGAAGGAAAGAACAATGACATGAAAGAGCAACAGAAAATAACTTTAAGGAAGGACAGTACAATGACATGAAGGAACAACAGAAATTAAGTTTAACTAACTACTGAACAATGACATGAAGGAACAAGAGAAAATAACTTTAAGGAAGGACAGAACAATGACTTTGAAGAACAACAGAAAATAATTTTAACCAACGACTGAACAATGACATGAAAGAAAAACAGAAAATAACTTTGAGGAAGGAAAGAACAATGACATGAAAGAACAATAGAAAATAACTTTAAGGAAGAAAAGAACAATGACATGAAAGAACAACTGAAAATAACTCTAAGGAAGGAAAGAACAATGACATAAAAGAACAACAGAAAATAACTTTAAGGAAGGAAAGAACAATGACATGAAAGAGCAACAGAAAATAACTTTAAGGAAGGACAGTACAATGACTTTGAAGAACAACAGAAAATAATTTTAAGAAAGGACAGTATAATGACATGAAAGAACAACAGAAATTAACTCTAAGGAAGGAAAGAACAATGACATAAAAGAACAACAGAAAATAACTTTGAGGAAGGAAAGAACAAGGACATGAAAGAACAATAGAAAATAACTTTAAGGAAGGAAAGAACAATGACATGAAAGAACAACTGAAAATAACTCTAAGGAAGGAAAAAACAATGACATAAAACAACAACAGGAAATAACTTTAAGGAAGGAGAGAACAATGACATGAAAGAACAACAGAAAATAACTTTAACTAACTACTGAACAATGACATGAAAGAACAACAGAAAATAACTTTAAGGAAGGACCGAACAATGACATGAAAGAACAACAGAAAATAACTTTAACTAACAACTGAACAATGACATGAAAGAGCAACAGAAAATAACTTTAACTAACTACAGAACAATGACATGAAAGAACAACAGAAAATAACTTTAAGGAAGGACCGAACAATGACATGAAAGAACAACAGAAAATAACTTTAACTAACAACTGAACAATGACATGAAAGAGCAACAGAAAATAACTCTAAGGAAGGAGAGAACAATGACATGAAAGAACAACAGAAAATAACTTTAACTAACTACTGAACAATGACATGAAAGAACAACAGAAAATAACTTTAAGGAAGGACCGAACAATGACATGAAAGAACAACAGAAAATAACTTTAACTAACAACTGAACAATGACATGAAAGAGCAACAGAAAATAACTCTAAGGGAGGAAAGAACAATGACATAAAAGAACAACAAAAAATAACTTTAAGGAAGGAAAGAACATTGACATGAAAGAGCAACAGAAAATAACTTTAAGGAAGGACAGTACAATGACATGAAGGAACAACAGAAATTAAGTTTAACTAACTACTGAACAATGACATGAAGGAACAAGAGAAAATAACTTTAAGGAAGGACAGAACAATGACTTTGAAGAACAACAGAAAATAATTTTAACCAACGACTGAACAATGACATGAAAGAAAAACAGAAAATAACTTTGAGGAAGGAAAGAACAATGACATGAAAGAACAATAGAAAATAACTTTAAGGAAGAAAAGAACAATGACATGAAAGAACAACTGAAAATAACTCTAAGGAAGGAAAGAACAATGACATAAAAGAACAACAGAAAATAACTTTAAGGAAGGAAAGAACAATGACATGAAAGAACAACAGAAAATAACTTTAACTAACTACTGAACAATGACATGAAAGAGCAACAGAAAATAACTTTAAGGAAGGACAGTACAATGACTTTGAAGAACAACAGAAAATAATTTTAAGAAAGGACAGTATAATGACATGAAAGAACAACAGAAATTAAGTTTAACTAACTACTGAACAATGACATGAAGGATCAAGAGAAAATAACTTTAAGGAAGGACAGAACAATGACTTTGAAGAACAACAGAAAATAATTTTAACCAACGACTGAACAATGACATGAAAGAAAAACAGAAAATAACTTTAAGGAAGAAAAGAACAATGACATGAAAGAACAACTGAAAATAACTCTAAGGAAGGAAAGAACAATGACATAAAAGAACAACAGAAAATAACTTTAACTAACTACTGAACAATGACATGAAAGAGCAACAGAAAATAACTTTAAGGAAGGAAAGAACAATGACATGAAAGAACAATAGAAAATAACTTTAAGGAAGGAAAGAACAATGACATGAAAGAACAAGAGAAAATAACTTTAAGGAAGGACAGAACAAAGACTTTGAAGAACAACAGAAAATAACTTTAAGGAAGGAGAGAACAATGACATGAAAGAACAACAGAAAATAACTTTAAGGAAGCACAGAACAATGGCATGAAAGAGCAACAGAAAATAACTTTAAGGAAGGAGAGAACAATGACATAAAAGAACAACAGAAAATAACTTTAAGGAAGGAGAGAACAATGACATGAAAGAACAACAGAAAATAACTTTAACTAACTAGTGAACAATGATATGAAAGAAAAATAGAAAATAACTTTGAGGAAGGAAAGAACAATGACATGAAAGAACAATAGAAAATAACTTTAAGGAAGGAAAGAACAATGACATGAAAGAACAACTGAAAATAACTCTAAGGAAGGAAAGAACAATGACATAAAAGAACAACAGAAAATAACTTTAAGGAAGGAGAGAACAATGACATAAAAGAACAATAGAAAATAACTTTAAGGAAGGAAAGAACAATGACATGAAAGAACAACTGAAAATAACTCTAAGGAAGGAAAAAACAATGACATAAAACAACAACAGGAAATAACTTTAAGGAAGGAGAGAACAATGACATGAAAGAACAACAGAAAATAACTTTAACTAACTACTGAACAATGACATGAAAGAACAACAGAAAATAACTTTAAGGAAGGACCGAACAATGACATGAAAGAACAACAGAAAATAACTTTAACTAACAACTGAACAATGACATGAAAGAGCAACAGAAAATAACTCTAAGGAAGGAAAGAACAATGGCATAAAAGAACAACAGAAAATAACTTTAAGGAAGGAAAGAACAATGACATGAAAGAACAACAGAAAATAACTTTAACTAACTACTGAACAATGACATGAAAGAGCAACAGAAAATAACTTTAAGGAAGGACAGTACAATGACTTTGAAAAACAACAGAAAATAATTTTAAGAAAGGACAGTATAATGACATGAAAGAACAACAGAAATTAAGTTTAACTGACTACTGAACAATGACATGAAAGAGCAACAGAAAATAACTCTAAGGGAGGAAAGAACAATGACATAAAAGAACAACAAAAAATAACTTTAAGGAAGGAAAGAACATTGACATGAATGATCAAGAGAAAATAACTTTAAGGAAGGACAGAACAATGACTTTGAAGAACAACAGAAAATAATTTTAACCAACGACTGAACAATGACATGAAAGAAAAACAGAAAATAACTTTAAGGAAGAAAAGAACAATGACATGAAAGAACAACTGAAAATAACTGTAAGGAAGGAAAGAACAATGACATAAAAGAACAACAGAAAATAACTTTAACTAACTACTGAACAATGACATGAAAGAGCAACAGAAAATAACTTTAAGGAAGGACAGTACAATGACATGAAGGAACAAGAGAAAATTACTTTAAGGAAGGACAGAACAATGACTTTGAAGAACAACAGAAAATAACTTTAAGGAAGGAGAGAACAATGACATGAAAGAACAACAGAAAATAACTTTAAGGAAGCACAGAACAATGGCATGAAAGAGCAACAGAAAATAACTTTAAGGAAGGAGAGAACAATGACATGAAAGAACAACAGAAAATAACTTTAAGGAAGGAGAGAACAATGACATGAAAGAACAACAGAAAATAACTTTAACTTACTAGTGAACAATGACATGAAAGAAAAACAGAAAATAACTTTGAGGAAGGAAAGAACAATGACATGAAAGAACAATAGAAAATAACTTTAAGGAAGGAAAGAACAATGACATGAAAGAACAACTGAAAATAACTCTAAGGAAGGAAAGAACAATGACATAAAAGAACAACAGAAAATAACTTTAAGGAAGGAGAGAACAATGACATGAAAGAACAACAGAAAATAACTTTAACTAACTACTGAACAATGACATGAAAGAACAACAGAAAATAACTTCAAGGAAGGACCGATCAATGACATGTTAGAACAACAGAAAATAACTTTAACTAACTACTGAACAATGACATGAAAGAGCAACAGAAAATAACTTTAAGGAAGGACAGTACAATGACATGAAGGAACAAGAGAAAATAACTTTAAGGAAGGACAGTACAATGACTTTGAAGAACAACAGAAAATAATTTTAAGAAAGGACAGTATAATGACATGAAAAAATAACAGAAAATAACTTTAACTAACTACTGAACAATGACATAAAGGAACAACAAAAAATAACTTTAAGGCAGGATGGAACAATGATTTTGAAGAACAACAAAAATAACTTTAAAAAGGAAAGAACAATGACATGAAAGAAAAACAGAAAATAACTTTAAAGAAGGACAGTACAATGACATGAAAGAACAACAAAAAATATCTTTATGGAACGACAGTGACTTTTGTTTTTTTGCTGTCACATATGATTGTCTTTTTCTCCTTTAAGCTATTATTTAAAACTTCTTGGCTAAAGAATGAACAGTACGCTGTCTTTAACATCTCGAATTTGACCATCGCCTTTAAATGTACGAATTCTAGTATATATTGACGGTTTTTCAGCAATCTATATCGTATATAAACAGGATTCTCAGCCTGTTTGTTTCCTCAAATATCCGTTCGTTGTTTCTATTTTGTGAACGTAGCATGTCAATCTGGGTAGTGGAACTAAAAACAAACAAAAGAAATGTTACAATTACCTTTATTCAAGTTTTAACGAAATCCGAGTAAGGAACACCTTTTTTGTAGGATTTTATCTTTAAAATATTCTGCTAAAAAATCTCTTACCTTGTAAAGTAGTTTCGTTACTTAAAATTCCACCAAGTTTCCTTATAACAGTTGCTTAGGTAACGAGTTTCCAGTTTTGTATAAAATTTGTAGAGCAAAAATGCCATGGCGAAGGCAGTTTCCGTGTAGCTTCAAAAACCATGCTATAAATTTGCGAGAATCTGTAATGAACCTGTCACCTCGAGGCATGAGTTATCGACATTTGGAGCTTCACTGTGAGATGGTGCCGAGAGTATACATAAGCTTTCCAAGCTTAATACATGTAATATTCTGTATCTATTTGAGACCAGAGGAATAGCAGGAAATACCTGTGCTTTATGACAACAACAACGATCGTTAACCAACAGACAACACTTAGGCTTACAAAACTTTTGATAAATTAGAACCACAATAAAGCTTAATTAAGTGAATACTAAATTTCGGAGCACGTGTAAGTTGATGTTTATTTGTTTTTTAATTTCGCGCAAAGCTTCTCGAGGGCTATCTGCGCAAGCCGTCCCTAATTTAGCAGTGTAAGACCAGAGGGAAGGCAGTTAGTCATCACCACCCACCGCCAACTCTTGGACTACTCTTTTACCAACGAATAGTGGAATCGATCGTAACATTATAACGCTCCCACGACTGGGAGGGCGAGCATGTTTGGTGTGACTGCGATTCGAACCCGCAATCCTCATATTACGAAGCGAGTGCCTTAACCATCTGGCAATGCCGGGGCCCTTTGTGAATGACTGAATTTGAAAAGAAATGTATAGAATTACGTAAGACATATAGGTCAATTAGCGAATACATGTATTCAAATAGACCTACACCAAATATGTCATAAGGAATTTCAAATCACCCTCTTATTCCCCTCCCCCCAAAAAAGGTCTGATCTGTAAAATATGACACATCCACTGGTCATTGGTCATCACATTTAAGGACAGTCTTTGAACTGTGTATCATATTAAAATAATTTGGAAGAATGCCCCAAGATTATAAGCCAGGTAACTCAGATAAAATAAATAAATAAATTTTAGTGTTATCTCTGACTCTGCTGAAAGAGAACATTGGAAGAATATTAACACTGTATGATGTATCCACTGATAAAACATGAGCAGAGATCACACAAAACAAATTTCTAACGTTTGAGAGTCCGACTGAGATCCCCAAATCATTTTTAAATTATGTTTTATAATACAGAACAGAAGATCCTACAGTTTGTTAGGTTAGGTTTTGTGTCGTACTGAGAGACTTTGAAATTGTAAAAAATATTTATATTTGATGTTTTTCCGGTCCATACAAACAACCAATACTGTGATACTTTTCCTTACTCTTTGTAAGCATAATATACGCTTAGTATTTCAAAACAAAGCATATTCAAACATTGCAAAAAGGACTGCTATAGCACGAGCTAAAACAACAACACGTGTTTATTAACACCGTGATGAAGGACTACTGCATGACGAGTTAAAACAACAACACGTGTTTATTAGCACAGTAAAGAAGGACTACTGCATGACGAGTTAAAACAACGACAACACGTGTGTATTAACACAGTAAAGGACTACTGCATGACGAGTTAAAACAACAACACGTGTTTATTAGCACAGTAAAGAAGGACTACTGCATGACGAGTTAAAACAACAACACGTGTTTATTAGCACAGTAAAGAAGGACTACTGCATGACGAGTTAAAACAACAACACGTGTTTATTAGCACAGTAAAGAAGGACTACTGCTTCTACCAGTGCAGCACGAGCTAAAACAATGACAACACGCGTTTAATAGCTCGACACACCTACGTTGTCGTCATTAGAACAGAAAGGTCCGTTCGATTTGTCTGTTGATAGTCGAACAAGTGTGTAAGTTATACTCAAACCGTTACACTGAAGGTTTTCAAATAAATTTGTTTAAGTTGTCCAAAGTGAGCACGTATATATATTTAATTTGCTGACTTTATGTCATTCATATCAATGAATCAAAAGTAAGGATTATTCAATTAGACAATAATGACTACAAAAAGTTTATGCTTTTAAGCGTGGCCCAGTGGCTCAGCGGTGTGTCTACGGATTTACAACGCTAAAAACCGGGTTTCGATACCTGTGGTGGGTAGGGCACAGATAGCCGGTTGTGTAGCTTAATTCAAAACAACTTTTAACTGTGTGGAATTTCTTTCACATTTTAGTTCGACTAACAAACTCTTCTAGTATTGTTTACACTTAACATATGTACATATCATAGCATGAATCTAATAATGTGTTCTTTTTATTTCTATAAAGAACTGCTATGGTTGGATACTCAATAACTTAGTCCTCAGTTGTTGTCGTCTCACGATGGCTCAGCGGACTTACACATTCATACAAAACTGGTTTCGATACACGTGATGGGCACAGTAAAGATAGTGTGTTTTGTTATGGCAATGCTACGTTAGGCTATCTTCTGAGTCCACCGAGGGCAATCGAACCCCTGATTTTGGCGTTATAAATTCGAAGACTTAGAGTACAGACAGTCCATTGTGTATCATTGCACTTAACCACAAACAAACGGTGTTATATTGTGAAATAAATAACCTCGCGTATCGAGAAATATGTAACGTTTGTCTGGTGAAAAACTAATCCATTTACTCTGTTGAAATTCAACACTTATTATGATAAAAAATCCTCTGAAAGGATTTTATTTAAGGGATAAAAAAATCAAAAACTATAATAAACACACTACTAAAATCATTTACGAGATTAATCTAAGAAAGCGTACAAGAAGTTTCTTAATATTTTTTTAAATATATTCAGTGTAATCGACTTTACTTTTCTTGGCAATTATAAGACTTTTTGTTAACTCCTTTCAGTTATGCGATGTGGGTAATGGTGTGAAATATTTCAAGTCATTCTCCAGGTGTTTTAGATTGTGAACGCAAAAAAAAAAAGGTTTTTGCTTGTTCTTATTATGGAATATTAAAAATACTTTATTAAGCAGCAATATTTCACGGTTTCATTTTTTTTGTTAACAGTTAATTTGCAAAGTTTTCTGAATAAAGTAAAAGTTTTATATTACAATAGCTATTAGATCAATCCCTCATTTCGAAATGAGTATAAGATAAAATTATACTTCTGGTAGGGAATCACAACCACCTAAACATATTGTGTGTTAGGAGATATATCACTCTAGGCCTAGAATAGTGAGGAAAGGCCCGACATGGCCAGGTGGTTAAGATGCTCGACTCGTAATCTGAGAGTCGCGGGTTCGAGTCTTCATCACCAAGCATGTTCGCCCTTTCAGCAGTGGGAGCGTCATAATATGTCGGTCAATCCCACTATTCATTGGTAAAATGGTAGCTCAAGAGTTGGCGGGGGTTGGTGATGAGTAGCTGCCTTCCCTCTAGTCTTACACTGCTAAATTAGGGACGGCTAGCGCAGATAGCCCTCGTGTAGATTTGCGCGAAATTCAAAAACAAACAGTGAGGAAAACAGACGTTATCTTAAGTTAGGCTTGAACTAGTTGAGAAAATATAGTCACATGAAAATAAAGCTTGACTCACATATACTAATTAAATTATAATATTCAAAATACCGCGCTTGCTAAGAAATTTTTGCTTCCTAAATAATTCCATATTTCACTTAAAATTGTTCAGTTTCATTTAGAAATACCTCAGTCAAGTACATTAACTATAGCGAAGCACTGCCATCTGCTGTGAAAATGTGAAAAAAATTTATTATAGTATCATGTATAATGTTAGAAACTTTTCCGTTGTACCCGACGTTTTGACTTAGAAACGACTAATGAATAACTCCAGTGTGATTAAAGTATTGTGGAAAATAAACGCAGCGTTAAATTAATCTGGAAGTATAAATATAGAATTATTAAAATGATTTCACATCAAAATACATTACTTTCGGTAACTACTTACAAAACTCAATTCTAGATTTGAGATTAACTCTCACAAACTCTAACACTCAAAACGCTATCGAAATCAGATTTTTAGCATTTTAAGTTCGCAGACGTTTCGTGTGCCACTGGGAGGCCGTTGATATATAATTTGTGTTTGTTTTTATTTTAGCATAGAGCTACACAATGGGTTATCTGATCTCTGCCTACTACGGGTATCGAAACCTGGTTTATAGTATTGTATTTCCAGATACCAACGCCACCTAGTGGCACAGTGGTTTGTCTGTACAGTGTCAAATTATATAAACTTTTTAAATAAATTAACATTTTTATCAGAGTTTTTCTGAGACAGAATCGTTGCATCTGATTCACCAGGTGAATAATTTGGTTCCATAAGAAAGGGAAGACTCACTTACGAACGCTGTCTGTTAAGTGATAAGAAAGGTCTTATAACACTAAAAACCGGTTTGCGATACCCGTAGTGGGCATAGCACAGCTGGCGCCTTGTGTAGTTTTGTGCTCAACTAAAAACAAACCAAATAAGAAAGGACTTGCAGTCTCTTTATATGTTAATATATCAAAATTGAGAGGAGATAACAGTGGAAGTTTAAAAAACGATTACCGTTAAACTGCTGAGACAACACTGTTAATAGAGCGAGGATGTTGTCATCGTGACGGTTAATTTGCAGTCCAATTGACCGTATTATTAAGGGGAACTTGGTCAGTCTATGTTGCTTTATTCGGTAAAATAAGAGTAGCAATCTTTATATAACGTCCGGAATTCACGAAATTCAAGCAAAACTTTAGTGATAACATACGTGGACAAATTTTCGGTTATGTACCTATTAACATAAATGAGATAATATCCATACTGTTCCACACGTAGACGTAGATGCCCCTTTGAATCTAGCTGAAGGTTCTGAACATTTTTAATACATACCGTACAAACGCGCAAAAATAAGTTGAGAGACAAATGTTTATAATATACCTCATTTCTTTGAAATACAACTTTAATGAGGTTTTATTGGAGACATATATATGGATATTATAATTTCACTGTAAAGGTCAGTGATTGAGCCACATTTGGGGTGTTGTATTGAACCTTGGACTCCTTACTTTTAGAAAGACATTGAAAAGGGTTCAGATTAGGGTTACTAAAATGGTACCTGGGATGAAAGAATTGTCATATGAGGAGAAACTAAGATCCTTATAATTGGTTTCTCTTGAAAAAAGGAAAGTTAGAGGAGATCTCATTGAATTGTGGCCTGGCATGGCTGAGCGCGTTAGGCGTGCGAGTCGTAATCCGAGGGTCGCGGGTTCGTATCCCAGTCGCGCCAAACATGCTCGCCCTCCCAGCCGTGGGGGCGTTATAATGTGACGGTCAATCCCACTATTCGTTGGTAAAAGAGTAGCCCAAGAGTTGGCGGTGGGTGGTGATGACTAGCTGCCTTCCCTCTAGTCTTACACTGCTAAATTAGGGACGGCTAGCACAGATAGCCCTCGAGTAGCTTTGTGCGAAATTCAAAAACAAACATTGAATTGTTTAAAATTTTAAAAGGAATTAATAATGTTATTTTGCAAATCGGGTGTTTGCATATAGAATAGGTTTTCTTCGGAAGAGACAATAAATTTGAGAGAGTTTAAAAGAAAACTTGATAGATATATGAATGATAATGATTGCCTTTTCTTTTTATTTAATAGTTTTAGTTTGGCTAAGATGACTTGACAGCCGAGATGGACCAACAAGTTCCTTATTGTCACTAAACATGTTCAATTTATAATTTACCCCTGTGTGACAACGGTATGTTTATGGACTTACAACATTAAAAACTTTGACCCGTGGAGAATCAGGCAGATAAACTAAGGTGACTTTCTTCCAAAACAAACAAACATCTATTTATATGGTCTATTACTGGGTAACCTTTCGAATTTAAAATATTACAATTCGAGGCTCAATTTCTCTCGGAGGACAAACGTTGTAATAATTAAAACATCTGTTCAGGTTTATAATCCAATTATTTTCATCTGATAAAGTAATTACTAAACAAAATGACGTGAAGAAACGAGAAATATTTTGAGGCTTTAAATAATGTTAACTTTAAATTATTTTCAAATAAATCAGAATATAACTGTTATGTGTTAGATCTAACACGTACCCTAAAACATTGCTAATGAATGTTGACTATCATAACTTCATTACCTTTGTATTGATGGAAAGGACAATGTTAGTCAAAATACGACAACAAAATAAAATGTAAACACAACTTGTAACTTTAGCGACACCTGGATACAGGCACCTGAACCATCTTGTAACCATAGTTACATTAGGAAATAAGCACGCGAATCAACTTGTAACTATAGTAATACCTTTAGACAGGCACGTGAATCGATATAAGCACCTGAACCAACTTGTAACTCTAGCGACACTTGGATACAGGCACCTGAACCATCTTGTAACTCTAGCGACACTTGGATACAGGCACCTGAACCATCTTGTAACTCTAGCGACACTTGGATACAGGCACCTGAACCATCTTGTAACTCTAGCGACACTTGGATACAGGCACCTGAACCAACTTGTAACTCTAGCGACACTTGTATACAGGCACCTGAACCAACTTGCAACTCTAGCGACACTTGGATACAGGCACCTGAACCATCTTGTAACTCTAGCGACACTTGGATACAGGCACCTGAACCAACTTGCAACTCTAGCGACACTTAGATACAGGCACCTGAACCAACTTGTAACTCTAGCGACACTTGGATACAGGCACCTGAACCATCTTGTAACTCTAGCAACACTTGGATACAGGCACCTGAATCAACTTGTAACTCTAGCGACACTTTGATACAGGCACCTGAACCATCTTGTAACTCTATCGACACGGATACAGGCACCTGAACCATCTTGTAACTCTAGCGACACTTGGATACAGGCACCTGAACCATCTTGTAACTCTAGCGCCACTTGGAGACAAGTACATGAATCAACTTGTAACTATAGTAACACCTTTAGACAAGCACGTGAACCAACTTGTAACTATAGTAACACCTTTAGACAAGCACGTGAACCAACTTGTAACTATAGCGACACCGGAAGATAAGCACGTATTACGTTGAAAAATATGGAAAGAACTAAAGTTTTAATGGCTGAGAGAACCAGCTTTACCACTGTGTGTCAAGAAAAACATTTGTCTTTCAATAGTTTATGAAATACAGAAGAAAAATGAATAAAAGCAGCGTTTTTGAAATTCTGAGCTTGAAACTGAATAAAACTCTTCCTTCAGTTTGTTGTTGTTACTAAACAAATCAGGAAATATAAATTGATTCAATAGTCCTTTACAGTACCTGACAGCGCAAATGTTTCAGCCATTATAAAATCATTCGTATAAAATAACACCCTTTCAATTCAATTCTACTCGTATAGTGAACGTTCTGATTAAACAAACTGAAATCTTTCAAATAATTTATTTTTTCGTTTAGTTCGTACACACATTTTTATTTAAACACCAATGAACAGATGGAACTTAAGAACTTACAAAAAAAATTCTCTAAAATATTATTGTGTAAGACATATAGTCTATAGAAGTGTTTATTGATGGATAATTTTAGTTAAAATTAGTTATCAAAATGTGATTTGAGGTATAGGCCAATAACAGGATTTCTAATCAAGATTAGCGAATAATCTAAGAGTTCCTAATAAAGTTTAGCCAATAGTGTAGCGATACTGATGAAGATTGACCAATAAGCTGAAAGGTTTTCACAAAGATTAGCCAATAAGCTGAGATTGTAATCAAGGTTAGCCAATATGTACTCACGAGACGAAAACAGCGCTTGAAACAGATGACTGTTTTCTTATCTATCAAACTGTGTAGACGCCCTCCAGTTCTACTGGCCAGTGGCAAACTAAAGGACCCACAACGCTAAAATCCAATTCAACATGGTAGGCACAGCCGACAACACAATAAAGATTTGCTCTAAAACAAACGGAAAGTTTTAAGGGACAGTATATCACACCAGGAAACACGCCAATTTACTTATTTGTTTGAAATTAAACACAAAAAAACTACAAAATAGGTTAACTGTTGTCTGCTCACCACGGGCATCGAAACCAGATTTCTAGCGTTGTAAATCCGCAGACAGGGTGCTGTGCCATTGGAGAACAAAACGCTCTAGTAAGTGGAAGCATCATTTACTATCCAGTGTTACATTCTTTAATTTATTATTATTTTTACTCTGCCACCATAGTAAGTACAAAGAACATGTGAAATTGATCCTGACAGAACATGTTTTCTACGGAACAGCCAATTTTTGTTTCATTTCTCGCTCTTTAGAGACTCGGCGACATTTAATGAATACCACATTAAAACCATGTTCACAAACAATAGTTCATTTATGATAGTTAGAATGAAATTACTTTAGCCAAGCAAATGTTGCAGAGATTGATTTGCGCACAACACGCAAAAGAAACTTCGGATTAATTGGAATATCGAGCAATCAGTAGAGATAGAGAAAACATTTGCATTTAAAGTAGGTATGGAAATTGTGTGATCTAATAACTTGTATTGTGTTTTTTCATCATGCCAGACAAAACTCACTGAACTTTAGTAGTTCTCATGTGTTTTTTAATTTAGTATTTTGTGTGTGATAATTTGAAGTTTCCTTTCGTATTTTTTAAATTTTAGGTTAATATTATATACTCTGTAAAAGTAACCTATTAGCTCTTTGAAGCGAGAATTTAGTGCTAATTTGATCGACTGAAATTAGCCACATCTTTTCAAACGTCTTATTGTACCAGATAGCAAAATATCAGAGATATAAGGATAACAGTAATATTCTCCATATAGTGAACGGTTTAAGAGATGAAGTAGCTGAAATACTCTACAGATAGTGAACGGTTTGAGAGATGAAGTAGCTGAAATACTCTACAGATAGTGAACGGTTTAAGAGATGAGGTAGCTGAAATACTCTACAGCTAGTGAAAGGCCGTATAGGTTTGTTTTGTTTTCGAATTTCGCGCAAAGCTACACGAGGGCTGTCTGCGCTAGCCATCCCTAATTTAGCAATGTAAGACTGGAGGGAAGGCAGCTAGTCATCACCATCTACCGCCAACTCTTGGGCTACTCTTTTACCAACGTTTAGTAGGATTGACTGTCACATTATAAAGCCTCCACGGCTGAAAGAGCGAGAATGTTTGGTGCGACAGGGATTCGAACCTGAGGCCCTCTGATTACGAGTCGAGCGCCCTAACCACCTGGCCAAGCCGGAGCCCTGGCCGGATAGGTAAGGAAAGATAAGGATAAAAGTGATATTAACCAACTAGTAGAGAATCAGAGGTATAAGGGGAAAAACAAAATTGAAGGATGAGGGAAATAATGAAAAGGTGCAGAGAAAATATCATCACTACGTTTCTCAGGTTTACCCAGAGATAAAGTTATGAATTATCTTTGATTTGCTCGTTAATCGATATATATATTCAAAACACATTATAAAGTTGTCTGTCTCTTTTTTCAAAACGGGTTACCTCGCTATGAACTGAAGGATGAATCTCTACTGAACATTCTAAACGAGTTATGAACTGAAGGATGAATCTCTACTGAACATTCTAAACGAGTTATGAACTGAATGATGAATCTCTACTGAACATTCTAAACGAGTTATGAACTGAATGATGAATCTCTACTGAACATTCTAAACGAGTTATGAACTGAATGATGAATCTCTACTGAACATTCTAAACGAGTTATGAACTGAATGATGAATCTCTACTGAACATTCTAAGCGAGTTATGAACTGAAGGATGAACCCCTACTGAACATTCTAAACAAGTTATGAACTGAGGGATGAATCTCTACTGAACATTCTAAGCGAGTTATGAACTGAAGAATGAATCTCTACTGAACATTCTAAACGAGTTATGAACTGAATGATGAATCTCTACTGAACATTCTAAACGAGTTATGAACTGAATGATGAATCTCTACTGAACATTCTAAACGAGTTATGAACTGAATGATGAATCTCTACTGAACATTCTAAACGAGTTATGAACTGAATGATGAATCTCTACTGAACATTCTAAGCGAGTTATGAACTGAAGGATGAACCCCTACTGAACATTCTAAACAAGTTATGAACTGAGGGATGAATCTCTACTGAACATTCTAAGCGAGTTATGAACTGAAGAATGAATCTCTACTGAACATTCTAAACGAGTTATGAACTGAATGATGAATCTCTACTGAACATTCTAAACGAGTTATGAACTGAATGATGAATCTCTACTGGACATTCTAAACGAGTTATGAACTGAATGATGAATCTCTACTGAACATTCTAAACGAGTTATGAACTGAATGATGAATCTCTACTGAACATTCTAAGCGAGTTATGAACTGAATGATGAATCTCTACTGAACATTCTAAGCGAGTTATGTACTGAAGGATGAATCTCTACTGAACATTCTAAACGAGTTATGAACTGAATGATGAATCTCTACAAACATTCTAAACAAGTTATGAACTGAATGATGAATCTCTACTAAACATTCTAAACAAGTTATGAACTGAATGATGAATCTCTACTGAACATTCTAAACGAGTTATGAACTGAATGATGAATCTCTACTGAACATTCTGAGCGAGTTATGAACTGAATGATGAATCTCTACTGAACATTCTAAACAAGTTATGAACTGAATGATGAATCTCTACTGAACATTCTAAACGAGTTATGAACTGAAGGATGAATCTCTACTGAACATTCTAAACAAGTTATGAACTGAATGATGAATCTCTACTGAACATTCTAAACGAGTTATGAACTGAAGGATGAATCTCTACTGAACATTCTAAACGAGTTATGAACTGAATGATGAATCTCTACTGAACATTCTAAACGAGTTATGAACTGAATGATGAATCTCTACTGAACATTCTAAACGAGTTATGAACTGAATGATGAATCTCTACTGAACATTCTAAACGAGTTATGAACTGAATGATGAATCTCTACTGAACATTCTAAACGAGTTATGAACTGAATGATGAATCTCTACTGAACATTCTAAACGAGTTATGAACTGAATGATGAATCTCTACTGAACATTCTAAACGAGTTATGAACTGAATGATGAATCTCTACTGAACATTCTAAGCGAGTTATGAACTGAAGGATGAACCCCTACTGAACATTCTAAACAAGTTATGAACTGAGGGATGAATCTCTACTGAACATTCTAAGCGAGTTATGAACTGAAGAATGAATCTCTACTGAACATTCTAAACGAGTTATGAACTGAATGATGAATCTCTACTGGACATTCTAAACGAGTTATGAACTGAATGATGAATCTCTACTGAACATTCTAAACGAGTTATGAACTGAATGATGAATCTCTACTGAACATTCTAAACGAGTTATGAACTGAATGATGAATCTCTACTGAACATTCTAAGCGAGTTATGAACTGAAGGATGAACCCTACTGAACATTCTAAACAAGTTATGAACTGAGGGATGAATCTCTACTGAACATTCTAAGCGAGTTATGAACTGAAGAATGAATCTCTACTGAACATTCTAAACGAGTTATGAACTGAATGATGAATCTCTACTGGACATTCTAAACGAGTTATGAACTGAATGATGAATCTCTACTGAACATTCTAAACGAGTTATGAACTGAATGATGAATCTCTACTGAACATTCTAAGCGAGTTATGAACTGAAGGATGAACCCTACTGAACATTCTAAACAAGTTATGAACTGAGGGATGAATCTCTACTGAACTTAATTTCAAAACTATTTAAATTTTCAAAATATAATTTTTCTAGTCTTTTCCACTTACGTTTGATGGCCAAAGAAGGACAACCACTTACCATCTAAACAGCTGCTCAGTGGGTTACACCCTGACTGGTGAAAGTATGGAAAACTTTTAACGGCCATCCCGATTCGAACCTTGGGCCTTCCTTCCCGAAGTGCCACATAGACCACGACCCTTTGATGGCATACATATCCCGTTTGAGTTTCAATTGAAAGCAAATAGAATATTATTCAGATTCGAGTGCTTGAAACCAAGGTTTAACAGAAGCAAACAGAAAGACTAGTTAACAATCATGCAAACTGATCGATACGCAAACCAGTCAGGCAGACAGACAGACAGCTAGACAGATTACTGTGTTAGAAAGAACAGCGCACTATTTTAAATGGGATACTAGGCACGTTAGCGTTTGAGCAACACCGTCTGTACATGGGTTTGACTTTTTCTGCGTTTTATCACAGCTATTTAGCAGAGGTTTGAAGAAGTGAACACAGATTTTTGGATTGACTTTATAAGACGTTTTACGGAATAAATTTTAAAGTGTAGGAAATCGCACAGAATATTCTCGATTTTTATTTCTCGTTGAGAGACAACTGAACCAAGATACTGTATTTGAGGACATCTTGGTGACGAACACAAGTATGGTTATTCGAGTATAGTGTTCGATCAATCTCACTAGTTATATGTATCAACCGCTACTCGCTTTTTTTTAAATAATTATATATAAAAATAGAAACCCGAGGAACTGCTGTACAGAGCTCTCATTAAAGTACTTTAAACACACTATTTTGTATCCACTCTACAAGTGAGAAATGTTCAACTTCCGACATTGGAGTCCAAATTTAGCGATATACTCATGATTAACTTTGAGGCGTTTCGTAAATGTTTTATTTGATAGATTGAAATATAATATCAGCTTTAGATAATATTTGATGGATTTAAATACATTGTTAGCTTTAAATTAAAATAAAATTAGGAGAGACATCTTTCTAAGTTTCAAAGATTCTAAAATCTAGAGTCTGGAAAAGTGCGACGAAAAGAGATGATAGACAGAATATTACGTAATGATAGATAGATTTTATCTGAGCTCATTCAACACTTACCTGATCCCCGTTAGTACAGTAAGTCTCTACGGATTTACAACGCTAAAACCATGGGTTCGATTCCCCGCGGTAGGCTAAGCAGATAGCTCGATGTGGCTTTGCTATAAGAAAACACACATTCGACAGTTACCAAGCAATAAAAAATATCCTTTCTTCAAAAACCAAAGTTTCCCATGACCTAATTTATCTCTTTCTTGTGAAGAAGGACGTTCTATAAAATTGTCCAAAATAATTATTCTCTTTAACGTAATCGGAACTTTCGCTTATTTTGAGAATCTTAACTTTGGAACTTTTTTCCATTAATTTTTTTTTGCTCCCCAGTGGCTCATCGGTGTGTCTGCAGACTTACAAAGCTAAAACTCTGGTTTCGATACCCGTGGTAGGCAGAGCACTGATAGCCCATTGTGCAGATTCGTGCTTAATTCAAAACAACAACAACAACTATTAAGTTTTTATATGTATGTGTAATGCGCATGCGCAAAATGTGATTGTTCTTATGTTATGATAAAAGCACTTTAAAATATGACATCTAACGACAAATTTTAACATTTCAAGACATAAAGCAAAAGTTTCGTTTAAAACACGTTCCGTTATAGTCTAAAATGGAAACTAATTCAGGCACCATTGTGGCCCGCTACAATTACCTCCCATGACCATATTCCACCTGTAATTGTTTTTACTTGTCGTTTGATTTTAGAAACGCTTGTTTCAGCTCAACACAAGCGTGACTTTTTATGTATTTTTACGCTTTGTTTGAGGATTAAGAGCCGAATAACAATCATTTCCGCTTTAGCGACTAACGCGCCATCTGTGTTAAAGACTGAAAACAAACACTCAAAAATAATTGACACTGTAAACAAAAGAAACTGGATTTATCTATTTATCAATCCATCCACCTATTTATCTACTTGAGAAGCGCATCAATAATCACAGGGTGTAGAAACTAAGTAAAAAAAATCTTGTATTTTTCACAACGAAAAGTAAAGGATTTAGGGTTGTCAGGTAACCGTGAGTTTTCACTATCTGTGTATTGGTAATACGTTTTTCTCAAAAGTAAAGTAACAGTAATATTACGGACTTACAACTCTAAAAGCAAGAGTTCGATTTATTACGGTTAACACAGTAGATAAATAGCCCGATGTTGCTTTGCTTTAAAACAAACAAACAAATCCCCAAACCTTTTTAAGATTAAGAAGTGTTACTGATAACTGTGGTTATAATGTTGAAGTACATGTAATTCATTGTTTATAACAATCGAATAAAAGTAGTTAATGGTAAGTAAATATATTACTCCATTAGACCTATAAACTAAATATAACTTCACTCATGAGAACGACGTTAGATCGAATCTATATTGATATTTAACGTGTTAATTGTGCGTCAAGTGTTAAGAACTTTGAACACATAAAAATCATTAAATCACCAGTCAGTTTATGAAAGTTAGATTTGAAGTGCTCATCTGAAACTACTGTAACGTATGAATATAATTTAATTAGAGTCATAAGCAAATGCAGTACCTGAGATGTTAACTATTTATTTCGCGATAAGTCGATCACAAACAAGTTAGGTTTCTAATATGATATGCTCTTCAGTCTTCGTAAGAAATGACTCAAAGAGATGTAGCAGAATATTTTGAGATAATTCTTATTACAATACTTTAAAGTGTTTATACTTTGGGTTTTAAGTAACAACTTATAATTTATCAAGTATACTGCTATGCTTTTCAGCAATGTTGCTATTTATTTACATCAAACGAAGAACCGAATGATACGTTAAGGTGTGTGTGTGTGCCAAGCTGATTTTGTTGAAATCTTTAAAGAGTTATCGAATGCCTTCAAAGCTCAAAAAGTAAATCCATGTAATTCCTAAGCGCTGAGTTTTCCGTATTTAAAATATTAATTATTTTATTAAATGGGCTGGGAATTTCTAAAGCTGTCCCTTAAAAGTTGGATCTAAATATAAGAGTGAAAAAGGCTTAACTGGTAAGTTATTATCTAACAGTAATTAAGTTTTTAATGCACGAATATAAAACAAGACATTAGAAAGATTTAGCGTACGATCAAAAGCACATTAAACCATGCATGTAATTAATAAATACATTAAAAATTATGAACTATAGTTTTAAACTCTATTGATTTAACGTAGACTGCAGTGAAACCAATATACAGTTACTAAATGTGGACGACCTTATTGATGACGTAGCGAGGTTGGTAGTCAATTAACATTTAGATCACCTGCGTTCGAGGCTACATCGGAAAATAATAAGTTATGGAAATTTCGATTTGTATTATTTCTATTAATGGCATCATTTATTCGATATCGTAAAATAATCCTAGGGTTGTATAATGTGACGAAACTTTACAGTAAATAGATGAAATAAGACATAAATTCAGAGGCTGCACAATGTACAGGGTAAGACAAAAACAAACACGTTTTGACCTATGTTTTAAATTTTGAAATATTACATTTATTTTGCTAAAAAAAGCCCTAATCAAGCCACAATTGCCTCATCAAAACATAAGTTGTATTAAACAGCAAGTAAACCCAAATGTTATTATTTACATTGCAAAAATAAAACAAGCATGGCTACAGAAATGAGCACATGATATGAGAAAATAGGCTGTGGGACTCGAGCCCAGGACCTCCGACTAACAGGACCATTGCTCTTCTACCAGTGAGATATCCAAGAAAATAATTCACTTCCATCAATATTCATTAATTGAAATAGGAAAATAATACGGGAAAATTAAGACGGATGTATTCATCCGTCAACGTAAAATATTGCTAATTATTCGCGCCTCACTGTGAATTTGGGGAAAATAGTTCGCATTCCTTTTCCACAAAAACGAGCCACATACTTTGTAGCAGGTCGTGCGTTGTTGGAGTAACAGTCAAATCCTTCTGTTCTATTATAGCGTAATCTAAAAGTTGGCGGCGTACAATGTTTGCCAGCTGCTTCCTCTCTATTGTTTCAGTTCAAAATTAGTACAGGATATCGCTGAAGGTTCTTGAATAGCTTTGTGTGAATTTCTTAAATAAACAATCAAATGAAAGAAATCCCAAACTTTAGAACATTGAAATGCCATTTAAAGCCGATTTTTTATTTGAAAAAAACCCTTTTGTAGGTTTGTTTTCTTTGTCAATAAAATATATTCAACTATTGTTGTTTTGAATTAAGTACAAAGCTACACAATGGGCTATTTGTGCTCCGCCCACGACGGGTATCGAAACCAGTTTTTAGCGTTGTAAGTCCGCAGACATACCGCTGAGCCACTGGGGGTGCGATATATTATATTGAACCAAAAAAAAACAACACAAACCTTAGAGAGCTACATTTCTTAGAAGAATAAATAATTACATTTATTACACACATCAAGTCTAATTAGAATTGGAACGTTTTTTTTAAAACGGTAAGATTTTGGTATTTTATTGAATGAATACAAATTAATTTGCGAAATATTTGTTCTTTAATTATATGCGAGATAAATACAATTATTTGTAGCATTACTCTACAGACGGCCCGAGATGGCCACGTTTTTAAGCCTAATCCGAGGTTCGCCGGTTCGATTCCCATTTAACACCAAACGTGCTTGGCTTTTCAGTCGTGGAGGCGTTCTAATGTGACGGTCATTCTTACTGTTCGTTGGTAAAAGAGTAACCCAAGAGTTGGCGGTGGGTGGTGATGACTAGCTGCCTTCCCTCCAGCGTTACACTGCCAAATTAGGGGCGGCTAGTACAGATAGCTCTCGTGTAGCTTTGCGAGAAAACTTTCGAGGCAAACCAAACCACTGCACAGCCAGCTTCTATGTAGAGCTCCAAATAATAATATATAGCAATAAAAATACTTATTTTTTAATACTGAATTACGTGCTTGGCTGTTCATGATTTATCATTAAAGTCCTTGTTAACTAAATCAACAAACGAAATACAGTTCTATAAATTATAGCAATGAGACCTAATATGTTGAGATCTAACAGAAAGTTGGTCTTTTCTCATTAGAGAAACCCTTGTTGAAGAAAGGTATGTCTACTAAAAATAGTGAAACTTGTAAGAGAAATGCTTTTGGAAAGTAATTTTAACTCATTCCAAATGAGAAACAAAGTATATTAATAACAGTTAAAGCCAATAACTATATTAATAACAGTTAAAGCCAATAACTCCATCATTTTAAGGATGTCGGTTTTATTCATCAGAGAAATTTTGGCTCATTTCTTTCAGAAACTGTTTCTCGTGTTTCATTACTCCGTAGTTTATCTGTTGTTAAGGTTCCAAGTGTTTATTGGTTACTTTGAGCACATGTGTATACATTTGAATGTAACTCCTCACTGTAGTTTTCCAAACTAGAAATCATGTGATTATAGAATTACTCTATGATTATAATACATGATTCAAGTGCTGCTTGTCGTAGTTGAGTTACCTTTTCTTGTCTGGTTGTTTTTGAATTTCGCACAAAGTTACACGAGGTCTATCTACGCTGGCCGTTCCAAATTTACCATTGAAAAACTGAATAGAAGGTAGTTATTCGTCACCACCCACTGCCAACTATTGGGCTACTTTTTTACCAACTAACAGTGGACTAACCGTCACGTTATAATGCTCTCTCGGCTGAAAGGGCGAGCATGTTTGGTGTAACTGGGATTCGAAACGTCGACCTTCAAATTACAAATCAAGAACCACTAATCGCGGGGCTGCAGCCGTTTCTGATTGGACTGGTCATTATGCATGAAACAGTTTGGTTGTCTAATTACCTCAGATCGCTATTAATACGTTTGTAATTAACTACAAATCTGCATAATGATCTGAAGCCGTTAAATACCATTATGGTATTTAATCACACGTTTATTTAGCGGATTATTGGTCTGAGATCGTAGGTTTCTCTAGCTAATGGTCTTAAGTTATAGATTAGTAATTAATATCGAAAGATTTTTGTGTCAGTTACGTCATGAGGATAAAGTGAAGGAAGAATATTATGCTATTCTGGAAAATGAGCAGGTGTTTTATGAACTACGCAAAGAAACGTATTTAACATCTTACTTTTACATAATGTATGGATAATAAAACAGGTAAAAAGCGTTAGAGAAACAATACTAAAATAAATAAAAAAAAGGGCACATTAACAGTAAGGAAGCAAAGCAGACATCTTGAAACACTGTAACAAATTGGACTGGGAACCAAGTGTTATGTTTAGATAAACTATTTCCACAAAGCAGACATCTTGAAACACTGTAACAACTTGGACTGGGAACCAAGTGTTATGTTTAGATAAACTGTTTCCACAAAGCAGACATCTTGAAACACTGTAACAACTTGGACTGGGAACCAAGTGTTATGTTTAGATAAACTGTTTCCACAAAGCAGACATCTTGAAACACTGTAACAACTTGGACTGGGAACCAAGTGTTATGTTTAGATAAACTGTTTCCACAAAGCAGACATCTTGAAACACTGTAACAACTTGGACTGGGAACCAAGTGTTATGTTTAGATAAACTATTTCCACAAAGCAGACATCTTGAAACACTGTAACAACTTGGACTGGAAACCAAGTGTTATGTTTAAATAAACTGTTTCCACAAAGCAGACATCTTGAAACACTGTAACAACTTGGACTGGAAACCAAGTGTTATGTTTAGATAAACTGTTTCCACAAAGCAGACATCTTGAAACACTGTAACAACTTGGACTGGGAACCAAGTGTTATGTTTAGATAAACTGTTTCCACAAAGCAGACATCTTGAAACACTGTAACAACTTGGACTGGGAACCAAGTGTTATGTTTAGATAAACTGTTTCCACAAAGCAGACATCTTGAAACACTGTAACAACTTGGACTGGGAACCAAGTGTTATGTTTAGATAAACTGTTTCCACAAAGCAGACATCTTGAAACACTGTAACAACTTGGACTGGGAACCAAGTGTTATGTTTAGATAAACTGTTTCCACAAAGCAGACATCTTGAAACACTGTAACAACTTGGACTGGGAACCAAGTGTTATGTTTAGATAAACTGTTTCCACAAAGCAGACATCTTGAAACACTGTAACAACTTGGACTGGGAACCAAGTGTTATGTTTAGATAAACTGTTTCCACAAAGCAGACATCTTGAAACACTGTAACAACTTGGACTGGGAACCAAGTGTTATGTTTAGATAAACTGTTTCCACAAAGCAGACATCTTGAAACACTGTAACAACTTGGACTGGGAACCAAGTGTTATGTTTAGATAAACTGTTTCCACAAAGCAGACATCTTGAAACACTGTAACAACTTGGACTGGGAACCAAGTGTTATGTTTAGATAAACTGTTTCCACAAAGCAGACATCTTGAAACACTGTAACAACTTGGACTGGAAACCAAGTGTTATGTTTAGATAAACTGTTTCCACAAAGCAGACATCTTGAAACACTGTAACAACTTGGACTGGGAACCAAGTGTTATGTTTAGATAAACTGTTTCCACAAAGCAGACATCTTGAAACACTGTAACAACTTGGACTGGGAACCAAGTGTTATGTTTAGATAAACTGTTTCCACAAAGCAGACATCTTGAAACACTGTAACAACTTGGACTGGGAACAAAGTGTTATGTTTAGATAAACTGTTTCCACAAAGCAGACATCTTGAAACACTGTAACAACTTGGACTGGAAACCAAGTGTTATGTTTAGATAAACTGTTTCCACAAAGCAGACATCTTGAAACACTGTAACAACTTGGACTGGAAACCAAGTGTTATGTTTAGATAAACTGTTTCCACAAAGCAGACATCTTGAAACACTGTAACAACTTGGACTGGAAACCAAGTGTTATGTTTAGATAAACTGTTTCCACAAAGCAGACATCTTGAAACACTGTAACAACTTGGACTGGAAACCAAGTGTTATGTTTAGATAAACTATTTCCACAGTTATGATGTTTTCTTTAAACTAAATATTTTCTCATTTTACCAAACAATTAAAATACAAAACAAACAATTGGAAGGTTTTCAGGATTACATCAAGAACGATCACTAAACACGGTTTAAAAAACAACAAATGGAAGGTATTCAGAATTACATCAAGAACTATCACTAAACACAGTTTAAAAAACAACAATAAATGGAAGGTATTCAGAATTACATCAAGAACTATCACTAAACACAGTTTAAAAACAACAATAAATGGAAGGTATTGAGGATTACATCAAGAACTATCACTAAACACAGTTTAAAAAACAACAATAAATGGAAGGTATTCAGAATTACATCAAGAACTATCACTAAACACAGTTTAAAAAACGATAACAAATGGAAGATATTCAGAATTACATCAAGAACTAACATTAAACACAGTTTAGAAAACGATAACAAGTGGAAGGTATTCAGGATTTCATCAAGAGCTAACATTAAACACAGTTTAAAAAACAACAACAAATAAATGGTATTCAGGATTACATCAAGAGCTAATATTAAACAAAGTTTAAAAAACAACAGCAATCAGTCTGACACAATGACATCTAACTTAAAGTATACCTAAGCTGGAATAATAATAAACATAACGGAGAACTAAGTAATACTGCCAAGTAATACTACTAAATAATACTACCAAGTAATACTACTAAATAATACTACCAAGTAATACTACTAAATAATACTACCAAGTAATACTACTAAATAATACTACCAAGTAATACTACTAAATAATACTACTAAATAATACTACCGTGTAATACTACCAAGTAATACTACTAAATGATACTACCAAGTAATACTACCAAGTAATACTACTAAATAAAGCATACTACCACCAAGGATACTGCTAAATAATGCTGCCGTGTAATGCTACCAGTAATACTACCGTAATACTAAATAATACTACTAAATAATACTACCGTGTAATACTACTAAATAATACTGCCACCAAGTAATAATACTACTAAATAATACTACCAAGTAATACTAAATAATATGTGCTGCCAAGTAATACTGCTAAATAATGCTGCCAACTAATACTGCTAAATAATACCCGTGTATGTAATACTGCTAAGTAATGATGCTACGTGTAATACTGCCAGGTAATACTGCTAAATGTGCCAAGTAGCTAATGCTGCTAAATAATGTGCTGCCATGTAATGACTGCCAAGTAATGATTGATGCTGCCACTGGTACTGCTGCTAAATAATACTGCCGTGTGCTGCTATACTGCCAAGTAATACTGCTAAATAATACTACCAAGTAATACTGCCAAGTAAATAATACTGCCAAGTAATGCTGCTAAATAATACTACCATGTAATACTACTAAATAATACTACCGTGTAATACGACCAAGTAACCAAAATAATACTACTAAATAATACCACCGTGTAATACTACCAAGTAATACTATTAAATAATACTACCAAGTAATACTACTAAATAATACTACCAAGTAATACTACTAAGTAATACTACCATGTAATACTACTAAGTAATACTACCATGTAATACTATCCAGTGATACTACTAAATGGCCTGGCATGGCCAAGCGTGTAAGGCGTGCGACTCGTAATCCGAGGGTCGCGGGTTCGCATCCCCGTCGCGCGAAACATGCTCGCCCTTTCAGCCGTGGGGGCGTTATAATGTGACGGTCAATCCCACTATTCGTTGGTAAAAGAGTAGCCCAAGAGTTGGCGGTGGGTGGTGATGACTAGCTGCCTTCCCTCTAGTTTTACACTGCTAAATTAGGGACGGCTAGCACAGATAGCCCTCGAGTAGCTTTGTGCGAAATTCCAAAAACAAACAAACAAACAATACTACTAAATAATACTATCGTGTAATACTACTAAATAATACTACCGTGCAATACTACTAAATAATAGTACCATGTAATACTACCAAGTGATACTACTAAATAATACTACCAAGTAGCCTAAGAGTTGGCGGTGGGTGGTGTTGACCAGCTTTTGTACTGTAATCGTATGTCTAAAAGCACTTTGTACAACATTATATGAATATCTCTCAAGTTACGGCTTTTTTATAAGCAGCGGAAAATGTCCACGTATTTTAAATGTATTTATATCAATAAATCATTGAGTGTTATCGTCACTAAATAAATGTTGTTTGAATTAAGACATCACAACTAAACACAACCAAAAATACATCAACTATTATCTCTAAATTTATTCTGATAAACTCTACATTATTTTATCACTTACTGGATTCTTTAAACTAATTGAAAATTAAGTGTCTGCATATTATTTTAAAATCGGATTTGTGAATTTCAAATCAGTTTACTTAATAAATAAAGCTATAGTTTATAATGATATTACATTTGTATCTATGGCAAATCTACTAACGCCATCTGTCGTCGTTCCTAATTTTGAATTACTGATAAGAGAGAAGGCAAACATTTAACAGCACTCTGTCGCTCACCATCCAGACTTAGGAAATGACTGTCACTATTATAACGTATTCACAGCTTAAAATTTGAAGGATCTTTTAGACTGGTCCGCCGACGTGTCAGCAATAAGTTTATGGACTTTAATAGCTAAAATCTAGGGCTCGATTCCCCAATTGGGCAGAGCTCGGATGGTCCATTGTGTGGCTTTTAGCTGAAACAAACTAAATATACTAATCTTTAGTGATGTCGCACAAACTGGAACTCAGGTCGAGAGCTACGACTGGGTCACTATCACTGGGCCATTCTGTTCCCTCACAATAAATATAGATGTACAAAATTTGTAGAGAAAATTTCTATTGACATGTGGGGTAGATAAATAATAAAAAAATCACATGTTTTTGAGTTACGTTAAAGTGATAATGTGTTGAAAAAAATTAACTTAACATTATTCTAAAGGTTTCTTAAGTTTTATTACTTTAATTATTTGTAATTTGTTCAAAATAAACTAAGCTTTGACTCACGCTATTACGTTAAAATATTAACTTGTTGAGTTTTCAAGAGAAAATTTCAAGTAAATAGTTTCCAGTGAGGTATAACAGCAACAACAACAACAACAACATCAACTTATACCAGTTGATAAAAGTCGCCAGAAGTAAAATAATTATACCGCTATCAACAATTTGCAAAATAAAATTTGTGTTCTATCTCAGGCCAAACTAATTTATTAAAAATACTCGACTGGTGGACATTTAAAGCGCAGAGCATCCTTTGGTTTAAGTGGACCGTCTGTCGTCACGTACAATGGAATCTCTTCCCTAACAAGTTTTTCGGGTCACAGCGTTCTGCAGCGGATCAGACTCGGTAAGTGACCACCCGACTAGCGGCGGGTGTTGACTAAGAGCCTTCCTTCGAGTCTATTAGTTCAACTAGAAGGAAGATACAGCTTTCTCTGTAGCTTCAGGCGCAAATTCTAAAAGACACGTCCTTATTTTCTTGGTTTCCTTTTCGTCAATACGATATGTGCTCCAACTCTTATGAATCTCGACAATTAAAGAGTTGATTTGTTATCTGCGAACTAGTGAGTTTTCCTTAGTTCATCCAAGTTTCAGTAATCATCGCTCAATTACATTACGACTTTATTAAAGTCCGTACTTGAGGACACTGTAAGTTGTTGGACCAATCAATTTAAAGGTTATGACGTGATCAATAGAAAACTTTTGTACCTGAAACAAATAAGTAAGTTAAACTGAATAAAACTAGCGGTTCTTCCAGTCACGATAAAAAGAAAGCCCTGTGATAGTGGGTTATTTATATATATAATACTACTAACAATGTGACATGAGAGAATCAATGATGCGTTTACGAACGCGATCAAAGCAAAATAGACGCAGTGAAACTGAGAGATCGAAACACTGGTTGTTACTTTTAACTGTGTATGTATATCTTTACTGTTCTATGTTTAATGTGTTTCATTTTGTACTTTATCTCCCTTCTGGCTCGTATAATAATCTAAGATAACCACTGACTTTCCTTATCACGGTGCAACTGGATTAATGACATCTAATTGATCGAAACGTTGCACGTGACTTGTTAAACGGAAAGCAAAATTTGATTTTATCTAGTGTGCGCTTCACGGACGTTTCAAATCGTTCACGTTCCATTCGAATAATCTCAAAACAAGAAAACAAAACTTATACACCATCTCTGAAAATGTTTTCGTGGATGTTCTTTGGCATCGATGCCAGAAATGTGTGCTTGTCTTCAGCAAAAAATATTGGTAGTGAAAAATATTCGAACCGGTGGTTTTGCTCAGACATCTAAGCATTATCTCTCGAATGCCGTAAATTAATCTGTTTCACCTCATTAGATATTAAGGACATCTTTTTCGTGACACTCGAGCAATGGTAATTGTTACTTTGTATTTTCCCATTAAAACTGTCGATTTTAACTGTTTGAATTATAAAAGGTTAGAGTGTGATATACTGCCTTTCGAGTGTCAGAGGACATGTGTTATTATTACAGTCAGTTAAACTATTTTAACAGCCTCGAATTGTACCAGTTAGTTGACGTACTGTTAGTTTTACTAAACTTAGAAAGAGCTGTTGGTTTGTGTTATTGGAGCCATACTTGTATGTTCTATTTTAAAGCCAGTTAGTGACAATCAGTTCTAAAGTGTTTAAATTATGTTCGTCTAAATCAGGGGTTCCCAACCGGTGGGTCGCGACCCCTTGGGGGGTCGCAAAGCCTTGGCAGGGGAGTCGTATAGCCTTGTTAGAAGTAGCTTGGGATAACATTAATTTTATATCATCAATTACATTTTCATGCTCTTACATTTTTTTTTTCGGTGCAAAGCAAAACGTGTGCTACGTTAGTTCAATGTCATTTGGTGATATTATGGGTGAATGTATGTATGCGTGCCTGTGAGTGAATGTGTATGTGTCTGCAACTGTATGTATGTGTGTAATAGTGAGTAGCGAGTGTGTGAGTGCACGCGTATGTACGTATGCTTGTGTGTCTGTTTAGCTGTGATTAAATGTGTGTGTGTGCTCGCTGTCGACACGTGAGTCACATGTCCGTTGCTGATTGGTGGATGACGAATCGCGCGACTGGCCACGCTCCCTTCCCTCCCAATACTTACCCCATCATTACTCTACCTGCACACCCCACAAGTACTCAGTGTAAGATCTACAGTTGCCAAAGCGTTCATTATTCAACATTTTTATTTTATTTTAACAAGGAGATAAGTAAGCAGTAGAGGTGAGTTGTGTCCATGGCTAAACGGCGCAGATACTCAGAATGCTACCTCAACATTGGCTTCACCACTGTGCTCGCCAACGACGGCATCGAGAAACCCCAGTGTGTTTTGTGCCATGCTGTCCTGAGTGCAGAGTCAATGAAACTCAAGCGTCATCTCGAGACGAAACATCCAGAACACCCAAAGAAGGGTTTGGATTTCTTCAAACGGCATGAACGGTGTCTTAAAAGCCAAAGAATCGATAGAAGTGGATCGTTTCAGCAGCAGAGTGCAGCCGTAGTGGAAGCCTCATAGGAGATTGCATTCGAAATTGCTAAACAAAAAAAAACCTCACACGATTGGAAAAACACTTCTTAAACCCTGCATGATGAAAGCAGTAAATCTTATTCTTGGAGAAGCAAGTGCAAAGAAGATGCAGCAAGTATCCCTGTCAAATAATACTATACAGAGGCGCATTTCCAAAATGTCTATGAATGTGAAGGAACAGGTTTTGACTGAAATCAAGGGTTCCCCTTTGTTCTCCTTTCAGCTCGACGAGTCAACAGATGTAAGTTCATGTTCTCAGTTGCTTGTCTTCGTGAGATACATTAATTCAGGTGGCATCAAAGACGAATTCTTATTCTGCAGTGCACTTGAAACCACAACAAAAGCTGATGATGTCATGGAAAAAGTTTCAACTTTTTTCAAGATGAAGATCTTCAATGGGAAAACGTGTGTGGGGTTTGTACGGATGGGGCACCGGCTATGCTGGGATCGAAATCAGGATTCCAGTCGAGAGTGAAGAAGCTAGCACCTCAAGCAAAGGGCATCCACTGCATGATTCACCGATATGCTCTCGCCAGTAAGACTCTCCCTGCCTCTCTGCAGGAAGTGCTTGAATCTGTAATCAAAATTGTAAATTATGTGAAGACTCAAGCACTCAACACTCGCCTATTCAAAGAACTATGCAAAGACATGAATGCTGACCACGAAGTCCTTCTCTTCTACACAGCAGTACGTTGGTTGTCGAAAGAAAACGTTATTAATCGTGTCTTTGAAATGAAAGATGAAATAAAGCTATTCCTGGAGACTCAAGAAAGGAAAGATCTTGTAGCTCACTTCGAAGATGAAGCATAGAATAAAAGGGTTGCGTACCTAGCCGACATTTTTGACCAGCTGAACAAGCTCAATTTGAAGCTTCAAGGAAGGGAAACACATGTTCTCCTTTTTCAAGATAGTCTTCAGGCCTTTGTTTCCAAACTGCAGAACTGGTGTCGGAAAACCAATCTTGGAAACATCGCTATGTTTGAAAAACTTTGTGGAGTGACGGATGAGTCTCAGATCCAACTGGATCAGTTCCTCAAGGATGAGATTACCGAACATCTTCAGTCTCTAGAAAAGGAAGTCGAGCGTTACTTCCCTGAGCTATCACAGGAACAGGAGGCCCTGGTAAGGAACCCATTTTGTACTGAACTTGATGTATCCAGCATCCCAGATGATATCCAAGATGAATTTCTGGATCTAAGGAACGACTCTTCAGATCGTGATCTCTTCAAAGTGAAATCCGTGACTCAGTTCTGGTGCGCTATGTATCAGTCATACTCCAAAGTCAGCATGATAGCTTTACGTGTCCTTGTTCCATTTGCTTCTACCTACTTGTGTGAGGCAGAATTTTCCACTTTTGTCAATATAAAAACAAAGAATGGGAACAGATTGGATGTTGGAGATGACATGAGACTGGCTCTAACAAACGCTCGGCCACGAATTTCAAAGCTTGCTGCTGAAATTCAACATCAGGCATCTCACTAGCTGGGTTGGATAGCTGTTCAAACCTATGTTAATATTATTTTAAGAAATATATGTTCTTTTTGTGAATTCAGGTTGGACCAATGTGATTTAATTTGCTAATAAATAATTACAGAATTTTTAAATATTTTTTAGATGTTTCTTTCCCTCTCCTTCACAGAAAATAAAAGAAAAATTAAGCTGCTGATAGTAAGCCCTAAGTAGGGGGTCACATGGGTTTCAAACTTTTAGGTAAGGGGTCGCTAGTGCCAAAAGGTTGGGAACCCCTGGACTCTAAATTATGTGAGGAGAAATGTTTTCCTGCTGTTTTAAATCGTTTTATAAAGCGTCTTGTGCATGTATCTCTGTCTGTGACGAACGTTTCCCAGCATCTCGAGGTCTGACCATTACGAAACTTTGAGTGGTGTCTGAATATAAAATACCTTTTTTTGTTCATTTTTCAAGTTTGACAACATTTCAATTTTCTGCCTCGTTATTACCTTCCAAACTCTGATTTGCGTGAAACCTTAAGGGCTTCTTGGGGATTGTGCAAGAAATCTCTCAGAAGTACATAACACACATTATACGAAATTTCTCAGAAGTACATAACACACATTATACGAAATTTCTCAGAAGTACATAACACACATTATACGAAATTTCTCAGAAGTACATAACACACATTATACGAAATTTCTCAGAAGTACATAACACACATTATACGAAATTTCTCAGAAGTACATAATACACATTATACGAAATTTTTCAGAAGTACATAACACACATTATACGAAATTTCTCAGAAGTACATAATACACATTATACGAAATTTCTCAGAAGTACATAATACACATTGTACGAAATTTCTCAGAAGTACATAATACACATTGTACGAAATTTCTCAGAAGTGCATAATACACATTATACGAAATTTCTCAGAAGTGCATAATACACATTATACGAAATTTCTCAGAAGTGCATAATACACATTATACGAAATTTCTCAGAAGTGCATAATACACATTATACGAAATTTCTCAGAAGTACATAATACACATTATACGAAATTTCTCTGAAGTACATAATACACATTATACGAAATTTCTCTGAAGTGCATAATACGCATTATACGAAATTTCTCAGAAGTACATAATACACATTACATATTGAAACTAATGACATTAATAAGAAGAAGCTAGCCAGTGATAGAAAGTTTCTAGAAGGTATTCTGCTGTTATTTAACAGAACTATATGGCAAGTTCATGCACGCCCTCCTGTAAGATAATTTAAGTTTCTTCAGTTATATGGATAAAAATAACTGAAGTTTGTTGAATTATGTAAATAGAGATACTTAAAGTTTCTAAATTTGTATAGAGAACAATGACTGTTTATTTATATAAACAAATATAACTTAACTTTCTTGATTTACATACATAAAGATACTCTACGTTTCTGAGTTATATAGATAAAGGTAACTTATGTTTCTTAGGTTATATGGATAAAGATTACTTCACCTTCACGACTTAAGATATTAATAAAATCCAAAGCTGCTAAATAAATCTTTTGTTATACATTCTCTTCAAGAATACAGTGGTAGTGATGTTTTTTGTGTAACAAGGAATTCTGGTTATTGTCTCTTCAAGAGTACAGTGGTAGTGATGTTATTTGTGTAACAAGCAATTCTGGTTATTGTCTCTTCAAGAGTACAGTGGTAGTGATGTTATTTGTGTAACAAGCAATTCTGGTTATTGTCTCTTCAAGAGTACAGTGGTTGTGATGTTATTTGTGTAACAAGCAATTCTGGTTATTGTCTCTTCAAGAGTACAGTGGTAGTGATGTTATTTGTGTAACAAGCAATACTGGTAATTGTCTCTTCAAGAGTACAGTGGTAGTGATGTTATTTGTGTAACAAGCAATACTGGTAATTGTCTCTTCAAGAGTACAGTGGTAGTGATGTTATTTGTGTAACAAGCAATTCTGGTTATTGTCTCTTCAAGAGTACAGTGGTAGTGATGTTATTTGTGTAACAAGCAATTCTGGTTATTGTCTCTTCAAGAGTACAGTGGTTGTGATGTTATTTGTGTAACAAGCAATTCTGGTTATTGTCTCTTCAAGAGTACAGTGGTTGTGATGTTATTTGTGTAACAAGCAATTCTGGTTATTGTCTCTTCAAGAGTACAGTGGTAGTGATGTTATTTGTGTAACAAGCAATTCTGGTTATTGTCTCTTCAAGAGTACAGTGGTAGTGATGTTATTTGTGTAACAAGCAATTCTGGTTATTGTCTCTTCAAGAGTACAGTGGTTGTGATGTTATTTGTGTAACAAGCAATTCTGGTTATTGCATTTCTGAACATTTGATGTCAATAGATATACATAGCATTTTTGTGGTCACGTTTTAGAAAACTATTAACATTCTCACAGAAATTAGCTTATCTGACCACATATACAAATTTGTTCGACTATCAGTCATAAGAAAAAAGGTTCAGTTGATCTGTATTCTAATCTGTTATTCAGTGGAAACTCACACTGAATCACTAAATGAGTAATGTATTTAACTCTGATTATCTATATTATTATATATTGTAGTTTCCAATGCCAGATTTTCACCGTAAGTTCGAAGTTTTATTTTTAAGTTACCAGTTTTAAAAGAAACATTTTAATTCGTATGTCTGTGCACCCTTCTTTTTACATCTTTTTACATCAATGTTTTTACAAATAAGTTTATTTCAAGATGAGTTCAATCAAATTATAAAATAGTTTTCTGTTCTGCAAAACTCCATTCACTTCGCTAACTCTCGAAGCACAATTAACGTAAAACGGTCCAAGATTGTAGTTGTAAGACTTGGGATTTCTTACAAAATCGATATCAGGAACTATAAGCAAGGTCTCTGGACTACTGTATGGAGACCGTGCCCTAAATATCAAGTAACAATATCTGAAAAAAAAAATCATGATTTCATGATAAAAGCGCAATGAAAAAGTACACAGTAACTATTACAAAACTAACTAGGAAATGCATTACATATGGTAAAACGTTTTACTGTGGGTACAGTACAGATAACCCATCGTGTGGCTTTGTGTTTACCAACAAAATATTAAGCACCGTATGGGTAAACTACACAGAAGTGTAAAGAGATCAGAAAATATCTGCTACTACAACTATCGATCGTAGTACAAAAATAATCCAAGGACTAAAATCGAATGTCTATTTACTGGTTAATGGCTCCAAAATTAATGTAATATTTTTGGTTTAATAGGGTTGGAAACAATTAAGACAAAAACACAGCAAAACATTACGTGTGGTTAATTGTAAACATTGCAAGCCAAACAACTATAATTTCCAAATGACCTTTAAATGTGAACTGTGGAATCGATCAAACAGTAACACTGATTAAAACATTGTTATTTTTCTCTTAACAGTTAGGTGAAATAATGATTGTGGTCCATGGTTTATGTAACTTCAAGTCACAATAAGACTGTGGTCTATGGTTTATGTAACTTCACGTCACATTAAGACTATGGTTCATGGAGATTAATTTATACTGCAAATATTACACAGTAAAGAAGTGTGCTTGATACTAGGTTTTTATATTTATATTATTTTATTTCAACTATTTGTTATCATTATTTGATTATATTTATTATTTGTTATCATTGTTTGGTTGTTTTAATTACTTATTATTGTTATTAGATTATTTTTATTACTTGTTATCATTAATTAATTATTTTAAATATTGTTATCATTATTTGGTTATATTTATTATTTGTTATCGATATTTGGTTATATTTATTATTTGTTATCGATATTTGATTATATTTATTATTTGTTATCAGTATTTGGTTATATTTATTATTTGTTATCATTATTTCGTTAATTTATTACTAGTAATCGTTATTTGGTTATTTTTATTATTTGTTATCATTATTTTTATTACTTGTTATCATTAATTGATAATTTTAAGTTTGTTATCATAATTTGGTTATATTTATTATTTGTTATCGTTATTTGGTTATTTTTATTACTAGTAATCGTTATTTGGTTATTTTTATTATTTGTTATCATTATTTTGTTATTTTTATTACTTGTTATCATTAATTGATTATTTTAATTTTGTTATCATAATTTGGTTATACTTATTATTTGTTATCGTTATTTGGTTATTTTTATTACTAGTAATCGTTATTTGGTTATTTTTATTATTTGTTATCATTATTTTGTTATTTTTATTACTTGTTATCATTAATTGATTATTTTAATTTTGTTATTATAATTTGGTTATATTTATTATTTGTTACCATTATTTTGTTATTTTTATTACTTGTTATCATTAATTGATTATTTTAATTTTGTTATCATAATTTGGTTATACTTATTATTTGGTTATTTTTATTACTTATTATCGTTATTTGATTATTTTTATTACTTTGTATTATTATTTGATTATTTTAAACATTGTTATCATTATTTGGTTATTTTATTACTTATTATCGTTATTTGATTATTTTTATTACTTTGTATCATTATTTGATTATTTTAAATATTGTTTTCATTATTTGGTTATTTTTATTATTTGTTATCGTTACTTGATTACGTTAAATATTGTTATCGTTATTTGATTATTTTAAATATTGTTATCATTATTTGGTTATTTTTATTATTTTTTATCATTATTTGGTTATTTTTATTATTTTTTATCATTATTTGGTTATTTTTATTATTTTTTATCATTATTTGGTTATTTTTATTATTTTAAATATTTATTTTTAACAAATTCTTGGGCCTAATTTTAAGTTCAAGAAAGAAGGATATGTTTCAGATTCTAACTAGTCTAAGTGCGATATGAAATCTCACGAATTACCATTTAATCGGTCACGCTTTACTGTCATATAAGATAAGCAACTAATTCCTTGCATTGGTTGAAAACTCCTGAGTTATAGGTGACAAACAAAACAGGCAACATTCTATTGAAGTTATGTTGAATATCTTGTTTGGCAAAAAGAAAACGAACGATTGAAACGGAAATTATCTTTAAATAAAATACGTTTCATATATAATTACACGATATCCACTTGTACCTCTTATTTTTACCTTAATGACAATAGCCCAGACTAGTTTGTACAACATAGGTTATAAAAAATAAAGATAAATAAAAACGTGTGTAATACTACTGAATTATTCGCATTATTTACTGCTAGGATAACGCTCTCGGTGGCTCAGCAGTAAGTTTACGGACTTACAACGCTAAAATATCTGGTTCGATTGCCGTTGCTCAGACTTGTGTTTAAGTATAGTTACAACTAACCTAAGTCCGTGAGTCGCAATCGGGTGTTTCTCTGTTAATTTCACGGGTATAGCGAAGGGGTGTGTGTGTGCTAAAAGGGCTTTCGTGATGCTCTCCAATGAATACGTGTATAGAAGGGAAGTTCACTTCTGTTGACTGCTTTTTCATACGTGTGCCTTTTATCAGTGTCGTACTTGTGCATCAGGAATCATTAGTCATAACTCAAGAACATCTGGATGTTTGAGAATGACCAGAAGTTGGAAAAATTTGTTTGTTTGTCTTTGAATTTCGGACAAAGCTATCTGCACTAGCCGTCCCTAATTTAGCAGTGTAAGACTAGAGGGAAGGCAAGCTAGTCATCACCATCCACCGCCAACTCTTGGGCTACTCTTTTACCTACGAATAGTGGGATTGAACATCACGTTTTAACGTCCCCACGGCTGAAATGGCGAGCATCTTTGGTGTGACAGGAATTTGAACCCGCAAGTTGCGAGTCAAGCGCCCTAACCACCTGGCTATGGTGGGCAAGTTTGACAGAAGGCGTTAAGGGAGTAACAAAAGGGAATATTGTTGTTTGTTTTTTGAATTTCGCGCAAAGCTGCTCAAGAGCTATCTGCGCTAGCTGTCTCTAATTTAGCAGTGTGAGATTAGAGGGAAGACAGCTAGTCATCACCACCCACCGCCAATTCTTGGGCCACTCTTTTACCACCGAATAGTGGGATTGACCGTCACATTATAACATACACACGGCTGAAAGGGCAAGCATGTTTAGTATGACGGGGATTCGAACCCGCGACCCTCGAATTACGAGTCGAAAGCCTTAACACGGTTGGCCATGCCGGGCCTGGAAATACTGTAATATCTCTAATACTTTTAAAAATGGGGAAAGTGAAGGGTTTAAAAACAATGTGGAACATGCCCAAGAGCTCTTGAAAATTTCATGGTAGCCAGATGTCGGAAACTTGAACAATTTTTGTCACGGACAAATGGACTCGAGTCGCTTAACATTATAGTTCTGATGATAAGACATCATTTTGAATTTTATTAGTACATAGGAAACCTCGCTGCCTCTTCTTCTATCTGTACATATATAATCCCTGTGTGCTCCTCTTTAAACGTTATAGTTTACTGGAACAAAATGTAGGGTTTTGGATGAAAGAATGGCCATTACTCCAAAGTCCCTTGCTATTGCCAGCAAAAAACGACCACAGTTAATGTGTTGGATATTATGTTCTTAAATACATCGTTTCGTGACGACCTACTAGAAGCAATATAATTTTAAAGGCTTAGAGATTACTGTCGAACTTCAGAATGCTGACATATCTTCAAAGATAGTGTATAAGTTTACTAATACATCACGTAGAAAAGAAACTCCCAACATAGAAAATAGTTTAACACGTGTTAAGTTAAGACTTATTTTTTCAACAAAGCATCACGAGTAATATCTAAACATATTAATTATAACTGTCATTACCAGTTATAGATGGTGGTTTACGGGTGTTAGTGCACTGCTTAGTTTATCTTCAAGGTAAATGAAATTAAGGATTAACAGATTATGGATATATAATATGATAAGAACTAAATTATCCATCAAAAACTAGTAAGGAAACTGACGATTAGATTTTTCTTAATACAAAATTAATTACATCATAACTGTGATATATAATACCTTAGTTCAGGGATATTAAAGATTTGAACTTTCAGAATGTTTCACTACACATTAGCAGCAAACAATACGCTAATATTCACACTGCACATTCTGTATGAATGTTTTCATATAAGAATGTGCTGAGAGTTTATTAGCCAGTTTATCTTTAGAGTAAGTAATTTATTGTTCCAGGTAGACAGTAATATAGTCTGTTCAACAGAGGAAAAACATTATTGTAATTAATTATAATAGTTATAAGACGTTAGAATTAGGCCTGCGACACCATTATTTTTCATCAGTATGAAATTAGTTCAACAATACCGATGAAACACCTGACATCGAGTGCAAGGATCTCATTTTAACACCACGCAACATTCAGAACACCATTTCTAATGGTGTACAAACTACTAAATCCATCAGATCGGATGTCAGTACACCATTCATAATGATATGCAGGTCACCATATCCACCAGAGCAAATGACGCAACACCATTCATAATGTCACCATTTCCGCCAGAGCAGGTGTCAGAACACCATTCATGATGGTATACAGGTCACCACGTCTACCAGAACAAGTACCGTTTCATAACCGGCTTTCCCACACAATCAAATAGCCACTCCAAACGTATGATGAACAGTTTCTGTACAACCGTCATAATCTTTTTCTGGTAGTCCCTGTACACGACGATGGCCATCATGAATGTCAGACCTCTGATGTCATTCCAAAGAATCGAAGGAGTTGACATGAAATATGGTTATACAAAACATGGTAAGCGAAGTTGCTTTAGCTTAAGAACGAAACAAGAACGTTCATTAATTAATTTAATATCATTTTGATTTCTCTGGATTTATAAGAAATTCGATTTCTCGTGTGTTTTTTTATCTGACATTTTTTTGTTAATGTATGTGACTCGGAAAATGTTAAAATCCTAGTGGACGATTGATGAAATTGACCCAAATCATCGAAAGATAAAGAACTTCATAACGAGAAAATTGACATAATTTCTTCCAGTAATAAATCATCTCCAGGAAGTTCGTAGTCTAAGAAAATGAGTATAGACAGAAATGGCATGGATAAAAGATACCATTACTGTCTGTTTTTGTTTTTTGAAAGCGTGAAGAATAGAGATGAAGAAAGAAGTGCCTGGAGCCCTTCACGTCAACAAGACAGTTAGAAAATCAATCAGAATAACTGATGAGACTCATGGTTTTCCTGGACGTATCGATGTATATTATTCTAGAGCTGATTCAGGAATAGAGGGAATTTAAACTTCTTATAACAGTGGGAGAAAATGTCACAGCATCCTAATTTTCCTGATCCAAATTTTTTGACACAAACGTATAAGGTACACTTATGGAGGTTAAAACAAAACGGCGTAAGATTCTTTATTTTGTGTCTGTGTGTGTGTTTGATTGCCGTCATGAAACTAGGTAAGCTTGTTTGTTAGTTTTTTAATTTCGCGCAAAGGGCTATCTGCGCTAGCTGTCCCTAATTTAGTAGTGTAAGACTAGAGGGAAGGCAGCTGGTCATCACCACCCACCGTCAACTCGTAGGCTGCTCTTTAGTCAACGAATAGTGTGATTGACCATCACTTTATAATGCCTCCGCTGTTTAAAGGGCTAGTATGTTTGATATGAGGGGGATTCGAACCCGCGATCCTCGGATTATGAGTCGAATGTCTTAACTAGCTGGCCATACAGGGCGAATTACAAAGTGAAACCTTTTACAACATAATATAAAGACAACCACTACAGTTTGAGTTTTACTTTACCTGTGGAAACTCTCAATAAAATAACTTAATACCAGAATTACGTTTACATTTTTAATTTAAGTGAATGTATAATATAATATTGCAATATTGTTTTCGATAACTTTCTCCACACTGACGTTATTTGTTAGTTTTATTTTTCATTATTAACTAAATTCTCTTGCTCTCAAAAATGTTTTACAGCTAATTCTCCATGTTGTGAGAATTACATACATGATGGAAACAGGAAAGTCATAAGTCTGAAATGTAATCCATGCTGTGAGAATTACATACATAATGGAAGCAGGAGAGCCATAACTAAGAAATGTAATCCATGCTGTGAGAATTACATGCATGATGGAAGCAGGAGAGCCATAACTAAGAAATGTAATCCATGTTGTGAGAATTACATGCATGATGGAAGCAGGAGAACCATAACTAAGAAATGTAATCCATGTTGTGAGATTTACATGCATGATGGAAGCAGGAGAACCATAACTAAGAAATGTAATCCATGTTGTGAGATTTACATGCATGATGGAAGCAGGCGAGCCATAAGTAAGAAATGTAATCCATGTTGTGAGATTTACATGCATGATGGAAGCAGGAGAACCATAACTAAGAAATGTAATCCATGTTGTGAGATTTACATGCATGATGGAAGCAGGAGAGCCATAAGTAAAGCTCTTTTTCCCCACTGAATTTCTTTTCTCTACTGTAGTAAAACTTTTACAAATTACATCTAACTCTGTGTTCATATATCTTAAGCTTCCTAACGTCTGACTCTGTGTTGATATATCTTAAGCTTCCTAACGTCTGACTCTGTGTTGATGTATCTTAAGCTTCCTAACGTCTGACTCTGTGTTCATATATCTTAAGCTTCCTAACGTCTGACTCTGTGTTGATATATCTTAAGCTTCCTAACGTCTGACTCTGTGTTGATATATCTTAAGCTTCCTAACGTCTGACTCTGTGTTGATATATCTTAAGCTTCCTAACGTCTGACTCTGTGTTGATATATCTTAAGCTCCCTAACGTCTGACTCGGTGTTGATATATCTTAAGCTTCCTAACGTCTGACTCTGTGTTGATATATTTTAAGCTTCCTAACGTCTGACTCTGTGTTGATATATCTTAAGCTCCCTAACGTCTGACTCGGTGTTGATATATCTTAAGCTCCCTAACGTCTGACTCTGTGTTGATGTATCTTAAGCTTCCTAACGTCTGACTCTGTATTGATATATCTTAAACTTCCTAACGTCTGACTCTGTGTTGAAATATTTTAAGCTTCCTAAGGTCTGACTCTGTGTTGATATATTTTAAGCTCCCTAACGTCTGACTCTGTGTTGATATATCTTAAGCTTCCTAACGTCTGACTCTGTGTTGATGTATCTTAAGCTTCCTAACGTCTGACTCTGTGTTGATATATTTTAAGCTTCCTAACGTCTGACTCTGTGTTGATATATCTTAAGCTTCCTAACGTCTGACTCTGTGTTGATGTATCTTAAGCTTCCTAACGTCTGACTCTGTGTTGATGTATCTTGGTTTCTTCGTGTTTTATTGGAGTTTCTTTTTATTTCTTTGTAATCGTTTATCACTTGTTTACGATATTATATATAAGATACAATAAATCTATCTCAACGCATTTTATTTGCTAAGAATCAGTTTATTAAGTTATATCCGTCTTTGTTTGAAAATAGCTGTTTTTTTATAAATTTGCAAATTTTCATAAATCACCTATCTAGTTTCTTTTGTACTTCCTAAAGACACATTATGAAATAAAACGACTCCTACCTTGTAAAAACTGTTGACAGTTCTGACCAAGCCGTTTCTACTCTGATTCTTCTGACAAAGACTTTCTTTGCTCATCTTGGTCCTGCTATAAGAATCTAATCGAATTTCTCTTGTCAACCTTCCTTCTTTAATTCTCTTAAATATTTAAAGCGTTAGATGGCGCCAGCAGCAACTTCGTTTTATTTATCAGAGACGAGGCTTATCTCTTCATCGTATTTTATACAGTTCTTGAAGTATAACTAATAATGGCACGGAAAACAGCACAATCAATTCTGGCGTCATGCTGGTTGAGAGCACGTGTTATATTAGCTATAGCCGAGAGAAATGTCTGAGGGGAAAGAACAGTACCATTACTTGTTAATTTTTATGTTAACCGTTCTGAGCATCTAGTCTGTTGTAGCTTGCCCAAAATTTAAGAATTTAAACTTCTTATAACAGTGGGAGAAAATGTCACAGCATCCTAATTTTCCTGATCCAAATTTTTTGACACAAACGTATAAGGTACACTTATGGAGGTTAAAACAAAACGGCGTAAGATTCTTTATTTTGTGTCTGTGTGTGTGTTTGATTGCCGTCATGAAACTAGGTAAGCTTGTTTGTTAGTTTTTTAATTTCGCGCAAAGGGCTATCTGCGCTAGCTGTCCCTAATTTAGTAGTGTAAGACTAGAGGGAAGGCAGCTGGTCATCACCACCCACCGTCAACTCGTAGGCTGCTCTTTAGTCAACGAATAGTGTGATTGACCATCACTTTATAATGCCTCCGCTGTTTAAAGGGCTAGTATGTTTGATATGAGGGGGATTCGAACCCGCGATCCTCGGATTATGAGTCGAATGTCTTAACTAGCTGGCCATACAGGGCGAATTACAAAGTGAAACCTTTTACAACATAATATAAAGACAACCACTACAGTTTGAGTTTTACTTTACCTGTGGAAACTCTCAATAAAATAACTTAATACCAGAATTACGTTTACATTTTAATTTAAGTGAATGTATAATATAATATTGCAATATTGTTTTCGATAACTTTCTCCACACTGACGTTATTTGTTAGTTTTATTTTTCATTATTAACTAAATTCTCTTGCTCTCAAAAATGTTTTACAGCTAATTCTCCATGTTGTGAGAATTACATACATGATGGAAACAGGAAAGTCATAAGTCTGAAATGTAATCCATGCTGTGAGAATTACATACATAATGGAAGCAGGAGAGCCATAACTAAGAAATGTAATCCATGCTGTGAGAATTACATGCATGATGGAAGCAGGCGAGCCATAAGTAAGAAATGTAATCCATGTTGTGAGAATTACATGCATGATGGAAGCAGGAGAACCATAACTAAGAAATGTAATCCATGTTGTGAGATTTACATGCATGATGGAAGCAGGAGAACCATAACTAAGAAATGTAATCCATGTTGTGAGATTTACATGCATGATGGAAGCAGGCGAGCCATAAGTAAGAAATGTAATCCATGTTGTGAGATTTACATGCATGATGGAAGCAGGAGAACCATAACTAAGAAATGTAATCCATGTTGTGAGATTTACATGCATGATGGAAGCAGGAGAGCCATAAGTAAAGCTCTTTTTCCCCACTGAATTTCTTTTCTCTACTGTAGTAAAACTTTTACAAATTACATCTAACTCTGTGTTCATATATCTTAAGCTTCCTAACGTCTGACTCTGTGTTGATATATCTTAAGCTTCCTAACGTCTGACTCTGTGTTGATGTATCTTAAGCTTCCTAACGTCTGACTCTGTGTTCATATATCTTAAGCTTCCTAACGTCTGACTCTGTGTTGATATATCTTAAGCTTCCTAACGTCTGACTCTGTGTTGATATATCTTAAGCTTCCTAACGTCTGACTCTGTGTTGATATATCTTAAGCTTCCTAACGTCTGACTCTGTGTTGATATATCTTAAGCTCCCTAACGTCTGACTCGGTGTTGATATATCTTAAGCTTCCTAACGTCTGACTCTGTGTTGATATATTTTAAGCTTCCTAACGTCTGACTTTGTGTTGATATATCTTAAGCTCCCTAACGTCTGACTCGGTGTTGATATATCTTAAGCTCCCTAACGTCTGACTCTGTGTTGATGTATCTTAAGCTTCCTAACGTCTGACTCTGTATTGATATATCTTAAACTTCCTAACGTCTGACTCTGTGTTGAAATATTTTAAGCTTCCTAAGGTCTGACTCTGTGTTGATATATTTTAAGCTCCCTAACGTCTGACTCTGTGTTGATATATCTTAAGCTTCCTAACGTCTGACTCTGTGTTGATGTATCTTAAGCTTCCTAACGTCTGACTCTGTGTTGATATATTTTAAGCTTCCTAACGTCTGACTCTGTGTTGATATATCTTAAGCTTCCTAACGTCTGACTCTGTGTTGATGTATCTTAAGCTTCCTAACGTCTGACTCTGTGTTGATGTATCTTGGTTTCTTCGTGTTTTATTGGAGTTTCTTTTTATTTCTTTGTAATCGTTTATCACTTGTTTACGATATTATATATAAGATACAATAAATCTATCTCAACGCATTTTATTTGCTAAGAATCAGTTTATTAAGTTATATCCGTCTTTGTTTGAAAATAGCTGTTTTTTTATAAATTTGCAAATTTTCATAAATCACCTATCTAGTTTCTTTTGTACTTCCTAAAGACACATTATGAAATAAAACGACTCCTACCTTGTAAAAACTGTTGACAGTTCTGACCAAGCCGTTTCTACTCTGATTCTTCTGACAAAGACTTTCTTTGCTCATCTTGGTCCTGCTATAAGAATCTAATCGAATTTCTCTTGTCAACCTTCCTTCTTTAATTCTCTTAAATATTTAAAGCGTTAGATGGCGCCAGCAGCAACTTCGTTTTATTTATCAGAGACGAGGCTTATCTCTTCATCGTATTTTATACAGTTCTTGAAGTATAACTAATAATGGCACGGAAAACAGCACAATCAATTCTGGCGTCATGCTGGTTGAGAGCACGTGTTATATTAGCTATAGCCGAGAGAAATGTCTGAGGGGAAAGAACAGTACCATTACTTGTTAATTTTTATGTTAACCGTTCTGAGCATCTAGTCTGTTGTAGCTTGCCCAAAATTTAAGAATTTAAACTTCTTATAACAGTGGGAGAAAATGTCACAGCATCCTAATTTTCCTGATCCAAATTTTTTGACACAAGCGTATAAGGTACACTTATGGAGGTTAAAACAAAACGGCATAAGATTCTTTATTTTATGTCTGTGTGTGTGTTTGATTGCCGTCATGAAACTAGGAAAGCTTGTTTGTTAGTTTTTTAATTTCGCGCAAAGGGCTATCTGCGCTAGCTGTCCCTAATTTAGCAGTGTAAGACTAGAGGGAAGGCAGATGGTCATCACCACCCACCGTCAACTCTTAGGCTGCTCTTTAGTCAACGAATAGTGTGATTGACCATCACTTTATAATGCCTCCGCTGTTTAAAGAGCTAGTATGTTTGATATGAGGGGGATTCGAACCCGCGATCCTCGGATTATGAGTCGAATGTCTTAACTAGCTGGCCATACCGGGCGAATTACAAAGTGAAACCTTTTACAACATAATACAAAGACAACCATTACAGTTTGAGTTTTACTTTACCCGTGGAAACTCTCAATAAAATAACTTAATACCAGAATTACGTTTACATTTTTAATTTAAGTGAATGTATAATATAATATTGGAATATTGTTTTCGATAACTTTCTCCACACTGACGTTATTTGTTAGTTTTATTTTTTCATTATTAACTAAATTCTCTTGCTCTCAAAAATGTTTACAGCTAATTCTCCATGTTGTGAGAATTACATACATGATGGAAGCAGGAGAGCCATAAGTAAGAACTGTAATCCATGTTGTGAGAATTACATGCATGATGAAAGAGAGAGAGCCATAACTAAGAAATGTAATCCATGCTGTTAGAATTACACACATGATGGAAGCAGGAGAGCCATAACTAAGAAATGTAATCCATGTTGTGAGAATTACATACATGATGGAAGCAGGAGAGCCATAAGTAAGAAATATAATCCATGTTGTGAGAATTACATACATGATGGAAGCAGGAGAGCCATAAGTAAGAAATATAATCCATGTTGTGAGAATTACATGCATGATGGAAGCAGGAGAGCCATAACTAAGAAATGTAATCCATGTTGTGAGAATTACATGCATGATGGAAGCAGGAGAACCATAACTAAGAAATGTAATCCATGTCGTGAGAATTACATGCATGATGGAAGCAGGCGAGCCATAAGTAAGAAATGTAATCCATGTTGTGAGAATTACATGCATGATGGAAGCAGAAGAGCCATAAGTAAGAAATGTAATCCATGTTGTGAGAATTACATGCATGATGGAAGCAGGAGAGCCATAAGTAAAGCTCTTTTTCCTCACTGAATTTCTTTTCTCTACTGTAGTAAAACTTTTACACATTACATCTGACTCTGTGTTCATATATCTTAAGCTTCCTAACGTCTGACTCTGTGTTGATATATTTTAAGCTTCCTAACGTCTGACTCTGTGTCGATATATTTTAAGCTTCCTGACGTCTGACTCTGTGTTGATATATTTTAAACTTCCTGACGTCTGACTCTGTGTTGATATATCTTAAGCAACCTGACGTCTGACTCTGTGTTGATATATCTTAAGCTTCCTAACGTCTGACTCTGTGTTGATGTATCTTAAGCTACCTAACGTCTGTGTTGATATATCTTAAGCTTCCTGACGTCTGACTCTGTGTCTCTGTGTTGATATATTTTAAGCTTCCTGACGTCTGACTCTGTGATGATATATTTTAAGCTTCCTAACGTCTGACTCTGTGTTGATATATCTTAAGCAACCTGACGTCTGACTCTGTGTTGATATATCTTAAGCTTCCTAACGTCTGACTCTGTGTTGATTTATTTTAAGCTTCCTGACGTCTGACTCTGTGTTGATATATTTTAAGCTTCCTAACGTCTGACTCTGTGTTGATATATCTTAAGCAACCTGACGTCTGACTCTGTGTTGATATATCTTAAGCTTCCTAACGTCTGACTCTGTGTTGATATATCTTAAGCTTCCTGACGTCTGACTCTGTGTTGATATATTTTAAGCTTCCTAACGTCTGATTCTGTCTTGATATATCTTAAGCTTCCTGACGTCTGACTCTGTGTTGATATATTTTAAGCTTCCTAACGTCTGACTCTGTGTTGATATATCTTAAGCTTCCTAACGTCTGACTCTGTGTTGATATATCTTAAGCTTCCTAACGTCTGACTCTGTGTTGATATATCTTAAGCTTCCTAACTTCTGACTCTGTGTTGATATATCTTAAGCTTCCTAACGTCTGACTCTGTGTTGATATATCTTAAGCTTTTTAACGTCTGACTCTGTGTTGATATATATTAAGCTTCCTGACGTAATACTTCAAGTTTTGTGCAAAAAATGGACGACACGTGAAGCATGGTTTCTTCGTGTTTTGTTGGAGTTTCTTTTTATTTCTTTGTAATCGTTTATCACTTGTTTACGATATTATATATAAGATACAATAAACCTATCTCAACGCATTTTATTTGCTAAGAATCAGTTTATTAAGTTATATCCGTCTTTGTTTGAAAATAGCTGTTTTTTTATAAATTTGCAAATTTTCATAAATCACCTATCTAGTTTCTTTTGTACTTCCTAAAGACACATTATGAAATAAAACGACTCCTACCTTGTAAAAACTGTTGACAGTTCTGACCAAGCCGTTTCTACTCTGATTCTTCTGACAAAGACTTTCTTTGCTCATCTTGGTCCTGCTATAAGAATCTAATCGAATTTCTCTTGTCAACCTTCCTTCTTTAATTCTCTTAAATATTTAAAGCGTTAGATGGCGCCAGCAGCAACTTCGTTTTATTTATCAGAGACGAGGCTTATCTCTTCATCGTATTTTATACAGTTCTTGAAGTATAACTAATAATGGCACGGAAAACAGCACAATCAATTCTGGCGTCATGCTGGTTGAGAGCACGTGTTATATTAGCTATAGCCGAGAGAAATGTCTGAGGGGAAAGAACAGTACCATTACTTGTTAATTTTTATGTTAACCGTTCTGAGCATCTAGTCTGTTGTAGCTTGCCCAAAATTGTTTTCTACACTAAGAAAGAATTCGTTACCGCGGTTTTCATAGCTATTTATAGTTCTAATTTTTAAAAAGGTAAACAGCGAAGAAGAAATTCTGCAGTACATCAAGGGCTATCTGCGCTCGCCGTCCCTAATTTAGCAGTGGGAGACTAAAGGGATAGTCGGGTAATCATCACCACCCACCACCAAATCTTTAGCTATTCTTTTATTAACGAAGAATGGGATTGACTATCACGTTATAACACCCATCCGACTGAAAGATGGAGTATGGACAGTGTGAGAGGGATTCGAACACGAGACTCTCGGGTTAGGAGTCGAGCGCTTCACCCACTTGACTATGTCGCGTGTTGCCGCTAATCTCACGTCTGTATGTATTCTCATAACCGTATAAGCATCCGGTTTAAGCTGTTTTAAACAGAACTATATGAAAAATATGATAATGGTACAAAGTTCTTCTGTAAAGAATAGCCGATGGTTCCAGGCCCAATTTATCCCGTTGAATTTTCAATGTGATATGGTTGTTAGTTTTAAGGCACACAGCTACAAAATGAGCTATCTACGCTCTGCATACTGCGGGTATCGGACCTCAATTTATAGTGTTATAAGTCCGCTAATTTAGCGCTGAGCCACCCTGAGAAAGGGGTCATTGTAAATGCTTGCAAACAATTATTTCCGAAGTTTTTGTTCAGGAAAGTAGATATATTTTGAAAGAAACCCTGAAATACAAATAATTTAAAACACTCTTATTAAACAAGAAAGAAAACCATGTTCTGATCACACTAAATACCACAATCATGTTTTGTACTAATCATTTTAAATGAGCTCGTAACAATACTATACTTCATCTACAAAACACTCATATTTTGGAAGATTATAAGCCATTTTCGATAGACCAACATCTTGTATGCTACATAAAATTTATTTTGTTTATTACGTTTTCGTCAGTTTTTGGTTTTGGTAAACTAACTTTGTTCAATTATATTAGTCTAAAGTTGATTTAGCCTTAGACCAGCTTCAAAGTTGTTTTTCTGGATCATCCTCCTAAACAATTCTATGTTGCTTTTCACTCGCTAGATGGCGCTAAATGTGTTTAACATTACGAAAATAAATAAATAAAAATCAAACAGCTACTTTGAGAATGCACTTACTGGAATGGTTTCCTTCGCATTAAAAACATAAAACACATGTGTTAAACTTAAATCAGACTTTTTTATGCTATGAAAAAGTAGCGTTGAGCCCTGATGTAACAAATAGGGATCTTTAGCTGTTATACACTCCCCTTGTGCGTGTATGAACACAAAAAAGTACCATCCATTAACGACAATGAAACATCAGTTATCTAGCTCAAAGAAACTGTATAAAAAAAACTACTTGCATCTCGTTATTTCACAAATTACTCATTTACTGAACCATATCTTATTCCATATTTCCAGATGCACCATCTTATAAGTTCAACAGAAAGATTTGTTTTTCAATTCAAAACGTTTCACAAGCCTCATTATTAGCATCTCCTAAAGACCTAAACCATTAGACGTGAATATGGAACTTTATAAAGATGTTAGAACATAAAATCGTAATATACTGTTATTCAGTATTTAATTTCTACTCCAACAGTTAGCTCTAAATGTTTTAATCTTAAACAGATATGAACAGAAATTGTTACTTTATGTTATACCAAAAAGTAATAAACAGTTTCTATTTCTCTTTATTTTTAACTAATATTTAAAACACGCGAGCATAAACAAAATTAAAATTCTATTTGAGGGCCAAGATAAAGGTTTGAATTTCGCGCAAAGCTACACGAGGGCTATCTGCGCTAGCCGTCCCTAATTTAGCAATGTAAGACTACAGGAAAGGCAGCTAGTCATCACCACTCACCGCCAACTCTTGGGCTACTTTTTTATCAACAAGTAGCGTGATTGACCGTCATATTATAACGTCCCGAGGGCTGAAAGAGCGAGTATATTTGTTGTGACTGGGATTCGAACCCACGACCCGCGACTTACAAGTTGAGTTGTTTTTGTTTTTTCTTCTCTTTATTCACCCCACCTCAAAGGTATAAACAAAAATACATGAAATAAAACACTAGTTAAATATGGAGAGAAACATACCACCTTGTTAGTGCCTTAACCACTCGGCCATCCCGGAACACAAGATAAGAGCGTAATCACACTAATATCAATGCAGTATTGGATAGACCCTTCCTGCTAGATACCATAATACAGAGTTACTACATAGGGTCAAAATAAGACCCTTCCTGCTAGATACCATAACACACAGTTACTACATAGGGTCAAAATAAGACCCTTTCTGCTAGATACCATAACACACAGTTACTACATAGGGTCAAAATAAGACCCTTTCTGCTAGATACCATAACACACAGTTACTACATAGGGTCAAAATAAGACCCTTTCTGCTAGATACCATAACACACAGTTACTACATAGGGTCAAAATAAGACCCTTTCTGCTAGATACCATAACACACAGTTACTACATAGGGTCAAAATAAGACCCTTTCTGCTAGATACCATAACACACAGTTACTACATAGGGTCAAAATAAGACCCTTTCTGCTAGATACCATAACACACAGTTACTACATAGGGTCAAAATAAGACCCTTCCTGCTAGATACCATAACACACAGTTACTACATAGGGTCAAAATAAGACCCTTTCTGCTAGATACCATAACACACAGTTACTACATAGGGTCAAAATAAGACCCTTCCTGCTAGATACCATAACACACAGTTACTACATAGGGTCAAAATAAGACCCTTCCTGCTAGATACCATAATACAGAGTTACTACATAGGGTCAAAATAAGACCCTTCCTGCTAGATACCATAACACACAGTTACTACATAGGGTCAAAATAAGACCCTTCCTGCTAGATACCATAATACAGAGTTACTACATAGGGTTAAAATAAGACCCTTCCTGCTAGATACCATAATACAGAGTTACTACATAGGGTCAAAATAAGACCCTTTCTGCTAGATACCATAACACACAGTTACTACATAGGGTCAAAATAAGACCCTTCCTGCTAGATACCATAACACACAGTTACTACATAGGGTCAAAATAAGACCCTTCCTGCTAGATACCATAATACAGAGTTACTACATAGGGTCAAAATAAGACCCTTCCTGCTAGATACCATAACACACAGTTACTACATAGGGTCAAAATAAGACCCTTCCTGCTAGATACCATAATACAGAGTTACTACATAGGGTTAAAATAAGACCCTTCCTGCTAGACACCATAATACAGAGTTACTACATAGGGTCAAAATAAGATCCTTCCGACTAAATACCATATTATACATAGTTACTACATAGGGTCAAGGTAAGACCCTTCCTAGTAGATATCATAACACACAGTTACTACATAGGGTCAAAATAAGACCCTTCCTGCTAGATACCATAACACACAGTTACTACATAGGGTCAAAATAAGACCCTTCCTGCTAGATACCATAATACAGAGTTACTACATAGGGTCAAAATAAGACCCTTCCTGCTAGACACCATAATACAGAGTTACTACATAGGGTCAAAATAAGATCCTTCCGACTAAATACCATATTATACATAGTTACTACATAGGGTCAAGGTAAGACCCTTCCTAGTAGATATCATAATACATAGTTACTACATAGGGTCAAGATAAGACCCTTCCTAGTAGATACCATAATACATAGTTACTACATAGGGTCAAGATAAGACCCTTCCTAGTAGATATCATAATACAGAGTTACTACATAAGGTCAAGATAATGGAGTAACCACACTTCAATCCTGTACTTTCCCAGAGATTGATGTTTGATTTATAATAATATTTTACTGTCTTTTAAGCTTCTTCTAAGGGTTGTCTTGTCTTTCATGAACATATGATACGCTTTTGTTTTAAGATTTATTACATCACTAAACTCACGCAAGCGTGTGTGTGTGTGTGTGTGTTTTTTAGAGCAAAGCCACATCGGGCTATCTGCTGAGCTCGCAGAGGGGGATTGAACCCCTATTTTTAGCGTTGTAAATCCGTAGACTTACCGCTGTACTAGCGGGGGACCACACACACAAGCGAAAAATTACGGAGTCGAAATCTGTTCTGTACTAATGATACATGTACTGCTGATGTCTCACATATATTACACTGAAACAGCGAATGAACATAGTGGATCTAACGTGTTTTAGTTTGTTCAGAGAGATAATTATTACACATGATAATATTGGACCCAACGTATTATATCGCCAGTCTCTGTCTGTGCTGAGGGCATGTCTCTGGGTGTTGGTTGTCTCTGATAACCTGAGGTCTTGCCCTTAGTAGATTCTCTAACATCCTTCAGTTTTAGCTCCCGTAATAACGGATACGATTATTCCAAGCACTTTTTTCATAGAATAGTTCACCTAATATTATAGCTCTTAGTTTCTTTCGTGTACAGTTTAAAATGAGCAGCTACAAAAATGAAAGAAATTCAGTTTTGCTTCGATTTTTTTTTACCTGCATTGGGTTTGTCGTTATTGGGGTATTATCGTAAATTTCGAGTATTCTATTTAGTACAACCTATCGCTGAGACAGTTGTGATATGTGAGGTCATATCTTTGTTTATTTGTTTAGGATATTCTCGCGAAGCTACATAAAGGCAACATGTGCTAGCCGTCTCTGGTTTTGAAGTGAGAAACTAGATTAAATGTAGCTAAACAATAACACCCACCGCCAACTCTTTACTTACGTTAATCAAAATACTGGATTTGGCGGCAAATCGCAAAATGTACTTAAGACCCCAGATATGTAGGTTGGTTGTTATTATAGGCAATGCTGTCTATACCCTTCTCACCATGGGAATCGAAACCGAGTTTTATCATCGTGAGTCTCTAAGCTCACCACTGAGCCAATAGAGGGCTGCGAGGAGAGCCGAACCGTAGGCCCTGGAATTCTACCTCAGGGTTTAATATTATTGTTGTTTGAATTAGTTTGGTCTCGATGTGATAGTTGGCTTCCAAGGATGATAATCCTTAAATGGATCTGACGTCATCTAACGACGGTTGAGCGAAGACAAATGGAAAACATATTCAATATTTCACCAGTTTTTTTTGTTTGTCGTTTTTTTAAGAGTACATTCGTGAAGTTGATAACGTTCTAACAGTTGTGTTAACACGATAATCGCAACAATTCCAATTCTAATCAAAGACAAAGAGCTCGGTTTGTTACACTTTTGATCGACACCTGGTGCGTTCGTGCGAAAACTCGAAACTATTTGTGGTGAGTTTTGTGATTCGTGAATAGAAGGTTCTACTCTCATAAAAGTCTTAAAAGGTAGACCCGGCATGGCCAAGCGTGTAAAGGCGTTCGACTCGTAATCCGAGGGTCGCGGGTTCGAATCCCGGTCGCAACAAACATGCTCGCCCTTTCAGCCTTTGGGGCGTTATAATGTGACGGTCAATCCCACTATTCGTTGGTAAAAGAGTAGCCCAAGAGTTGGCGGTGGGTGGTGATGACTAGCTGCCTTCCCTCTAGTCTTACACTGCAAAATTAGGGACGGCTAGAACATATAGCCTTCGAGTAGCTTTGCGCGAAATTCAAAACAAACAAACAAACAAACTTAAAAAGTAAATTTCACTCAGTAGTCTTCAAATGAATCAGGTTTGTTGACCGTCCTCGGTAAGTCCAATAAATATGCAATATAAAAGGAGACGTCAGATTTTCGGTCGGAAAATCCAATATTCGTATATTATAATACAGTCCATGAACTCATAATTCCTTAGTACATCGTGTAGTAGTGTTTTTGAAATCTTGACAAATTACAATGAGAAGTGGATAAAAAACAATGTTGTTACCAATAAGTTTTCTTAGATTAAACAGGCGCCAGACACTCTAAATGTCGTAACAAAGTGTTCGAGATTACGTAGTTGAAACTGTGTTTGAACACGTAGTTAATACAAGCCAACTGTGGAAAACGTCGCTATCCGTCATTGTTAGAAGAGTGTCCAGTCACATGTAGACGACGTTGTTGGTCGTTAATCACAGGATGACTGTATGGACAGATTTGTTTGAAAGATTTCATTAAATTACATTTGGCACAGTAATAATTACGTCAGCTCTATCATCAGAAAATAAAATTCCAGATTATTTTTTGATCCGATAAGCAACCCATATATGGTGGATAAAATAGCGAGTTTTATTCAACGATATAAAAGTAAATAGAAACAACGTTAGAAGTAGACACATCCGGAAGAACCGATAAATATGTGGTAAAATAAAAAAATATAGACTGAAAACAGAAACTGTTTGAAAGAAACTGAGATAGAAATGTTAGATGAGATAATGTAGGAACGTATCAATAACAACTAATGTTGACAAAGAAAGACTGCACACACACAGATGTACGAACATGAAACTGGGTACAGTAAACAGTAAAACGGAATTAGAAAGACAGCGAGAAACGAAATATACTAGCAGATAGTAGAAAGACAGAAGAACATAAAACACATATCTCATGAATGAAAGACACAAGAACATAAAATACATATCTCATGAATGAAAGACACAAGAACATATAACACATATCTCATGAATGAAAGACACAAGAACATATAACACATATTTCATGAATCAAAGACACAAGAACATAAAACACATATCTAATGAATCAAAGACACAAGAACATAAAACACATATCTCATCAATGAAAGACACAAGAACATAAAACACATATCTAATGAATGAAAGACACAAGAACATAAAACACATATCTAATGAATGAAAGACACAAGAACATATAACACATATCTCATCAATGAAAGACACAAGAACATAAAACACATATCTAATGAATTTGAAGAAAATGAGAAACACGAATAATCAGGAACTTAGATCTTTTAAAGAATTAATTTTGATAACAGATAGAAACACTAAAGGGAACACGATAAGAATGACGAATTTGAACGGGTGGCGAATCAAATGTAATATAATAGACGATTAAGTCAAGAGAAAAATATATTATTCAACTATTTTTCTATAAAAAGAACGTAAATGACCAAAATAAATGAATCAAACAAATAACGTTACATACACGAAGTAACATATTCAGTTGTTCCACAGATGATGTTGTTAGATCAAAAGGTTTCAAACTACAGGAAGTTAAAGAATATAGTTTATACTGACAGATATAAGTAGATAAAGGAAGTAAGAAATTCACTTCCCTCACAGTTTATCCTGATAAACCAAACGAAAGTCATATATTCATGGAGTAACAACTTATGTTAGGTAAAGGAAGTTGGACGATATGGTTGTCTTTTAATTTATATTGATAGATCAAAGGTTGCATCCTATATAAAAACCAGTGGGTGTCACGTCACACTTGCTTTTTCGAAACAGCGGGAATCATAAAAGTCAAAATGCATTTATCCAAGTAGAATAGTTCAATTACTGTTTGTCTATTACTAGTTTAGTGAAGAGGATGCAAAGTAGTGAAATGAACCCTTACAAGTGTTTAAAGTATTGGTAAAGATGTAGTGTGAGATAACCTAGCGTGGAGCCAAATACATAAAATTTATCATGAAAATATTCGATTTTAAACTTAAATTGTTTCTGACTTAACCTATATTCTATTATATCACCAACGTTTTAAATGAAAAAAAAACTTTAATCAATGATTAAGAAATCCTTTGGTTTTTGTATTGTTTTAGTTTTATTGTCTATATACCGTACTTTCCGGTTAATAAGCCGAAACGCCGAATAAGCCGCGGCTAATTTTCAGCTCTGAAAATGAGGGTTTTTGCTTATTACCGCCCAATAAGCCGAAGCCATTTTTAAGAAGTGACAACTTTCTTCAAAATGATTTCTTAGTCTCGTTTCAGCGTCAGCATGCATGTTGTGTGTGATCATTGGCGTTCTGTAGTAAAGCAGAACGTGTCGTATTGAGACAGAGATGGAATCAATATGTCATTCGTTATTGGCTCCACTCACTGTAATTAGGTAACCAATGAAATTCCAGAAACAACGTTTCACTGTAGTCTTAACGTGCTTTGCTGATGGGACAAAATGGTAATTTTCAAAAGAAAAAACATTTCCTAAGAAGAAGAAATTTCCGAAAGGAGTGACCGGCCAATAAGCCGACCCCCAAAAATCAGGTCCAAAATTTAGGGCCAGAAATTCGGCTTATTAGGCGGAAAATACGGTATTTCATTTCATACTTTCAGTACGTTGACTAACAACAATATTAGGTTATATTTTTGTTGCTAAGCAACATGACGTGAGAGCCATTGTTGGAACCTAGTGTTACCAAAACGCACTAAATGTCGTTAGTCTCGTTGGCTTTTACCGGTAATTCAACACGAACTCGTTTTATGAATGATCTTAATTTTGATTGGTCTATAAAGGAATTTCCCGATATTTGTTTGCATCACTGCATTTTTTGCCTTTTTTGTTGGTCAAGCTTGATGTCATAAAATTTAGTTATATTTCATTTAGCTGCAAAATGTGAGGTTAGGATATACTATAGTGTGAGGGTGGGTAGGTAGTACTTGTCACTTGTGACGGGCAATACGCTAGTATATATATATATAGTTATATATGGTGTGACATATAGTACGGTAGATAATGTAACAGAAGTAGATTGTCTCTTAATTGATACTGATAGATTAAACATAGTGTATGTATATATATATATATAACCCGTCACAAATGACGGGGCAAGTACTACTTGGAATCCACACATATATATACTTCCGAACAGTGTGGTTATTTATAACATAAAATTAACTTTATGGTGAGTTCTCAATAAAAATAGATGATCAGTTATATTTTACTGCAATTTATGGTTAAAAATTATTACAATAACTAAGAAACTTCTATCAATGTTCTTGTTGTGTAGTGCAGCATATCATCATTAGAAAGTTGAAGTGACTTAGACTGGTATTCAAAATCTATACGTATCACAGTGGAATCTGTAACGATACCAGAAGTCGACGCTCCAAACCCAGTAAGTTTTTTAATGAGGTTTCTGGTTGTTATTACAAGTCTTTTGATTGTTCATATGGAAATAAGTGAACTGGCGGAAATGAATTACGAAAGAAACGTTTTATAATAAAAATTGTTCTAAGCTCGAACATCAATATCCAGATTACGCATCGTATCCGAAATAAAATAATTACGCCTGAGTACTCCAAACATTGACTTCAGTCATTCATAACGTTAATCTTTAAAGTGGATTTATGGTTTTGTTTTCAAATCGATGTTCTGTTCTCTTTTTATCGCTTTAATGACTCAAAATATACACTTTGATCGATAATCTATTCCCCCTTGTTTCCATGACTGAAAAGACACACTAAGGTCAAAGACCTATTCCCCCTTGTTTCCATGACTGAAAAAACACACTTATGTCAAAGACCTATTCCCCCTTGTTTCATGTCTGAAAAGACACACTTTGGTCAAAAATATATTCCTTATTGTTTCCATGTCCCAAAAGATACACTTAGATCAATGATCTATTCCCCCTTGTTTCCATTTCTCAAAAGATACACTTAGATCAATGATCTATTCCCCCTTGTTTCCATTTCTCAAAAGATACACTTAGATCAATGATCTATTCCCCCATCTTTCCATGACATAATATCAGTCTCCATGATCTGTACTTAAAGCTAATGTTTCCAATTTCTTTCATTTTTAATAACTATAATAAAACCTGAAATTAGCTAAATAATGTTGGCATGTCTATTTAACTCTGAAAATTATCCTAACCAGTTGGTAAAAGAGCAGTCTTAGAGTTGGCGGTGGATGGCGATGACTAGCTGCCTTCCCTGTAGTCTTACAATCCTAAATTAGGGACGGCTAGAGCAGATAACCCTTGTGTATCTTTGCGCGAAAATTCAAAACAAACTAGTAAAACGTGTATAAAAAGTCAATATATGGATACATTTTAAAATATAGATATCACCAAGTTATTAGTGTTCAATTACTTGAAGGTTTAACTCGCCTAGGAAGCAATTAACGCTTACTAATCGGAAAACTACAGAATTAGACCAGAAAGGATTATAGAATTTGAACATTACAAACATTATAAACTTCACTGAATTAACTTTGGACGTTAGTAGTTCTACGAGGATATTAGATATTGTCACCGGTGAAAACTTGCAGGTGCTTCAAGCAAGCTAGCCGTTAAAAGAAGTACAGGTGTATAAACAAAGAATTAATTTGCTCTCGTGATAAAAGATTCGGTTCCAGATCAGATGTAAGACTCAGTAATGTGTGTAAGTTTGTAAAGCTTTGGTATATAAATCATCATTTGTAATAGCTATTATAAATTGTTATCTTTTTGTTTGTATATTAAAATACATTTGTGTTAAAAATAAATTTGTGTGTATCTACCTTGTTGACAAAGTATTATAATTTGACAAATATTAACGTATTTTAAATTAATATTAAAATTTCTGGCTATTTGAAATCTTACACGCAGCATACGTAATATGATACATTTGTTAGTTTCTTTAACTGGACACGTTGTTAGGAATATATTTAACTTCGGTTGTGTGTCACTTATACAATACTCGTGTTTGTGAAAATGTAACTGACCTTCAACTGTGTGCCTAAGTTGTAGAAACTCTACGCAGAGAAACAATAAAATGGTTAGATAAAAATATAGTGGTAGTTCAAATACTTATTAGGTTACGTTTGTGTGACAATTTTTATAGTCGTATATTTGGAAAGTTATTTGTAATTTTTCAAATAAGTAGAGAAATGTTTCACTTCATTACTTTTTATGATCAAATTAAATTATTGTATAATTCGGAAGTTTAATTTCTGATTAATTAAATTTCACAGTCATAATCTCATCACAAATATTTAATGAAGAAAGTGTGCTAGTAAATATTTGTTTTATTTTGTTTGAAGTTAACCACAAAGCTACACAACGGGTTACATGTACTGTGCCCACGACGGGTATTAAAACCCGGTTTCTAGCACTGTAAGTCCGCAAACATGCCACTGAGAAGCAACTTGGTACATAGAGCTAACAATTATTCTAACACATAACGATATTTAAACCTTTCATATAGTTATAATCAAAGAAGGAGACATGACTTCGCTCACTATGATAAAAGGGAGAATAATTCAGAATCAAAACAGAAACAAAAGTCCAGAGAACCATAAAATATAACCAAACAAAGAACCAACCTGAGAGAGAAATCTGACTTCAGCTAAAACAGAAAGAAAAATACAATTTTACTGACATACAAAGATAAAGGCACTATAATAATGGACGAAGAAAACTAACACAATCAAGTTTCAATCTTTTGTTGAAAATGGTCGTTATCTGGAATCCAAGTCTAACCTTACACCTAACAGAGAGAAAAAAACTAACCAATTCTTCAAGAAATATGAAAAGAATTTGGAACAGAAATAAACAACAGACAGTAGACCAGATCACCATCCCACCTAAAGTTCACAAACGTCTTATAGTTGCTCTGAAGATTAGCCATACCATTTCTTTAGAAACATAGATATAATACTTACATTAAAAAGTTAACTATCCTCACGTTATAATACCTCGACCCATCTTGTATAGATCGTAAAAGTAACCAGTATAATCTTATAGACACGATGAAACGTTTTAACGTATCTTAACTGTTCGCCAATGTACTCGATGGTAAGGACGATTGACTCTTAATCAGAGGGCGCGGGTTTGAATCTTATCTCGTCCTTTCATCTGTGGGGATTTTATAATATGACGGTTGGTTTACAGATACATAGGAAGAAATCAGAATTAAAAGGAAAAACATGCAGTGAAGAAACAAAGAAAGGTAAAACGAAACGAAGACAATTATGTGTAGAAAATATTAATAAAACAGTCGTTAAAAGACACAAATAAGCGTCTTTTGGGACATGGAAACAAGGAGAAATAGATCTTTGATCTAAGTGTGTCTTTTAGGAGGGAGAAACATGGAGGAATAGAACTAGAACTTTTTGAGGAATTCACATTTTCTTAAAATCTATTTTAATGAGAGACTAAAGGAATTCTTCTCGTGATGAAATCAATTTGTGATGTTTAGAGTGAACAACCTTCAAACTTGGAGCAGAGTGGTGTTTTCACTGCCAGTTTGGGGACATGATGTTTAGAGTGGTCAACCTTCATACTTGGAGCAGAGTAGTGTTTTTACTGCCAGTTTGGGGACATGATGTTTAGAGTGGTCAACCTTCATACTTGGAGCAGAGTGGTGTTTTTACTGCCAGTTTGGGGACATGACGTTTAGAGTGGTCAACCTTCAAACTTGGAGCAGAGTGGTGTTTTCACTGCTGATTTGGGTACGTGACATTTATAGTGGTCAACCTTCAAACTTGGAGCAGAGTGGTGTTTTTACTGCAGGTTTGGGGACCTGATATGTAGACTGGTGTAACGTGAGACCTACAGCTGAGGAATGCTTACAGTGCTGGTTTGGAGACGTGATGATTAGTGTTCTAAAATCTTAAACATGCAACTGAGTAATATTTTCAGAGTTTCATTGGAAATCTGATTTTCATTGTATTAAATCTTCAGACTTTTAGGTTAGTGGTGTTTTCATGGCTGATTGGGAGACTTTCAGACTTACAAGTGATCAAGCCAGAAGATTGTATTTTTAAGAATTTATTTGTTTATAATTAAAAACAAAACTGTACAATTGGTTAGCGATATTTTTACTCATCACGGGTATCGAAACCCGTTTCCAAGTGGTGTCCGCACACATATCGTTGTGTTACTTATGGGGTTTAGGGGGTTAAATAAATAGTGTTGTAACTTAACAACGCTAAATTCTCTCCTATGAATCTCGTCAATTAGAATATAAAGACCAGGGATAGCCACATGGTTGGAGCGCTTGTTTCGTAGTCCGAGGATCGCGTGGTGGTATCTCCGTCACACCAACATGCTCGCCCTTTCAGCCGTCTGGGCGTTATAACGTAACATCAATCCCTCGATTTGTTGGTATAAAGAGTAGTCCAAGCGTTGGGGGTAGGCGGTGATGACTGGCTGCCTTCACTCTAGTCTCTTCTTCCACAAGTAGTAAATTAAAGACGGCTACCGTAGATAGCCCTCGTGTATCTCTGAGCAAAATTCAAAACAAACTTTCAATTTAAGTTTCCTCCATCCTTGTTTTCCTACTAGAGCTACAAATAGATTGTCAAGTAAATATTAAACATTTATGGACGTTTTTATCCTCTTGTTCTTCAGTGATCATTTCTACAACTACCCCATCATCAGCTAACTTTCTAATGTTCCTTATACCTTCTGTAAAAACCAAAATACTAGCGATTAATAACGTGAGGCTCACAACAAAGAAGTCACATGAAATGTGTTTTTGATCAAGTTTCTTTTTCCTATTAACACAATGAGTGAAACCACAGAATACAGGGAGCAGTGAGTCAACTGACAACTTTCTTCTGTTTGTAAAGATGTCTTAACCTCAGATCCAGACACAGAAAATAGGAAGTTTATGAAGATTTTCAGTAAGTTATTGACAAACACAACAACACAATCACTTACTGAAAATCCAGTGGAATAATTTTGTTAAACCTATAATCAGACCTTGGTAACAGTAAAAAAAAGTTGATTAAAACCATCAACAACAAGGACTAACTGGGATGGATCAGAGTTGGGACAAAGAAGACAGTAATATCCAGAAGTACAAGTAGTAAGTTAATGTCAAAAAACGAACTAAGCTATAAACTTTAATCTGGTTATACAGAAGTGAATTACAAAATATTCGTATCCTGCAATGAAATAAATATCCATAGTTTATTATAATAACCATTCTTTCTTTTGTTTTTGTTTTGATTTATGACAATGAACAAAAATGTTATTTTAACATAGATATTTTAAAAACACCTTGGAAGAACTTTCAAAGAACTTTAAATAACTCGACGAATGTTTTGTGTTTCCAAATAAAGTTTTATTATTTACAAGTTTAACTGTTTATTGTTTACATAATGTATAATCATTAATGACTATCGACGTTTTATAATATTTTTGCATAATTTAGATCGATGTATTTCATCTTCGTTAAACTTTATATGTGTCTCATATGTTATTTGTTATTCTTTCAGTCAGGCTGGCTAAATAACTGTGTTAAAGTTGGTAATGTGATGCCAACGATAAACCATAATAAAATATAAACAAATGATAATTCAACCAGAATATGTATACTTGACAATGTATGTAAGTGTGAATAATACAATAAAAGTTTAAATATAACATTGTCTAATATAAATTTATAATTATTAGTTATTGATAGCTCTTCTGTTGATGGCGCCCCCTGGCTTAAATGTTTAAAATATTCATGTGAAGAAGAACAATAAATTCCTCGCTTCTAAGTTTTCATTTTAGAACTTTACACCATAACGTTCTATAATACTGTTGTTCAGTATTGGTAGCATCTACATGTCTACACTATTACTAGTCAGGTATTGTTGGCATCGGCATGTTAAATAATGTTGTTAATAGGATATTACAGACCTCGACATTCTATAATATTGTTGTTCATTATTGGTAGCATCTACATGTCTACACTATTACTAGTCAGGTATTGTTGGCATCGGCATGTTAAATAATGTTGTTAATAGGATATTACAGACCTCGACATTCTATAATATTGTTGTTCATTATTGGTAGCATCTACATGTCTACACTATTACTAGTCAGGTATTGTTGGCATCGGCATGTTAAATAATGTTGTTAATAGGATATTACAGACCTCGACATTCTATAATATTGTTGTTCAGTATTGGTAGCATCTACATGTCTACACTATTACTAGTCAGGTATTGTTGGCATCGGCATGTTAAATAATGTTGTTAATAGGATATTACAGACATCGACATTCTATAATATTGTTGTTCAGTATTGATAGCATCTACATGTCTACACTATTACTAGTCAGGTATTGTTGGCATCGGCATGTTAAATAATGTTGTTAATAGGATATTACAAACATCGACATTCTATAATATTGTTGTTCAGTATTGATAACATCTACATGTCTACACTATTACTAGTCAGGTATTGTTGGCATCGGCATGTTAAATAATGTTGTTAATAGGATATTACAGACATCGACATTCTATAATATTGTTGCTGAGATACTGATAGCACCTACATATCTGCAGTATTATTTGTTACGTAGTGTCGTTATTGGGATGTTAAATAATATTGGAAATACAATATTATTGACATCAACATTCTATAATATTGTTGTTCAGACATTGACAGCACCTACATGTCTACACTATTACCAGTCTGGTATTGTTGTTATCGGCATCTCAAATAATATTATTAACATTACTAATACCAACACATTGACAGTATCCTTTGCTAGATATGACTAACCCAAGTTAATGTATCACATATTATGAAACCTTGTGCATGTCATGAGTATTGTATAAAGATATATCTTCTTCTTATACAAATGTATTTTAATATTTGTTACTATCTACAAAATATTGTTTTATAACTTATTGTTATTCCTTGATGCCTTATAGTTGATATTGTTTTATGGGTAGCTTATATTGATTGATCCTATTTATCTAATGTGACTGAACCACGAAAGCGATTTCCGTGTTTTCTGAGCTCTCCACATGCACATGTTCCTTTTGTGTTTTAGCAGCATCCTTTATACCATAAAGTTAGTGTTTGTATTAAGCACACAAACCCCTATAAGCAAGTGTTTGTATTAAGCATACACACACCCCTATAAGCGAGTTTTTGTATTAAGCACACAAGCCCCTGTAAGCGAGTGTTTGTATTAAGCACACAAGCCCCTCTAAGCGAGTGTTTGTATTAAGCACACAAACCGTTATAAGCGAGTGTTTGTATAAAGCACACAAGCCCCTCTAAGCGAGTGTTTGTAGTTAGCACACAAACCGTTATAAGCAAGTGTTTGTATCAGGTACAAACCGAAACTTTATAACGGCCCCACGGCTGAAAGGGCGAGTATTTTCGGTGCGACGAACCCGGTTGAAAGTTAAACATATGTTGATAATGTCAGTAGTTGAGGGTAAAATAAATTTCTACAGTCACATCCAAACTGTGATGATAAGAAACCTTAAAATTGTTTATCATCTATGGTACGATGTTGTTATGAATACTTTAAACACGACAGTTAATATTATTTATAAAAAGTAGATTGTTTATTTAGGCTTTCGAGATGAGACAAAACACATGCTATAATAAGTGCAAGATTAGCTACTCTTATGTAACAATAAGCTTCATGTAGATTTTTGCTGTGATGCAATAGGTTTTCTCACTTAACTTTTTGCAAACCATTCATCGTTAGCGACGACATCTTTAATGTAAGAAACTTCCTGCTTAGTTCTGGCAACTATCTAATAGCGAAGCTAGAAATACTTAAGGTCAGTTCCTGTTTCTGAGTGAACACAGAGAGCAGTTGAACAGGCAACTGTTAACAGTAACCTATGTAGAATTTCTAAGCTGTTATTCTTTAGTGTGCTTACCTCACGATCGTCGAAAGCAAAACGAAAACTAATCATTATCAAGGACGACATCGTTAATGTGACTGAACCACGTAAGCGATATCCGTGTTTTTTGTAAACCAATCACCGTTAGCAACGACATCTTTAATGTAAGAAACTTCCTGTTTAGTTCTGTTTAGTTCGAATAGTCGAATATTTAAGGTTAGTTCCTGTTTCTGAGTGAACACAGAGAACAGTTATGTGGAATTTCTAAGCTATGATTCCTTAGTGTGCTCATCTCACGTTCATCAAAAGCAAAATGAAAACTGATCATGTAATAGTCGTCTGCTTGATCTGTAAAAAACACGAAATGCGAAACTACAAGTAGTTAGGGTCCGTTCTTGTCTCGAAGTTCTGGTTACTCAGAGAACGAAAGCTGAACATGGCTGGTCTTGTTTCTCGGCTCATAATATTTTCGGTGTCACCCTTCACTTGCAACGCTCATCGGGTATGTAATTTTCTATCAGTGTTTAAACAAGTCATTATAGGCTCAATATATAATTTAATGGAACATCAGTTTGATTTATAACCTTTTTCGTAATTGGTAATTATAAAATTATATTTGTCATAATACTGTAGTTTCAGTGTTTGTCATAATACTGTAATATCAATGTTTGTCATAATACAGTAGTGTAAGGCTTATTATAATTTTAAAAATTACAGTATTTCTTCTGCTCACTCGTGTTTTTGTTTGGATTTTGTTTCCGAGAAGAATGGTTTATAAATCTTTCTGTATATTAATGACATTATCTTAGTCAAGTACATCATAGCAAAACAACTAGGAAATAACACAGTAGCGATTTCAGTGCTGTTACATGTACAAGTGGTTAGTTAAATTAGCAACTATTATGTTAACAGTTACTGTGAACAAAGTGTTTTAATTGTTTAGATGTCGACCATGTAAAAGTTACATTCTTACCATATATAGAATTATTGTAACTTTAAGTAACATTATTATTGTTGAGCTTTCTCAATGATTATCCTGTTACATTTTAGCTTCTACATAAGATTTGTGTGATGTAACTAGACAACTCTCAAAAAGCGTCTATATCTTTGTTCTAAAACACACAACTGTTTACTGTCAGGTGGTAAATTCGACAGTGATCTAGGTGCAACATTTATTATCAGATAAACGTTCACAGCTGTTCAGGCTAAGGTTTAATAACATATATACTTAGCTTGTTGTAGCCTTTGTTTAATCGAAAGGAAGTTTGGTGTAAAAATAATTGACATGAACACAATACCTGAAACCATTTTCAAAGTTTAGCAGACGTCATATGTAAAGGGGTAAAGCTGTACAGATGGAGTTAATAAAAGGATAGAATGGATTATCGAGACATCAAGTTCGTTATTCGGATAAAGAGAATCAGTGCTTGAGCACATAATCTAATGCACACAAACTGGTCTGATAAATTCAACAACAATGTGAAATAACACATAACCTAAATATTTAATACGTTTCTAAATATAGCTCCAGTTTTACTAATTATTAAAAGATTTCTTCTCTCTGTTTGATGTCACGTGGTTGTGTATCATATAAATTGATTAATGTGTTTATTTACATGCATATGCTAAAATTTTTGAAATGATGTTTAAGTATAATTTTGAGACGTTGATTTAGGTTGTAATCGACCTACTTGAGCTGTAAATTAGAGGTAATAGAACCAACTTGATAAGTTTAGTTCAACTTTAATAATGTGAATGTAAATAGTGTTCAACTAACACGTGTTTAATTGATGTATTTACAGAAGCATTTCAATTATGACGGCCTTCAAAAGAACTGTCCAGACTGTCAAAATATACTCACAGACATGACAAAATTTCATGATGAATTAAAGAAGATTCTTAGGGAAGATGAAACTGCTCGCTTGCATTTTATTTATAATTTTCCACTTTGGATTTCAACACGAGAAGACTCCATTACATCTCTGAAGAAGGTAGAGACTGAGTTGAATAAGACGAAACGGGATGTGAATATCTCAAACATCGTCGGTTCGTCTGCTGGTATAGTAGGTGGCGTTGTTGCTGTTGTCGGACTGGCTTTAGCTCCTTTAACCGCTGGTATCTCGTTAGGTTTATCTATAGGTGGCGCTTCCTTAGGAACTGCTGGCGGCTTAACTGCCGGCGGGGCAAATGTTGCAGAATTAATCGTTAGTAAAAACAAATGTAAAGAAATCATAGAAACTCTGGAAAAAGACAAAACAGAAACCGACGAACTTTTTAAATACGTAAAGTCTCTAAAACGATGTGACGAAAAACGTGAGAAACTTGTGGAAGAAGCAGAAGAGTTTATAGATATTGTTGAGAATGGTTTATATGGTGTTAACTCACTTGTAGGACCGTTAGGGAAAGCAGTTGAATTTTTACAGAACTTAGCCAATCTTGAAGAAGTGACGTTTGAAAGCGTTAAGAAAGTGTTTAATAAAACTTTTGTAAATTCACCAGTAAATAATAAAAGAGAAAGAAATACTTTTTCCAACCACTCTAATGATCTTAGGGTTGTTTCAAATCTGATCGTTAAAGTTATTGGTCAAGGAGGTAGGTTTTCCAAGCTAGGACTATCAGGTCTTAATGTTACAGGTCGTACTTTACCTCGAGCCGTTCCTATGGTACTAGGAGCTGTGGTTATTGCTCTTGATGTGGTTAACCTGGTTTTTACATCTGTGAATGTTCATAATGGGAACAGGAGTGAACTTCAAGATTGCATGAGTAACGTGGTACAAGAACTTATTCTTGAGAAAGAAGAGATTTTAAAAGTCCACGAACATATTTCGGCTTGATGTCTGTGTCCAGTTTCAGCCTCAGTAGAAGATTATAGCTGTAGGAAGGTGAAGTAGATATAACGTTAACAATAATTAATTTGTCAGACATAAAAAGAGTGAGTTACGAGTTCATCATATATACAGAATGAATAAATATAAGTTGACATAATAACGGTTGTTGCTGAAAACGCCATCTTTAACTGAATGAATGGTCATTTGGTCTTCGGGCTTTCAAGATTCCCTGCATATCGTAACTGACCTGGACATCTACGTTTACGTTGAATTCTTTAAATATGATTTTTACTCACTTTTGTAAATATGAGCAAATTGTTATTTTCGTCTCATGTTACTAAAGTGTGAGGAAGGAGTCTTTACTAGAGAAATATAAGAATTATAACAGTTGATGTACAGCGATATTTAAATTTTATTGGAAGTCAGAACATTAGTGTAGGCTTATTGTTATTACAACTGATTGTACATATCGTCTACCATATTTAGCTTTCTTATTTATCACGTCTGGAAATTTTACGTTAGATTTTGCTAGAACTGAATTTGGCAATTAGTGTAGTTAAAGTAAACACTTTTATAATTAAAAGTAATTCTATGTGTATCTTTCTATATGTGGTTAAAGCAAACAATCTTGAAAATAAAAGTAATTTTATATGTATCTGTCTCTATGTTGTTAAAACAATCTTAAAGGTTAAAGTGTACTAGTACAAACCAAATAAAGATACTTAGATGAAATTAGCAGAAATTTCACAAATAATATAATTTAAAGCGTTATCACTACGCCTAAGTGACTCAGTCTCTCCTTGATCCTGGTGTTAAAAATCGGTTTCAGAATAAAGTGTGTTAAACCTGTGTTATCAAATCACTTACTTTGTTTTACAGATTAATGTAATCTGAATAATATATATTAAAAACATACTTTTTGTGATGAAATTACAGAAAGAATGTGAAAAACCTAACAACTGATATTTAATTATAACGAAAAGAAAAACGTGAAAGAACTCCAGAGTTGGACAAATATAATTCAAAACCCAGACAAGCCATTCATTAAACAAATACTATATTGTCCCTAATGTTAGGCAAACATCCCTTGACATGCAGAAAACGAGATATAAAAATGTTGCTCTCTTCTTGTCTGTCAGTTGTAACTACTAAACCACTGTGTCTGCTATATGCTTGTACACAAAAACACCTTCACTTCTGTAGAGCATGCGCTATTTTTCACGTGGAGCCCAATCTGAGTCACATTACGCATATCACTTAATAGATGGCGCGACCTGTGAAACTAATGTCATTATATTCGACGTGTTTTGAAACGTAATTTTTATGGTATATTAAACATGTACCTTTAAGAAATTTCATTTCAGATATAAAATATCACTTTGTGACTTTATGACAGTTTAACTTACATCAACACGAACACAAAGCACGAGAAAAGTTGTTCTATTGAATCTGTCAGCGCATATTGCTGTTAGAGTCTGATTTAATATTACATCAGAGGTGTCACTGTATTGTCCACATTTTTATAAATACCTCTTACTTAATTAAGATGTAATGTACACCATCACGTATTAGAAAAACAAGAGACAGTTACTGAAGATACGATATTTAACTTCGTGTGTTAGAAGAATAACATACAAACAGTTCAGAGGTAATCTTGACTTCCATGTGTTAGAACATACATGAATCATTTGAGATCTTGTGTTTACCTCAGTCTACACACATATGTATTCTTGATAGATTCTTATCATTTCTGGTCTTAATAAGTCCAAGAGTATGGAACTACATTACTCGTGCTTGTAACTCGAGTACAGAGGTGAAAGCATTTTTGTTGATTTGATTAAAATGTTAGAGTTAAATAGAAATAAACATGAACAAACAAACAAAGAGTTTGTTAGAAAATACCAAATAAGAAACCAAGAAAAACTGTGAAATAAAACCAAAGAAATAATTTGGAACGAATTAACAAAATATAGAAAACTTTTAATTGGAATTTTTTTTTTATACTCTCGTGATATTATATCATAGTACCATTACTGTTGTGACAGACTACATTAAATGTCTGATATTGTACTTAATTAAACATCTACCAGAGAGCGGGATGACAACCATATCTAGGGATGGATTCTCGTAAAATTGTCGGCCTGTAGCTAAAAGATATAGACGAAAAGCCCTTAGCTAAACAATTACAAAATTAACATTGGGATCACTTTCCTTGACGTTTGTAGAACCACAGAGTTTTTTCGACCATCCTGTAAACCAAAACACTTCAAGTGTCTCTAGGATTTGTTTTATCGTACCTGTGGTTCCAAGTAATCTATGATGTGTCAGTTACTATCCACGTTATATTATAAATAAGCCATTATTGTGCACGTTATATATAAATAGATAACTTACCGTATACTTTTTAATGAGCTATACAATTTGACGTATCTACTTCAAGTAAAAATGTATATAGATTTTAATATGAGTTCCTAAAGAGTAGAACAGAATAAATTGATCAAATGAGGCCTACGGACTTGAAAATGCAGATCCACTTGAAGCCAAGACTTCGACTTTTAAAAAGTTCAAAAACAAGTACAAAAATTGTAGGTTCGAAACATTTTACCACGAATTACTTAAAATGTCATGATAAATATTGTATCAGTTTTATGTTGAATTGAGACATTGAAAATGTTATAGTGTAAAGTCTTAACATGAAAACTCAGAAGCGAGGAATTTATTGTTCTTCTTCACATGAATATTTGAACATTTAAGCCAGGGGGCGCCATCAACAGAAGAGCTATCAATAACTAATAATTATAAATTTAGATTAGACAATGTTATATTAAAACTTTTATTGTATTATTCACACTTACATACGTAGTCAAGGATACATATTCTGGTTGAATTATCATTTGTTTATATTTTATTATGGTTTATCGTTGGCACCACATTACCAACTTTAACACAGTTATTTAGCCAACTTAACTGAAAGAATAACAAATAACATATGAGACATATATAAAGTTTAACGAAGATGAAATACATCGATCTAAATTATGCTAAAATATTCTAAAACGTCGATAATCATTAATGATTATACATTACGAAAAACAATAAACAGTTAAACTTGTAAATGATAAAACGTTATTTGGAAACACAAAGAATTAGTCGAGTTATTTAGAGTTCTTTGAAAGTTCTTCCAAGTTGTTTTTAAAATATCTACGATAAAATAACATTTTTGTTCATTGTCACAAATCATAACGAAAAGAAAAGAAAGAAATGTTTTATATTGTTATTTTGAATTAAGCATAAAGTTACACAAGGGGTATCTGTGCTCTGCCCACCACGGGTATGGAAATCCGGTTTTGAAAGTTATAAGTCCCCAGACATGCCGCTGAGCCAATGGGGTACAGGTCTTTATAATAAACTATGGATATTTATTTCGTAGCAAGATACGAATATTTTGTAATTCACATCTGTATAACCAGATTAAACTTTATAGCTTAGTTCGTTTTTTAACATTAACTTACTACTTGTACTTCTGGATATTACTGTCTTCTTTGTCGTTGATTGTTTAAATCATCTATTCTTTCTGTTATCAAGGTATAATTACAACTTTAATAAAATTCTTCATTTTAATTCTTCAGTAGATGATTGTGTTTTCAATAACTCTGGTGCGACAGACCTTCAAAAACTTCCTATTTTCTGTGTCTGGATCTGAAGTTTAAGACATCTTTACAAACAAAAGAAAGCTGTCAGTTGACTCACTGCTCCCTGTATTCTGTGGTTTCACTCATTGTGTTAATAGGAAAATGAAAGTTGAACAATATCACATTTCATGTGACTCCTTTGTTGTGAGTCTCACGAAATATAACAAAAGTTATGAGGAACATTAGAAAGTTAGCTGATGATGGGGTAGTTGTAGAAATGATCACTGAAGAACAAGAGGATAAAAACGTTCATAAATGTTTAATATTTACTTGACAATCTATTTGTAGCTCTAGTAGGAAAACAAGGATGAAGGAAACTTAAATTGAAAGTTTTTTTTGTTTTGAATTTCGCTCAGACATACACGAGGTCTATCTACGGTAGCCGTCCCTAATTTGCTACTTAGGGAAGTAGTGACTAGAGCAGGGGTGTGCAACAGGCGGCCCGCGGGTTACAACCCGGCCCGCCAAGCCATTTAGTGTGGCCCTAGTTGTTGTAATCTAACCATGTGGCCTGATCTGTAATCCAACGCAAATGGAATATTTTTAAAAGCATCGATCCTACGGGATTCCCAGGCTTCGACTCGACAAACTTCTAAAATTATCTTTGCTAGAAAGGAGCAGGCCGAATTCGATTGGTCGGCCTCCTTAGGGCATGAATAGGTGACGTGCACTAGCACTATTGTCTACGACTCAACGTCATGTCCTGAACCTCGCCTTCGCCCGCTGGCGACAATTTTCCCTAACCTCTGCTGTCCGTCATTCATTATTGGTGAAAATTTTATTACCTTTTACAGTTACTACAAGAGATTGAAGGTAAATTGATTATTATTTAGCATATTGTTGTGACTTTACTGAATTTATTAAAATTTTTGCTTTCAGATGCATCTGATTCTATGTACAGTGTGACCTCGTTATTCGCGGGGGGATACGTTCTTTACCCTCCCGCGAATATTGGACGCAGTTTTAAAACGTATATGTATGCGATTATATACTATATGAAATGCTTCCCAAACACTAATGATACTTATACTCATTGATGCTGTAATAATGTAGCAATATTGCATACTGTTATGTATTTCACTAAATTGTACCGTGCGTTACCGGGCTGTGCTTTGCCGTTTGCGTTGTTGGGGAAGCTGAGGCAGTCAGCCAGTAGCAGTCCAATCTTGTTTGGTGAAGACGACAATTGATAAAAACGGCTTGATTGAGTAAATACAACAGAAATCTCCTCGAAAAGCCCTTTCAGTCTCTGTGACCTACAAAAACGCAGTTCGCGCATAACCCGCGAATATGCGGGGCCGCGAATGGCGAACCGCGAATAGGCGAGGTCACACTGTATTTTGCTATTCTCAATTAATTTAAGTACCGGAAGGCTATGATCGGGATGCCAATTTAGAAACATGTGTTTCTGTCCATAAGAGGTTCCATGTGTAAATAAATTCTATGTTTTTTTCTACTTTGCTATTTTCGTGAGAATAATTTTTGTTTTGATTTCAGGGCTAGTAAAATGTCAGCAGTTAAGAAACGAAAAATTTATGATGAGGGAAGGTTATTCAACAGTGAATGGTGCACAAAATATCTTGTTGTCTCACATAATCAAGGTGTTGTCTGCCTCGTCTGTCAAACTACAATTGCAGTCATGAAAGAGTACAATATTAAGCGACATTACGCAACTAAGCACTCCTCCCAGTTTGATGAAATTGTTGGTCAGGCACGAAAGGACAAAATTGAACATTTAAAAACATCCATTGAAAAGCAACAAGGTGTTTTTACCACTTTCAAGAAAAATTCAGAACTGGTGACAAAACTGAGTTTTAAGCTTTGTGAATGTATGGCAGAAAAGGAAAGCCTTTCAGTGATGGAGAATTTATTAAAATTGTTTAACAATATTCACAGAATATGCATGTCCAGAGAAAAAATATTTGGTGGAGCAAACTAGCCTTTCCCGCTTTACTGTCTCACGCAGGAGAAAAGATCTTTCAGAGGACATCAAAGAAACTTTGAAAGAGAGATTGAATTCGTGTGAAGCTTTCAGTCTGGCTTTGGATGAAAGCACTGATATCAATGACACATCCCAACTTGTCATTTTCATCAGAGCTGTTACTGCAGGCTTTGATGTTTTCGAAGAGTTTTAGATATGGCAAGCCTTTCCTCCACAACCACAGGGCAGGATATTTGTGAACAAGTGCTTAAGGTTGTAGAAAAGTTTGAACTGAATCCTTATAAATTATGTGGTGTTACAACAGATGGTGCTCCTTCCATGACAGGTAGGACAAATGGATTCACCAAGAAATTTCTAACTGCAATTGGAGCACAAGACGTAGTTGTCAGCCATTGCATTATTCACCAAGAGAGCTTGTGCACCAAAGTTCTGGATTTTGCAGAAGTCATGAAAAATGTCGTCCAATGCGTAAATTATATTCGAACACGAGGATTAAATCATCGACAATTTAAAACTTTTTTAGATGAGCTGGACAGTGAGTATTCAGATGTTTTGTACTTCTCTGCTGTACGTTGGCTTAGTAGAGCTGCTACTTTGAAGAGATTCTGGAATCTGCGAGAGGAGATTAAGTTCTTCATGGAGAGCAAACGTCAGAATGTGGACTTCTTGAGCAATGAGAACTGGCTGAATGACTTAGCATTCCTCACAGACATTACACAGCATCTGTCTGATTTAAACTTAAAACTACAAGGGAAAAGTCAACTTGTGAATAAGTTGTTTGAGCATATTTGTGCTTTTGAGAAGAAATTGGAACTTTTCCAGGTTCAGTTGAGAAGAGCCATATTGACCCATTTTACATGTCTTGCAACCAGGAAACTGGAATTTCCTAATCTGGATTGCACCAAATATGGAACCAGTGTACAAAAGCTGCGTGATGAGTTTGCAAACAGATTTCCAGATTTCAGACAAACTGAAATTAGATTGAAATTGTTCGCTCAACCTTTTGATTTGGCAGTGGAAGACAGTCCTGATGATTGCCAAATGGAACTCATTGAACTGCAGGCTGACATGGACACTAAAAGGAAATTCTCTGAAAACAGTTTGCTAGACTTTTACAAACTCTGTGTACGTGAAAAGTTTCCCAATTTGTCCCGTCATGCACAAAGAATTGCCTCCCTTTTTGGTAGCACCTACTGCTGTGAGCAATTTTTCTCCAAAATGAAGCTCATCAAAACCAAATGTAAAGTCAGCTGACTGATGAACATTTGACCAGTCAGTTAAGAGTGGCAACCACTTCTGTCAAAGCTGATATTGACAAGCTCTGCAAGGACTCTAAATTTCAAGTGTCGCACTAAAATGATCACTCATGCAAAAATATAAAATATTATTGCTTGCATTTTGAGAATTTTTTTTTAATTTATTGTGCATGTACACGAATAAGCTTGTTTTTTAAGTGGCCCCGCTTGATTGATGAAGCTGGTTATATGGCCCACCGACGAAAAATGTTGCACACCCCTGGACTAGAGTGAAGGCAGCTAGTCATCACTGCCTACCCCCATCGCTTGGCCCACTCTTTTTACCAAAGAATAGAGGGATTGGCTGTTACGTTATAATGCTTCGAGGGCGAGCAAGTTTGGTGTGACGGAGATACCATCACGTGACCCTCAGATTTCGAATCGAGCGAACTTCCACCTGTCGATGCTGGGCCCATATTTTGAATTAACGAGATTCTTATGGAAGCTAGAAAATGGACTTTTGGCAAGAGTGAGCTAAGAGATAAGCGAGTTTTTTTGCAAGCTCTTGAGTATATAGGAACAGTATAGGAAGACTTATAACCCTTTTTCTGCGAGAACCAACTTCACTTTTCTGGGCAAAGATAAACTACTGTACCCACTTGGACAAAAATAATTACCCATATGATAAGAAACAGTTGAAGAAAAAAGAGAAAAAGAGAGATTCAACTAGGACGGCGAAAGTGCGGGTGGCCAAGGAGAAAGCGATACTGACCACTGCAGCAGAAAATACAACAATGACTCCGGAAAAAGAAGGAACACCTACAACAAGTGGCCTGAAACACAAGCATAGTAAGTTTAGTTCGCTTGGTGGTCAAAAATTAGAATTAATTTCAAATTTAGAAAAAATTCCCCATTACTGACATTTGCAATTTACCCAAATTAACATCTTTAGAAAGTGATAAAAAACAAGAAAAAAACAAAAACCGAAGAGAAAAATAGTTAAATTAGGTAATTCAAGTGAAGATTCTGAGAACGAAGACGAAACTTCTCATACTGAGGTCGAGACAGTTCCTTCCTAAAGCAGAAGAAACTTCTCATACTGAGGTAGAGACAGTTCCTTCCTAAAGCAGAAGAAACTTCTCACTGAGGTAGAGACAGTTCCTTCCTAAAGCAGAAGAAACTTTTCATACTAAGGTAGAGACAGTTCCTTCCTAAAGCAGAAGAAACTTCTCATACTAAGGTAGAGACAGTTCCTTCCTAAAGCAGAAGAAACTTCTCATACTGAGGTAGAGACAGTTCCTTCCTAAAGCAGAAGAAACTTCTCACTGAGGTAGAGACAGTTCCTTCCTAAAGCAGAAGAAACTTCTCATACTAAGGTAGAGACAGTTCCTTCCTAAAGCAGAAGAAACTTCTCATACTAAGGTAGAGACAGTTCCTTCCTAAAGCAGAAGAAACTTCTCATACTGAGGTAGAGACAGTTCCTTCCTAAAGCAGAAGAAACTTCTCATACTAAAATAGAGACAGTTCCTTCCTAAAGCAGAAGAAACTTCTCATACTGAGGTAGAGACAGTTCCTTCCTAAAGCAGAAGAAACTTCTCATACTAAGGTAGAGACAGTTCCTTCCTAAAGCAGAAGAAACATCTCATACTAAGGTAGAGACAGTTCCTTCCTAAAGCAGAAGAAACTTTTCATACTGAGGTAGAGACAGTTCCTTCCTAAAGCAGAAGAAACTTCTCATACTGAGGTCGAGACAGTTCCTTCCTAAAGCAGAAGAAACTTCTCATAGTGAGGTAGAGACAGTTCCTTCCTAAAGCAGAAGAAACTTCTCATACTGAGGTAGAGACAGTTCCTTCCTAAAGCAGAAGAAACTTCTCATACTGAGGTAGAGACAGTTCCTTCCTAAAGCAGAAGAAACTTCTCATACTGAGGTAGAGACAGTTCCTTCCTAAAGCAGAAGAAACTTCTCATACTAAGGTAGAGACAGTTCCTTCCTAAAGCAGAAGAAACTTCTCATAGTGAGGTAGAGACAGTTCCTTCCTAAAGCAGAAGAAACTTCTCATACTAAGGTAGAGACAGTTCCTTCCTAAAGCAGAAGAAACTTCTCATACTAAGGTAGAGACAGTTCCTTCCTAAAGCAGAAGAAACTTCTCATACTGAGGTAGAGACAGTTCCTTCCTAAAGCAGAAGAAACTTCTCATACTGAGGTAGAGACAGTTCCTTCCTAAAGCAGAAGAAACTTCTCACTGAGGTAGAGACAGTTCCTTCCTAAAGCAGAAGAAACTTCTCATACTGAGGTAGAGACAGTTCCTTCCTAAAGCAGAAGAAACTTCTCATACTGAGGTCAGAGACAGTTCCTTCCTAAAAGCAGAAGAAACTTCTCATACTGAGGTCGAGACAGTTCCTTCCTAAAGCAGAAGAAACTTCTCATACTGAGGTAGAGACAGTTCCTTCCTAAAGCAGAAGAAACTTCTCATACTGAGGTAGAGACAGTTCCTTCCTAAAGCAGAAGAAACTTCTCATACTCAGGTAGAGACAGTTCCTTCCTAAAGCAGAAGAAACTTCTCATACTAAGGTAGAGACAGTTCCTTCCTAAAGCAGAAGAAACTTCTCATACTGAGGTAGAGACAGTTCCTTCCTAAAGCAGAAGAAACTTCTCATACTAAGGTCGAGACAGTTCCTTCCTAAAGCAGAAGAAACTTCTCATACTAAGGTCGAGACAGTTCCTTCCTAAAGCAGAAGAAACTTCTCATACTAAGAGTTCCTTCCTAAAGAGACAGTTCCTTCCTAAAGCAGAAGAAACTTCTCATACTAAGGTAGAGACAGTTCCTTCCTAAAGCAGAAGAAACTTCTCATACTGAGGTAGAGACAGTTCCTTCCTAAAGCAGAAGAAACTTCTCATACTGAGGTAGAGACAGTTCCTTCCTAAAGCAGAAGAAACTTCTCATACTGAGGTCGAGACAGTTCCTTCCTAAAGCAGAAGAAACTTCTCATACTGAGGTCGAGACAGTTCCTTCCTAAAGCAGAAGAAACTTCTCATACTGAGGTAGAGACAGTTCCTTCCTAAAGCAGAAGAAACTTCTCATACTGCAGTTCCTTCCTAAAGCAGAAGAAACTTCTCATACTGAGGTAGAGACAGTTCCTTCCTAAAGCAGAAGAAACTTCTCATACTGAGGTAGAGACAGTTCCTTCCTAAAGCAGAAGAAACTTCTCATACTGAGGTAGAGACAGTTCCTTCCTAAAGCAGAAGAAACTTCTCATACTGAGGTAGAGACAGTTCCTTCCTAAAGCAGAAGAAACTTCTCATACTGAGGTAGAGACAGTTCCTTCCTAAAGCAGAAGAAACTTCTCATACTGAGGTAGAGACAGTTCCTTCCTAAAGCAGAAGAAACTTCTCATACTGAGGTAGAGACAGTTCCTTCCTAAAGCAGAAGAAACTTCTCATACTGAGGTAGAGACAGTTCCTTCCTAAAGCAGAAGAAACTTCTCATACTGAGGTAGAGACAGTTCCTTCCTAAAGCAGAAGAAACTTCTCATACTGAGGTAGAGACAGTTCCTTCCTAAAGCAGAAGAAACTTCTCATACTGAGGTAGAGACAGTTCCTTCCTAAAGCAGAAGAAACTTCTCATACTGAGGTAGAGACAGTTCCTTCCTAAAGCAGAAGAAACTTCTCATACTGAGGTAGAGACAGTTCCTTCCTAAAGCAGAAGAAACTTCTCATGAGGTAGAGACAGTTCCTTCCTAAAGGAAGAAACTTCTCATACTGAGGTAGAGACAGTTCCTTCCTAAAGCAGAAGAAACTTCTCATACTGAGGTAGAGACAGTTCCTTCCTAAAGCAGAAGAAACTTCTCATACTGAGGTAGAGACAGTTCCTTCCTAAAGCAGAAGAAACTTCTCATACTGAGGTAGAGACAGTTCCTTCCTAAAGCAGAAGAAACTTCTCATACTGAGGTAGAGACAGTTCCTTCCTAAAGCAGAAGAAACTTCTCATACTGAGGTAGAGACAGTTCCTTCCTAAAGCAGAAGAAACTTCTCATACTGAGGTAGAGACAGTTCCTTCCTAAAGCAGAAGAAACTTCTCATACTGAGGTAGAGACAGTTCCTTCCTAAAGCAGAAGAAACTTCTCATACTGAGGTAGAGACAGTTCCTTCCTAAAGCAGAAGAAACTTCTCATACTGAGGTAGAGACAGTTCCTTCCTAAAGCAGAAGAAACTTCTCATACTGAGGTAGAGACAGTTCCTTCCTAAAGCAGAAGAAACTTCTCATACTGAGAGAGACAGTTCCTTCCTAAAGCAGAAGAAACTTCTCATACTGAGGTAGAGACAGTTCCTTCCTAAAGCAGAAGAAACTTCTCATACTAAGGTAGAGACAGTTCCTTCCTAAAGCAGAAGAAACTTCTCATACTGAGGTAGAGACAGTTCCTTCCTAAAGCAGAAGAAACTTCTCATACTGAGGTAGAGACAGTTCCTTCCTAAAGCAGAAGAAACTTCTCATACTGAGGTAGAGACAGTTCCTTCCTAAAGCAGAAGAAACTTCTCATACTAAGGTAGAGACAGTTCCTTCCTAAAGCAGAAGAAACTTCTCATACTGAGGTAGAGACAGTTCCTTCCTAAAGCAGAAGAAACTTCTCATACTAAGGTAGAGACAGTTCCTTCCTAAAGCAGAAGAAACTTCTCATACTGAGGTAGAGACAGTTCCTTCCTAAAGCAGAAGAAACTTCTCATACTAAGGTAGAGACAGTTCCTTCCTAAAGCAGAAGAAACTTCTCATACTGAGGTCGAGACAGTTCCTTCCTAAAGCAGAAGAAACTTCTCATACTAAGGTAGAGACAGTTCCTTCCTAAAGCAGAAGAAACTTCTCATACTGAGGTCGAGACAGTTCCTTCCTAAAGCAGAAGAAACTTCTCATACTAAGGTAGAGACAGTTCCTTCCTAAAGCAGAAGAAACTTCTCATACTGAGGTCGAGACAGTTCCTTCCTAAAGCAGAAGAAACTTCTCATACTAAGGTAGAGACAGTTCCTTCCTAAAGCAGAAGAAACTTCTCATACTGAGGTAGAGACAGTTCCTTCCTAAAGCAGAAGAAACTTCTCATACTGAGGTAGAGACAGTTCCTTCCTAAAGCAGAAGAAACTTCTCATACTGAGGTAGAGACAGTTCCTTCCTAAAGCAGAAGAAACTTCTCATACTAAGGTAGAGACAGTTCCTTCCTAAAGCAGAAGAAACTTCTCATACTGAGGTAGAGACAGTTCCTTCCTAAAGCAGAAGAAACTTCTCATACTGAGGTAGAGACAGTTCCTTCCTAAAGCAGAAAAACTTCTCACTGAGGTAGAGACAGTTCCTTCCTAAAGCAGAAGAAACTTCTCATACTAAGGTAGAGACAGTTCCTTCCTAAAGCAGAAGAAACTTCTCATACTGAGGTAGAGACAGTTCCTTCCTAAAAGCAGAAGAAACTTCTCATACTGAGGTAGAGACAGTTCCTTCCTAAAGCAGAAGAAACTTCTCACTACTGGGTAGAGACAGTTCCTTCCTAAAGCAGAAGAAACTTCTCATACTGAGGTAGAGACAGTTCCTTCCTAAAGCAGAAAGAAACTTCTCATACTGAGGTAGAGACAGTTCCTTCCTAAAGCAGAAGAAACTTCTCATACTGAGGTAGAGACAGTTCCTTCCTAAAGCAGAAGAAACTTCTCATACTGAGGTAGAGACAGTTCCTTCCTAAAGCAGAAGAAACTTCTCATACTGAGGTAGAGACAGTTCCTTCCTAAAGCAGAAGAAACTTCTCATACTGAGGTAGAGACAGTTCCTTCCTAAAGCAGAAGAAACTTCTCATACTGAGGTAGAGACAGTTCCTTCCTAAAGCAGAAGAAACTTCTCACTGAGGTAGAGACAGTTCCTTCCTAAAGCAGAAGAAACTTCTCATACTGAGGTAGAGACAGTTCCTTCCTAAAGCAGAAGAAACTTCTCATACTGAGGTAGAGACAGTTCCTTCCTAAAGCAGAAGAAACTTCTCATACTGAGGTAGAGACAGTTCCTTCCTAAAGCAGAAGAAACTTCTCATACTGAGGTAGAGACAGTTCCTTCCTAAAGCAGAAGAAACTTCTCATACTGAGGTAGAGACAGTTCCTTCCTAAAGCAGAAGAAACTTCTCATACTGAGGTAGAGACAGTTCCTTCCTAAAGCAGAAGAAACTTCTCATACTGAGGTAGAGACAGTTCCTTCCTAAAGCAGAAGAAACTTCTCATACTAAGGTAGAGACAGTTCCTTCCTAAAGCAGAAGAAACTTCTCATACTGAGGTAGAGACAGTTCCTTCCTAAAGCAGAAGAAACTTCTCACTGAGGTAGAGACAGTTCCTTCCTAAAGCAGAAGAAACTTCTCACTGAGGTAGAGACAGTTCCTTCCTAAAGCAGAAGAAACTTCTCACTGAGGTAGAGACAGTTCCTTCCTAAAGCAGAAGAAACTTCTCACTGAGGTAGAGACAGTTCCTTCCTAAAGCAGAAGAAACTTCTCATACTGTGGTAGAGACAGTTCCTTCCTAAAGCAGAAGAAACTTCTCATACTGAGGTAGAGACAGTTCCTTCCTAAAGCAGAAGAAACTTCTCATACTGAGGTCGAGACAGTTCCTTCCTAAAAGCAGAAGAAACTTCTCATACTGTGGTAGAGACAGTTCCTTCCTAAAAGCAGAAGAAACTTCTCATACTGAGGTAGAGACAGTTCCTTCCTAAAGCAGAAGAAACTTCTCATACTGAGGTAGAGACAGTTCCTTCCTAAAGCAGAAGAAACTTCTCATACTAAGGTAGAGACAGTTCCTTCCTAAAGCAGAAGAAACTTCTCATACTGAGGTAGAGACAGTTCCTTCCTAAAGCAGAAGAAACTTCTCATACTAAGGTCGAGACAGTTCCTTCCTAAAGCAGAAGAAACTTCTCATACTGTGGTAGAGACAGTTCCTTCCTAAAGCAGAAGAAACTTCTCATACTGAGGTAGAGACAGTTCCTTCCTAAAGCAGAAGAAACTCTCATACTAAGGTAGAGACAGTTCCTTCCTAAAGCAGAAGAAACTTCTCATACTGAGGTAGAGACAGTTCCTTCCTAAAGCAGAAGAAACTTCTCATACTGAGGTAGAGACAGTTCCTTCCTAAAGCAGAAGAAACTTCTCATACTGAGGTAGAGACAGTTCCTTCCTAAAAGCAGAAGAAACTTCTCATACTGAGGTAGAGACAGTTCCTTCCTAAAGCAGAAGAAACTTCTCATACTAAGGTAGAGACAGTTCCTTCCTAAAGCAGAAGAAACTTCTCATACTGAGGTAGAGACAGTTCCTTCCTAAAGCAGAAGAAACTTCTCATACTAAGGTCGAGACAGTTCCTTCCTAAAGCAGAAGAAACTTCTCATACTAAGGTAGAGACAGTTCCTTCCTAAAGCAGAAGAAACTTCTCATAGTGAGGTAGAGACAGTTCCTTCCTAAAGCAGAAGAAACTTCTCATACTAAGGTCGAGACAGTTCCTTCCTAAAGCAGAAGAAACTTCTCATACTAAGGTAGAGACAGTTCCTTCCTAAAGCAGAAGAAACTTCTCATACTGAGGTAGAGACAGTTCCTTCCTAAAGCAGAAGAAACTTCTCATACTGAGGTAGAGACAGTTCCTTCCTAAAGCAGAAGAAACTTCTCATACTAAGGTAGAGACAGTTCCTTCCTTTTTTAAAAATAATACAAATAATGATAGTAACCCAAACAAAGCCTTGGATGTTGATAACTCGAAAACTAATCAAGAAAAAAAATCTAGAACAAAGCGACGAACAAACTGATGAAAACCAAAAGTTTACTCTAGTAATGTCTAAAATTAAAAGAAGAAGAACAAAATGAAACTACACAACAATAAATACACAAACTAAAACAAAACCAATATTCTATTACTAATGAATGTATGTCTGGCTCATATAATCAACCACAACTAGCAGCTGAAAACCAGGTGTTGAAATAGCTCACGTTAAGCGTTTACCAAGTGGCAGTGTCTTTATCCGAGATCAAGGAGCTGCTGACCTAAATAACCTGCTTAAAGAATGGCCCAAGGAAGACTTCACACCGGGGAACATAAATATACATTAACAAGGAACTAAACCACAGCCTAAGGCAATAGTAATCCGTGGGGTGCACCACTCCATGACAAAACAAGATTTTAAGCAAGCATTACACAACCTAAATATACCATAAAGTGGAAAGAATTATATCCAAGGTCACAAATAAAGCAACAAGTTTAGTAAGAATTGACATGGAACAACATTACAATATCTTGTTGGAGCTGATAAACAATGGCATCATTTTGTGGCACCAAAAATTCCAAGTGGAACAACTAAAAACACCAACATTAGTAATTACACAGTGTTTTAATTGTCAACGATACGGACACGTTTCAGCGGCATGTTTAGCAACACCGAGGTGTTGCGGATGTGGCGGTGAACACCACATATCTGCTGGTAAAAAAGAACAAGCTACACCAAAATGGTGTAACTGTGCAGAAACACATACAGCAAATTATATAGGATGCGTCAAATATAAACAGATAAAACAACTCATATGTGAAATAAAAACAATAACACGATCGCAAGATAACACAGCAAACACAATAACACAAGAAACACACACAACTACAGGACCACTTACATATGCACCAAAGTTGAAAGAAAACACTACACACCCAAACCCACTAACAAAAGTACAACAAAATCCAACGAAAACAGTAACCACTCTACAAGAACTTCACAAAATCACAGATACAACAAGCAACCAAGAAAACAACAATCTTACAGTAAAAGAAAACACAAACGATGAAATAAGTCTAATAGTACACTTAATTAAAAACATTCTTACACAGTTCATTACAGAATTTACAAAACCGAACCAATCGAAAATAGCATAAACCTTTTCATAAACATGACTAAAAACACATACCACAAGAATCAGAGGATACATGCTAAAATCATAAAATTCTCGGTTCTAAGCATCAACATCAAAGGTGCACTTGCTTCCAAGAAACACGAGATTTAATAACAGATATTAACCCTGATATTTTTATTATAAGTGAAATATTAATTTATCGCAAGAATAGATTTAAAATATGTAACTTTACATCAATAAGAAGAGATAGAAGAAATAATCATGACATCAACAGAGGAATTATGTTATTATATAAAAACCATCTTTCAGCTACTGAAATCTAAATGAACAGCACAATGAAAATATAGTGGTTGATATTCTCTTAGAAAACCACTCGAAAATAACAATAGCAGGATTATACTGTTCTCCAACAAAGTGTATAGACATATATCTAATATACAACATCTTTTCCCACAACCAAAATACAATAGTAATAAGTGATCTGAATTCCAAACATAAGAACTTTGGATGTAATTCTACAAACTCCAATGGCAGACACCTATTACAATTCATAGATAACAATAGTATATCTCTTATTAATGATAATACACCTACCCATACTACCTATGAAACAAATTCTAATGATATCCTAGATCTCTGTCTCACCTCTTTTAATGTTAGACAAAAGCTAATAAATTTTAATGTGGGAAAATATGTTGACAGCGACCATCTCCCTATATGGTGTGTCTTTGATTCCCCCCCCCCATAAAGATAAAAATCAGTAGGTAAGACAAATTTGATTATAAAAAAGCAAATTGGCAAGAATTTCAAAAAGAGTTAAACAATATACTACCAGATAAAGTTAAACATACAGCATACAACGAATCAGAAATAGATTCTTACAGTCAAATAATCATGGAGTGCCTTCTAAAAGCAGCTACAGACACCAAAACAACAATATAAAACCACAAGAGAACAAGAAATAAAAACACAAATTAACAGCATTAGAAATAAAATTAGAGCAGAAATTAAACAACTAAAACAAGAAAAATTCGACAACTTGTGTTCCCAACTAAACGAACAAATCGGCCCTAGAAAGTTCTGACTACATCTATAAAGATTCACAAATGAACCCATGACAAAAAAATACCCAACATTGGAACATAACAACACCTGAGCACAAACCAACAAAGAAAAAGTAGAAGCCTTTAAACATCAGTTACAAAACACATTTAAAACACACAATGACATGAACAACTATGAGTACAATAAAATAAACAGCCACGTAACAAATAACATAGAATTATATGAACCACACTTTCCAGTCAACATTATAAACAGCAACACTAATAATACATATGACTACAATACCCAACTACTCACCAAAAAAAATCAAACTAAATGAACTTGAACAAGCAATCAAAAATACAAAAAACAAAACACCGGGAAATGATGGAATACAAACAATTCTTCTCAAAAAAGGCACTCCAAAATTATTTGACCACCTATTAGCCATATGTAATTTATCTCTATACTCTAGATACATTCCAGTTTCTTGGGAGCAAACTATTATATTAATGTTCCACAAAGAAGTAAAACCAGCCAATAAACCAAACAGTTATCGACCGATCAGCCTGACCAGCTGTGTAGGTAAAATTATTGAAAGAATAATAAGCAATAGACTCTCCACATTTTTGGAGATTAATTCAGAATTACCAGAATAACAAAACGAATTTAGAAAATATAGACAAACAACAGATCACTTAATTAGATCAACTGAAACAATAATAAACAGTTTTAATAAAAAAGAATGCACTGTTGCCTGCTTCCTCGATATCGATAAAGCATTCGACACTGTATGGCACAATGGTCTTCGGTTCCGTATGTATGAAATGGGACTACCGCGAGGAATTATTCACTGGTTATATAACTTTTTGGAAAATAGAAAATGTAGAATAAACGGAGAGGGAACTTTTTCGGAGTTCTTCACTCCAGAAGCTGGCGTCTCTCAAGAAGGGATGGTTAGCCCTATTCTCTTCATCATGTATGTAAATAATATGCCACTTGAAGACCTAAATCATGGATACACGTCACAGTTCGCTGATGATGTAGCAATTTCGAAAAGTGCCCCTACACCAAAAATAGTAGCCACTAACTTACAACCACAACTAAATAGATTATGTGAATATTGTGAGAAATATAGAATTAAAATAAACACAGCGAAGACACAAATAGTGATATTTTTAAAATCAACGAAACATCAAAATGTACAACCTCAGATCTACATGAACGGAAAGCTTCTCCAAACTGCTACATCTGCAAAATGGTTAGGGTTAACATATGATTCGAAACTCACCTGGATAAAACATGTAAATAACATAAAAACTAACATTTGGCGAAGAATAAACTATGCTAGGAGTCTAACTGGTAAAAACAACGGAACAACACCAGAAAACATCATTAAAATATACAAGACATACATTAGACAAATAATAGACTATGCAGCTCCTGCATGAATCAATATAAGTGTAAAACAAATACAAACCAAACTCCAAACATTACAGAATACATTAATTACAACAGCATATAGAGTACCTAAAACCACTTCTTCAAAGTTCATGCACAAATACTCAAATACACAATCAATACCAGATAGACTTCTACATAGTACAATAAAATATTTTGATAAAAATTGGCGAAAAAATGAGTTGTTATGTGACCTAGACAGGTATTGCATGTATAATGAAGAGAGACCTAAACACCTCTCCCCGTTAAACTTGTACGTCAGATCTTTAAGATAAAATCAAATTTAAAATAATAATAATAAAATAGTGCTAAAATAAAAAAGACCACCTACGTTCTGGACTTATTAAAAATATATATATATATAAATGAAAGAACAATATAAACATTGTCCTGAAAAGGACCAGATTTAAAGTTCTGCTGTTACTTCAACCATTTTGTATTTACTCTAAATGTATTAATCAGTCCATTCAAACAAAGTAATGAAAGGAGGAAGAGGTATAGTGTACCTGAACCTCCTGGGTATACAAATATACCCAAATACCAGAGAGAGAGACCGTGATAATCTTATCACAAATACCAGAGAGAGAGACCGTGATAATCTTATCACAAATACCAGAGAGAGAGACCGTCATAATCTTATCACAAATACCAGAGAGAGAGACCGTCATAATCTTATCACAAATACCAGAGAGAGAGAGACCGTCATAATCTTATCACAAATACCAGAGAGAGAGAGACCGTCATAATCTTATCACAAATACCAGAGAGAGAGACCGTCATAATCTTATCACAAATACCAGAGAGAGAGAGAGAGACCGTCATAATCTTATCACAAATACCAGAGAGAGAGACCGTCATAATCTTATCACAAATACCAGAGAGAGAGACCGTCATAATCTTATCACAAATACCAGAGAGAGAGACCGTCATAATCTTATCACAAATACCAGAGAGAGAGAGACGTCATAATCTTATCACAAATACCAGAGAGAGAGACCGTCATAATCTTATCACAAATACCAGAGAGAGAGACCGTCATAATCTTATCACAAATACCAGAGAGAGAGACCGTCATAATCTTATCACAAATACCAGAGAGAGAGACCGTCATAATCTTATCACAAATACCAGAGAGTCATAATCTCATCACAAATACCAGAGAGAGAGACCGTCATAATCTTATCACAAATACCAGAGAGAGAGACCGTCATAATCTCATCACAAATACCAGAGAGAGAGACCGTCATAATCTTATCACAAATACCAGAGAGAGAGACCGTCATAATCTTATCACAAATACCAGAGAGAGAGACCGTCATAATCTTATCACAAATACCAGAGAGAGAGACCGTCATAATCTTATCACAAATACCAGAGAGAGAGAGACCGTCATAATCTTATCACAAATACCAGAGAGAGAGTCATAATCTTATCACAAATACCAGAGAGAGAGACCGTCATAATCTTATCACAAATACCAGAGAGAGAGACCGTCATAATCTTATCACAAATACCAGAGAGAGAGACCGTCATAATCTTATCACAAATACCAGAGAGAGAGACCGTCATAATCCGTCATAATCTTATCACAAATACCAGAGAGAGAGACCGTCATAATCTTATCACAAATACCAGAGAGAGAGACCGTCATAATCTTATCACAAATACCAGAGAGAGAGAGACCGTCATAATCTTATCACAAATACCAGAGAGAGAGACCGTCATAATCTTATCACAAATACCAGAGAGAGAGACCGTCATAATCTTATCACAAATACCAGAGAGAGAGACCGTCATAATCTTATCACAAATACCAGAGAGAGAGACCGTCATAATCTTATCACAAATACCAGAGAGAGAGACCGTCATAATCTTATCACAAATACCAGAGAGAGAGAGACCGTCATAATCTTATCACAAATACCAGAGAGAGAGACCGTCATAATCTTATCACAAATACCAGAGAGAGAGAGAGACCGTCATAATCTTATCACAAATACCAGAGAGAGAGAGACCGTCATAATCTCATCACAAATACCAGAGAGAGAGACCGTCATAATCTCATCACAAATACCAGAGAGAGAGACCGTCATAATCTTATCACAAATACCAGAGAGAGAGACCGTCATAATCTTATCACAAATACCAGAGAGAGAGAGACCGTCATAATCTCATCACAAATACCAGAGAGAGAGACCGTCATAATCTCATCACAAATACCAGAGAGAGAGACCGTCATAATCTTATCACAAATACCAGAGAGAGAGACCGTCATAATCTTATCACAAATACCAGAGAGAGAGACCGTCATAATCTTATCACAAATACCAGAGAGAGAGACCGTCATAATCTTATCACAAATACCAGAGAGAGAGAGACCGTCATAATCTTATCACAAATACCAGAGAGAGAGACCGTCATAATCTTATCACAAATACCAGAGAGAGAGAGACCGTCATAATCTTATCACAAATACCAGAGAGAGAGACCGTCATAATCTCATCACAAATACCAGAGAGAGAGACCGTCATAATCTTATCACAAATACCAGAGAGAGAGAGACCGTCATAATCTTATCACAAATACCAGAGAGAGAGACCGTCATAATCTTATCACAAATACCAGAGAGAGAGAGACCGTCATAATCTTATCACAAATACCAGAGAGAGAGAGACCGTCATAATCTCATCACAAATACCAGAGAGAGAGACCGTCATAATCTCATCACAAATACCAGAGAGAGAGACCGTCATAATCTTATCACAAATACCAGAGAGAGAGACCGTCATAATCTTATCACAAATACCAGAGAGAGAGACCGTCATAATCTTATCACAAATACCAGAGAGAGAGAGACCGTCATAATCTTATCACAAATACCAGAGAGAGAGACCGTCATAATCTTATCACAAATACCAGAGAGAGAGACCGTCATAATCTCATCACAAATACCAGAGAGAGAGACCGTCATAATCTTATCACAAATACCAGATAGAGAGACCGTCATAATCTTATCACAAATACCAGAGAGAGACCGTCATAATCTTATCACAAATACCAGAGAGAGAGACCGTCATAATCTTATCACAAATACCAGAGAGAGAGACCGTCATAATCTTATCACAAATACCAGAGAGAGAGACCGTCATAATCTTATCACAAATACCAGAGAGAGAGACCGTCATAATCTTATCACAAATACCAGAGAGAGACCGTCATAATCTTATCACAAATACCAGAGAGAGAGAGACCGTCATAATCTTATCACAAATACCAGAGAGAGACCGTCATAATCTCATCACAAATACCAGAGAGAGACCGTCATAATCTTATCACAAATACCAGAGAGAGAGACCGTCATAATCTTATCACAAATACCAGAAAGAGAGAGAGACCGTCATAATCTTATCACAAATACCAGAGAGAGAGACCGTCATAATCTTATCACAAATACCAGAGAGAGAGACCGTCATAATCTTATCACAAATACCAGAGAGAGAGACCGTCATAATCTTATCACAAATACCAGAGAGAGACCGTCATAATCTTATCACAAATACCAGAGAATAATCTCATCACAAATACCAGAGAGAGAGACCGTCATAATCTTATCACAAATACCAGAGAGAGAGACCGTCATAATCTTATCACAAATACCAGAGAGAGACCGTCATAATCTTATCACAAATACCAGAGAGAGAGACCGTCATAATCTTATCACAAATACCAGAGAGAGAGACCGTCATAATTCATCACAAATATTTAATGAAGAAAGTGTACTGCTAATTATTTGTTTTATTTTGTTTGAAGTTAACCACAAAGCTACACAATGGGTTACATAAAATGGTCGTTATCTGAAGTTAACCACAAAGCTACACAACGGGTTACATAAAATGGTCGTTATCTGAAGTTAACCACAAAGCTACACAATGGGTTACATAAAATGGTCGTTATCTGAAGTTAACCACAAAGCTACACAATGGGTTACATAAAATGGTCGTTATCTGAAGTTAACCACAAAGCTACACAATGGGTTACATAAAATGGTCGTTATCTGAAGTTAACCACAAAGCTACACAATGGGTTCCATAAAATGGTCGTTATCTGAAGTTAACCACAAAGCTACACAACGGGTTACATAAAATGGTCGTTATCTGAAGTTAACCACAAAGCTACACAATGGGTTACATAAAATGGTCGTTATCTGAAGTTAACCACAAAGCTACACAATGGGTTACATAAAATGGTCGTTATCTGAAGTTAACCACAAAGCTACACAATGGGTTACATAAAATGGTCGTTATCTGGAGTTAACCACAAAGCTACACAATGGGTTACATAAAATGGTCGTTATCTGAAGTTAACCACAAAGCTACACAATGGGTTACATAAAATGGTCGTTATCTGAAGTTAACCACAAAGCTACACAACAGGTTACATAAAATGGTCGTTATCTGAAGTTAACCACAAAGCTACACAATGAGTTACATAAAATGGTCGTTATCTTAAGTTAACCACAAAGCTACACAATGTGTTACATAAAATGGTCGTTATCTTAAGTTAACCACAAAGCTACACAATGGGTTACATAAAATGGTCGTTATCTGAAGTTAACCACAAAGCTACACAACGGGTTACATAAAATGGTCGTTATCTGAAGTTAACCACAAAGCTACACAATGGGTTACATAAAATGGTCGTTATCTGAAGTTAACCACAAAGCTACACAATGGGTTACATAAAATGGTCGTTATCTGAAGTTAACCACAAAGCTACACAACGGGTTACATAAAATGGTCGTTATCTGAAGTTAACCACAAAGCTACACAATGTGTTACATAAAATGGTCGTTATCTTAAGTTAACCACAAAGCTACACAATGGGTTACATAAAATGGTCGTTATCTGAAGTTAACCACAAAGCTACACAACGGGTTACATAAAATGGTCGTTATCTGAAGTTAACCACAAAGCTACACAACGGGTTACATAAAATGGTCGTTATCTGAAGTTAACCACAAAGCTACACAACGGGTTACATAAAATGGTCGTTATCTGAAGTTAACCACAAAGCTACACAACGGGTTACATAAAATGGTCGTTATCTGAAGTTAACCACAAAGCTACACAATGGGTTACATAAAATGGTCGTTATCTGAAGTTAACCACAAAGCTACACAATGGGTTACATAAAATGGTCGTTATCTGAAGTTAACCACAAAGCTACACAATGGGTTACATAAAATGGTCGTTATCTGAAGTTAACCACAAAGCTACACAATGGGTTACATAAAATGGTCGTTATCTGAAGTTAACCACAAAGCTACACAATGGGTTACATAAAATGGTCGTTATCTGAAGTTAACCACAAAGCTACACAACGGGTTACATAAAATGGTCGTTATCTGAAGTTAACCACAAAGCTACACAATGGGTTACATAAAATGGTCGTTATCTGAAGTTAACCACAAAGCTACACAATGGGTTACATAAAATGGTCGTTATCTTAAGTTAACCACAACACAATGTTTACATAAAATGGTCGTTATCTGAAGTTAACCACAAAGCTACACAATGGGTTACATAAAATGGTCGTTATCTGAAGTTAACCACAAAGCTACACAATGGGTTACATAAAATGGTCGTTATCTGAAGTTAACCACAAAGCTACACAATGGGTTACATAAAATGGTCGTTATCTGAAGTTAACCACAAAGCTACACAATGGGTTACATAAAATGGTCGTTATCTGAAGTTAACCACAAAGCTACACAATGGGTTACATAAAATGGTCGTTATCTGAAGTTAACCACAAAGCTACACAATGGGTTACATAAAATGGTCGTTATCTGAAGTTAACCACAAAGCTACACAATGGGTTACATAAAATGGTCGTTATCTGAAGTTAACCACAAAGCTACACAATGGGTTACATAAAATGGTCGTTATCTGAAGTTAACCACAAAGCTACACAATGGGTTACATAAAATGGTCGTTATCTGAAGTTAACCACAAAGCTACACAATGGGTTACATAAAATGGTCGTTATCTGAAGTTAACCACAAAGCTACACAATGGGTTACATAAAATGGTCGTTATCTGAAGTTAACCACAAAGCTACACAATGGGTTACATAAAATGGTCGTTATCTGAAGTTAACCACAAAGCTACACAATGGGTTACATAAAATGGTCGTTATCTGAAGTTAACCACAAAGCTACACAATGGGTTACATAAAATGGTCGTTATCTGAAGTTAACCACAAAGCTACACAATGGGTTACATAAAATGGTCGTTATCTGAAGTTAACCACAAAGCTACACAATGGGTTACATAAAATGGTCGTTATCTGAAGTTAACCACAAAGCTACACAATGGGTTACATAAAATGGTCGTTATCTGAAGTTAACCACAAAGCTACACAATGGGTTACATAAAATGGTCGTTATCTGAAGTTAACCACAAAGCTACACAATGGGTTACATAAAATGGTCGTTATCTGAAGTTAACCACAAAGCTACACAATGGGTTACATAAAATGGTCGTTATCTGAAGTTAACCACAAAGCTACACAATGGGTTACATAAAATGGTCGTTATCTGAAGTTAACCACAAAGCTACACAATGGGTTACATAAAATGGTCGTTATCTGAAGTTAACCACAAAGCTACACAATGGGTTACATAAAATGGTCGTTATCTGAAGTTAACCACAAAGCTACACAATGGGTTACATAAAATGGTCGTTATCTGAAGTTAACCACAAAGCTACACAATGGGTTACATAAAATGGTCGTTATCTGAAGTTAACCACAAAGCTACACAATGGGTTACATAAAATGGTCGTTATCTGAAGTTAACCACAAAGCTACACAATGGGTTACATAAAATGGTCGTTATCTGAAGTTAACCACAAAGCTACACAATGGGTTACATAAAATGGTCGTTATCTGAAGTTAACCACAAAGCTACACAATGGGTTACATAAAATGGTCGTTATCTGAAGTTAACCACAAAGCTACACAATGGGTTACATAAAATGGTCGTTATCTGTTAAGTTAACCACAAAGCTACACAATGGGTTACATAAAATGGTCGTTATCTGAAGTTAACCACAAAGCTACACAATGGGTTACATAAAATGGTCGTTATCTGAAGTTAACCACAAAGCTACACAATGGGTTACATAAAATGGTCGTTATCTGAAGTTAACCACAAAGCTACACAATGGGTTACATAAAATGGTCGTTATCTGAAGTTAACCACAAAGCTACACAATGGGTTACATAAAATGGTCGTTATCTGAAGTTAACCACAAAGCTACACAATGGGTTACATAAAATGGTCGTTATCTGAAGTTAACCACAAAGCTACACAATGGGTTACATAAAATGGTCGTTATCTGAAGTTAACCACAAAGCTACACAATGGGTTACATAAAATGGTCGTTATCTGAAGTTAACCACAAAGCTACACAATGGGTTACATAAAATGGTCGTTATCTGAAGTTAACCACAAAGCTACACAATGGGTTACATAAAATGGTCGTTATCTGAAGTTAACCACAAAGCTACACAAGTTAACCACAAAGGGTTACATAAAATGGTCGTTATCTGAAGTTAACCACAAAGCTACACAATGGGTTACATAAAATGGTCGTTATCTGAAGTTAACCACAAAGCTACACAATGGGTTACATAAAATGGTCGTTATCTGAAGTTAACCACAAAGCTACACAATGGGTTACATAAAATGGTCGTTATCTGAAGTTAACCACAAAGCTACACAATGGGTTACATAAAATGGTCGTTATCTGAAGTTAACCACAAAGCTACACAATGGGTTACATAAAATGGTCGTTATCTGAAGTTAACCACAAAGCTACACAATGGGTTACATAAAATGGTCGTTATCTGAAGTTAACCACAAAGCTACACAATGGGTTACATAAAATGGTCGTTATCTGAAGTTAACCACAAAGCTACACAACGGGTTACATAAAATGGTCGTTATCTGAAGTTAACCACAAAGCTACACAATGGGTTACATAAAATGGTCGTTATCTGAAGTTAACCACAAAGCTACACAATGGGTTACATAAAATGGTCGTTATCTGAAGTTAACCACAAAGCTACACAATGGGTTACATAAAATGGTCGTTATCTGAAGTTAACCACAAAGCTACACAATGGGTTACATAAAATGGTCGTTATCTGAAGTTAACCACAAAGCTACACAATGGGTTACATAAAATGGTCGTTATCTGAAGTTAACCACAAAGCTACACAACGGGTTACATAAAATGGTCGTTATCTGAAGTTAACCACAAAGCTACACAATGGGTTACATAAAATGGTCGTTATCTGAAGTTAACCACAAAGCTACACAATGGGTTACATAAAATGGTCGTTATCTGAAGTTAACCACAAAGCTACACAATGGGTTACATAAAATGGTCGTTATCTGAAGTTAACCACAAAGCTACACAATGGGTTACATAAAATGGTCGTTATCTGAAGTTAACCACAAAGCTACACAATGGGTTACATAAAATGGTCGTTATCTGAAGTTAACCACAAAGCTACACAATGGGTTACATAAAATGGTCGTTATCTGAAGTTAACCACAAAGCTACACAATGGGTTACATAAAATGGTCGTTATCTGAAGTTAACCACAAAGCTACACAATGGGTTACATAAAATGGTCGTTATCTGAAGTTAACCACAAAGCTACACAATGGGTTACATAAAATGGTCGTTATCTGAAGTTAACCACAAAGCTACACAATGGGTTACATAAAATGGTCGTTATCTGAAGTTAACCACAAAGCTACACAATGGGTTACATAAAATGGTCGTTATCTGAAGTTAACCACAAAGCTACACAATGGGTTACATAAAATGGTCGTTATCTGAAGTTAACCACAAAGCTACACAATGGGTTACATAAAATGGTCGTTATCTGAAGTTAACCACAAAGCTACACAATGGGTTACATAAAATGGTCGTTATCTGAAGTTAACCACAAAGCTACACAATGGGTTACATAAAATGGTCGTTATCTGAAGTTAACCACAAAGCTACACAATGGGTTACATAAAATGGTCGTTATCTGAAGTTAACCACAAAGCTACACAATGGGTTACATAAAATGGTCGTTATCTGAAGTTAACCACAAAGCTACACAATGGGTTACATAAAATGGTCGTTATCTGAAGTTAACCACAAAGCTACACAATGGGTTACATAAAATGGTCGTTATCTGAAGTTAACCACAAAGCTACACAATGGGTTACATAAAATGGTCGTTATCTGAAGTTAACCACAAAGCTACACAATGGGTTACATAAAATGGTCGTTATCTGAAGTTAACCACAAAGCTACACAATGGGTTACATAAAATGGTCGTTATCTGAAGTTAACCACAAAGCTACACAATGGGTTACATAAAATGGTCGTTATCTGAAGTTAACCACAAAGCTACACAATGGGTTACATAAAATGGTCGTTATCTGAAGTTAACCACAAAGCTACACACATGGGTTACATAAAATGGTCGTTATCTGAAGTTAACCACAAAGCTACACAATGGGTTACATAAAATGGTCGTTATCTGAAGTTAACCACAAAGCTACACAATGGGTTACATAAAATGGTCGTTATCTGAAGTTAACCACAAAGCTACACAATGGGTTACATAAAATGGTCGTTATCTGAAGTTAACCACAAAGCTACACAATGGGTTACATAAAATGGTCGTTATCTGAAGTTAACCACAAAGCTACACAATGGGTTACATAAAATGGTCGTTATCTGAAGTTAACCACAAAGCTACACAATGGGTTACATAAAATGGTCGTTATCTGAAGTTAACCACAAAGCTACACAATGGGTTACATAAAATGGTCGTTATCTGAAGTTAACCACAAAGCTACACAATGGGTTACATAAAATGGTCGTTATCTGAAGTTAACCACAAAGCTACACAATGGGTTACATAAAATGGTCGTTATCTGAAGTTAACCACAAAGCTACACAATGGGTTACATAAAATGGTCGTTATCTGAAGTTAACCACAAAGCTACACAATGGGTTACATAAAATGGTCGTTATCTGAAGTTAACCACAAAGCTACACAATGGGTTACATAAAATGGTCGTTATCTGAAGTTAACCACAAAGCTACACAATGGGTTACATAAAATGGTCGTTATCTGAAGTTAACCACAAAGCTACACAACGGGTTACATAAAATGGTCGTTATCTGAAGTTAACCACAAAGCTACACAACGGGTTACATAAAATGGTCGTTATCTGAAGTTAACCACAAAGCTACACAATGGGTTACATAAAATGGTCGTTATCTGAAGTTAACCACAAAGCTACACAATGGGTTACATAAAATGGTCGTTATCTGAAGTTAACCACAAAGCTACACAATGGGTTACATAAAATGGTCGTTATCTGAAGTTAACCACAAAGCTACACAATGGGTTACATAAAATGGTCGTTATCTGAAGTTAACCACAAAGCTACACAATGGGTTACATAAAATGGTCGTTATCTGAAGTTAACCACAAAGCTACACAATGGGTTACATAAAATGGTCGTTATCTGAAGTTAACCACAAAGCTACACAACGGGTTACATAAAATGGTCGTTATCTGAAGTTAACCACAAAGCTACACAATGGGTTACATAAAATGGTCGTTATCTGAAGTTAACCACAAAGCTACACAACGGGTTACATAAAATGGTCGTTATCTGAAGTTAACCACAAAGCTACACAACGGGTTACATAAAATGGTCGTTATCTGAAGTTAACCACAAAGCTACACAATGGGTTACATAAAATGGTCGTTATCTGAAGTTAACCACAAAGCTACACAACGGGTTACATAAAATGGTCGTTATCTGAAGTTAACCACAAAGCTACACAATGGGTTACATAAAATGGTCGTTATCTGAAGTTAACCACAAAGCTACACAACGGGTTACATAAAATGGTCGTTATCTGAAGTTAACCACAAAGCTACACAACGGGTTACATAAAATGGTCGTTATCTGAAGTTAACCACAAAGCTACACAACGGGTTACATAAAATGGTCGTTATCTGAAGTTAACCACAAAGCTACACAATGGGTTACATAAAATGGTCGTTATCTGAAGTTAACCACAAAGCTACACAATGGGTTACATAAAATGGTCGTTATCTGAAGTTAACCACAAAGCTACACAATGGGTTACATAAAATGGTCGTTATCTGAAGTTAACCACAAAGCTACACAATGGGTTACATAAAATGGTCGTTATCTGGAATCCAAGTCTAACCTTACACCTAACAGAGAGAAAAAACTAACCAATTCTTCAAGAAATATGAAAAGATTTTGGAACAGAAACAAACAACAGACAGTAGACCAGATCACCATCCCACCGAAAGTTCACAAACGTCTTATAGTTTACTCTGAAGATTAGCCATACCATTTCTTTAGATACATAGATATAATACTTACATTAAAAAGTTAACTATCCTCACGTTATAATACCTCGACCCATCTTGTATAGATCTTAAAAGTAACCAGTATAACCTTATAGACACGATGAAACGTTTTAACGTATCTTAACTGTTCGCCAATGTACTCGATGGTAAGGGCGTTTGACTCTTAATCAGAGGGCGCGGGTTTGAATCTTATCTCGTCCTTTCATCTGTGGGGATTTTATAATATGACGGTTGGTTTACAGATACATAGGAAGAAATCAGAATTAAAAGGAAAAACATGCAGTGAAAAAACAAAGAAAGAAAGGTAAAACGAAACGAAGACAATTATATGTTGAAAATATTAATAAAACAGTCGTTAAAAGACACAAATGAACGTGCTTCTAAGTACGTAAGACGTTTTAATTGTGTAAAGTTTCTTTTTCGTAGGCCCTAAACGATATAACTAGTTGTGACTTACTTAAAGACATCCTGAATAATAATTATTAATAATTGTAACAAAACAACAAATTCAACTTTCAAATTTAAATAAGTTATATTAATGTCTCGTGTATGTGCAGCCAAGTTTTCAGGACGCTCGATTCGGAATTGGAAGATTCGAAATCCCCCTAATATCAAACATGTATGCGCTTTTATTGCCCTGGGGCGTTATAATGTGACGGTGAGTCACACTATTCCTTGGTAAAAGAGTAGCCCAAGAGTTGGTGGTAGGTGGTAATGACTAGTCTTACACTGCTTAATTAGGTACGGGTAGCGCAGATAGCCCTCCTGTAGCAATTCAAAAAACAAACGGTTCAACTCGTAACCTGAGAGTCGCGGGTTTGAATCACCGTCACACAAAACATGCTCTCCTTTTGAGCTGTGGTGGTGTTATATGTGACGGTCAATCCCATTGTTCAGTGAGTGGTGATGACTACCTGCCTTCCTCTCGTCTTATACCTCTAAAACGTATTCGAAAACAATTGTATACGTCAGGTAACGTCAATTTCTTTTCGAATCCCTACCATAAAGTGCCAGAAAATCACCCAGTCTAATCCAAAATTGATTAAAGTGTGGTTTGAAGATATTAGGACAATTTTCAGAGTTAAATAGACATGTGGCAATATTACTTGGCTTATTCCAGGTTTTCTTATATAGTTATTAAAAGAGAAACATTAGCTTTAAGTACAGATCATGGAGACTGATATCACGTCATGGAAACAAGGGAGAATAGATCATTGATCTAAGTGTATCTTTTGAGACATGGAAACAAGGGGGAATAGATCATTAATCTAAATGTGTCTTTTAGGACATAGAAACAAGGAGGAATATATCTTTGATCTAAGTGTGTCTTTTGGGACATGGAAACAAGAGGGAATAGAACTAGAACTTTTTGAGGAATTCACATTTTCTTAAAATCAATTTTAATGAGAGACTAAAAGAATTCTTCTTGCGATTAAATCAATTTGTGATGTTTAGAGTGGACAACCTTCAAACTTGGAGCAGAGTGGTATTTTTACTGCAGGTTTGAGGATCTGATGTTTAGAGTGGTCAACCTTCAAACTTGGAGCAGAGTAGTGTTTTTACTGCAGGTTTGGGGACCTGATGTTTGGAGTGGTCAACCTTCAAACTTGGAGCAGAGTGGTGTTTTCACTGCAGGTTTGGGGACCTGATGTTTAAAGTGGTCAACCTTCAAACTTGGAGCAGAATAGTGTTTTTACTGCAGGTTTGGGGACCTGATGTTTGAAGTGGTTAACCTTCAAACTTGGAGCAGAGTGGTGGTTTTACTGCAGGTTTGAGAATCTGATGTTTAGAGTAGTCAACCTTCAAACTTGGAGCAGAGTGATGTTTTTACTGCTAGTTTGGGGACCTGATGTGTAGACTGGTGTAACGTGAGACTTACAGCTGAGGATTGCTTACAATGCTGGTTTGGAGGCATGATGATTAGTGTTGTAAAATCTTAAACATGCAACTGAGTGATATTTTCAGAGCTTCATTGGAAACCTGATTTTCATTGTATTAAATCTTCAGACTTTTAGGTTAGTGGTGTTTTTATGGCTGATTGGGAGACTTTCAGACTTACAAGTAATCAAACCAGAAGATTGTATTTTTAAGATTTTGTTTGTTTATAATTAAAAACAAAACTGTACAATTGGTTAGCGATATTTTTACTCATCACGGGTATCGAAACCCGTTTCCTAGTGGTGTCCGCACACATATCGTTGTGTTACTAATGGGGTTTAGGGGGTTAAATAAATAGTGTTGTAACTTAACAACGCTAAATTCTCTCCTGTGAATTTCGTCAATTAGAATATAAAGACCAGGGATAGCCACATGGTTGGAGCGCTTGTTTCGTAGTCTGAGGATCGCGTGGTGGTATTTCCGTCACACCAACATGGTCGCCCTTTCAGCCGTCGGGGCGTTATAACGTAACATCAATCCCTCTATTCGTTGGTAAAAAGAGTGGCCCAAGCGATGGGGGTAGGCAGTGATGACTAGCTGTCTTCACTCTAGTCTCTACTTCCCTAAGTAGTAAATTAGGGACGGCTACCGTAGATAGCCCTCGTGTATCTCTGAGGGAAATTCAAAACAAACAAACTTTTAATTTAAGTTTCCTCCCTCCTTGTTTTCCTACTAGAGCTACAAATAGATTGTCAAGTAAATATTAAACATTTATGGACGTTTCTATCCTCTTGTTCTTCAGTGATCATTTCTACAACTACCCCATCATCAGCTAACTTTCTAATGTTCCTCACGACTTTTGTTAAATTTCGTGAGACTCACAACAAAGGAGTCACATGAAATGTGTTTTTGATCAAGTTTCTTTTTCCTATTAACACAATGAGTGAAACCACAGAATACAGGGAGCAGTGAGTCAACTGACAACTTTCTTCTGTTTGTAAAGATGTCTTAACCTCAGATCCAGACACAGAAAATAGGAAGTTTATGAAGGTCTGTCGCACCAGAGTTATTGTAAAACACAATCATCTACTGAAGATTTAAAATGAAGAATTTTATTAAAGTTGTAATTATACCTTGATAACAGAAAGAATAGATGATTAAAACCATCAACAACAAGGATTAACTGGGATGGTTCAGAGTTGGGACAAAGAAGACAGTAATATCCAGAAGTACAAGTAGTAAGTTAATGTTAAAAAACGAACTAAGCTATAAACTTTAATCTGGTTATACAGATGTGAATGACAAAATATTCGTATCTTGCAACGAAATAAATATCCATAGTTTATTATAAAGACCTGTACCCCATTGGCTCAGCGGCATGTCTGGGGACTTATAACTTTCAAAACCTGATTTCTATACCCGTGGTGGGCAGAGCACAGATACCCCTTGTGTAATTTTATGCTTAATTCAAAATAACAATATAAAACCTTTCTTTTGTTTTCGTTTTGATTTGTGACAATGAACAAATATGTTATTTTAACATAGATATTTTAAAAACAACTTGGAAGAACTTTCAAAGAACTTCAAATAACTCGACGAATGTTTTGTGTTTCCAAATAAAGTTTTATTATTTACAAGTTTAACTGTTTATTGTTTTACGTAATGTATAATCATTAATGATTATCGACGTTTTAGAATATTTTTGCATAATTTAGATCGATGTATTTCATCTTCGTTAAACTTTATATGTGTCTCATATGTTATTTGTTATTCTTTCAGTCAGGCTGGCTAAATAACTGTGTTAAAGTTGGTAATGTGCTGTCAACGATAAACCATAATAAAATATAAACAAATGATAATTCAACCAGAATATGTATCCTTGACTATGTATGTAAGTGTGAATAATACAATAAAAGTTTTAATATAACATTGTCTAATCTAAATTTATAATTATTAGTTATTGATAGCTCTTCTGTTGATGGCGCCCCCTGGCTTAAATGTTCAAATATTCATGTGAAGAAGAAAATAAATTCCTCGCTTCTGAGTTTTCATGTTAAGGCTTTACACTACAACATTTTCAATGTCTCAATTCAACATAAAACTGATACAATATTTATCATGACATTTTAAGTAATTCGTAGTAAAATGTTTCGAACCTACAATTTTTGTACTTGTTTTTGAACTTTTTAAAAGTCGAAGTCTTGGCTTCAAGTGGATCTGTATTTTCAAGTCCGTAGGCCTCATTTGATTAATTTATTCTGTTCTACTCTTTAGGAAATCATGTTAAAATCTATATATATTTTTACTTGAAGTAGATACGTCAAATTGTACAGCTCATTAAAAATATACGGTAAGTTATCTATTTATTTATAACGTTCACAATAATGGCTTATTTATAATATAACGTGGTTAGTAACTAACCACATCATAGATTACTTGGAACCACAGGTACAATAAAACAAATCCTAGAGACACTTGAAGTGTTTTGGTTTACAGGATGGTCCAAGAAACTCAGAGGTTCTACAAACGTCAAGGAAAGTTATCCCAATGTTAATTTTGTAATTGTTTAACTAAGGGCTTTTCGTCTATATCTTTTAGCTACAGGCCGACAATTTTACGAGAATCCATCCCTAGATATGGTTGTCATCCCGCTCTCTGGTAGATGTTTAATTAAATACAATATCAGACATTTAATGTAGTCTGTCACAACAGTAATGGTACTATGATATAATATCACGAGAGTATAATTTTTTTTTCCAATTAAAAGTTGTCTATATTTTGTTAATTCGTTCCAAGTTATTTCTTAGGTTTTATTTCACAGTTTTTCTTGGTTTCTTACTTGGTATTTTCTAACAAACTCTTTGTTTGTTTGTTCATGTTTATTTCTATTTAACTCTAACATTTTTATCAAATCAACAAAAATGCTTTCACCTCTGTACTCGAGTTACAAGCATAAGTAATGCAGTTCCATACTCTTGGACTTATTAAGACCAGAAATGATAAGAATCTATCAAGAATACATATGTGTGTAGACGGAGGTAAACACAAGATCTCAAATGATTCATGTATGTTCTAACACATGGAAGTCAAGATTACCTTTGAACTATTTGTATGTTATTCTTCTAACACACGAAGTTAAATATCGTATCTTCAGTAACTGTCTCTTGTTTTTCTAATACGTGATGGTGTACATTACTTCTTAATTAAGTAAGAGGTATTTATAAAAATGTGGACAATACAGTGACACCTCTGACGTAATATTAAATCAGACTCTAACAGCAATATGCGCTGACAGATTCAATAGAACAACTTTTCTTGTGCTTTGTGTTTGTGTTGATGTAAGTTAAACTGTCATAAAGTCACAAAGTGATATTTTATATCTGAAATGAAATTTCTTAAAGGCAAATGTTTAATATACCATAAAAATTACATGTTTCAAAACACGTCGAATATAATGACATTAGTTTCACAGGTCGCGCCATCTATTAAGTGATATGCGTAATGTGACTCAGATTGGGCTCCACGTGAAAATAGCGCATGCTCGACAGAAGTGAAGGTGTTTTTGTGTAGAAGCATATAGTAGACACAGTGGTTTAGTAGTTACAACTGACAGACAAGAAGAGAGCAACATTTTTATATCTCGTTTTCTGCATGTTAAGGGATGTTAGCCTAACATTAGGGACAATATAGTATTTGTTTAATGAATGGCTTGTCTGGGTTTTGAATTATATTTGTCCATCTCTGGAGTTCTTTCACGTTTTCTTTTCGTTATAATTAAATATCAGTTGTTAGGTTTTTCACATTCTTTCTGTAATTTCATCACAAAAGTATGTTATTAATATATATTATTCAGATTACATTAATCTGTAAAACAAAGTAAGTGATCTGATAACACAGGTTTAACACACTTTACTCTGAAACCGACTTTTAACACGAGGATCAAGGAGAGACTGAGTCACTTAGTCGTAGTGATAACGCTTTAAATTATATTATTTGTGAAATTTCTGCTAATTTCATCTCAGTATCATTATTTGGTTTGTACTAGTACACTTTAACCTTTAAGATTGTTTTAACAACATAGAGACAGATACATATAAAATTACTTTTATTTTCAAGATTGTTTGCTTTAACCACGTACAGAAAGATACACATAGAATTACGTTTAATTATAAAAGTGTTTACTTTAACTACACTAATTGCCAAATTCAGTTCTAGGAAAATCTAACGTAAAATTTCCAGACGTGATAAATAAGAAAGCTGAATATGGTAGACGATATGTACAATCAGTTGTAATAACAATAAGCCTACACTAATGTTCTGACTTCTAATAAAATTTAAATATCGCTGTAAATCAACTGTTATAATTCTTAAATTTCTCAGATAAAGACTCCTTCCTCACACTTTAGTAACATGAGACGGAAATTACAATTTGCTCATAATTACAAAAGTGAGTAAAAATCATATTTAAAGAATTCAACGTAAACGTAGATTCCAGGTCAGTTACGATATGCTGGGAATCTTGAAAGTCCGAAGGCAAATGACCATTCATTTATTTAAAGATGGCGTTTCAGCAACAACCGTTATTATGTCAACTTATATTTATTCATTCTGTATATATGATGAACTCGTAACTCACTCTTTTTATGTCTGACAAATTAATTACTCTTCACGTTATATCTACTTCACCTTCCTACAGCTATAATCTTCTATTGAGGCTGAAACTGGACACAAACATCAAGCCGAAATATGTTCGTGGACTTTTAAAATTTCTTCTTTCTCAAGAATAAGTTCTTGTACCACGTTACTCATGCAATCTTGAAGTTCACTCCTGTTCCCATTATGAACATTAACAGATGTAAAAACCAGGTTAACCACATCAAGAGCAACAACCACAGCTCCTAGTACCATAGGAACTGCTCGAGGTAAAGTACGAGCCGTAACATTAAAACCTGATAGTCCTAGCTTGGAAAACCTACCTCCTTGACCAATAACTTGAACGATCAGATTTGAAACTACCCTAAGATCTTTAGAGTGGTTGGAAAAAGTATTTCTTTCACTTGTATTATTTACTGGTGAATTTACAAAAGTTTTATTAAACACTTTCTTAACGCTTTCAAACGTCACTTCTTCAAGATTGGCTAAGTTCTGTAAAAATTCAACTGCTTTCCCTAACGGTCCTACAAGTGATTTAACACCATATAAACCATTCTCAACAATATCTATAAACTCTTCTGCTTCTTTCACAAGTCTCTCACGTTTTTCGTCACATCGTTTTAGAGACTTTACGTATTTAAAAAGTTCGTCAGTTTCTGTTTTGTCTTTTTCCAGAGTTTCTATAATTTCTTTACATTTGTTTTTACTAACGATTAATTCTGCAACATTTGCCCCGCCGGCAGTTAAGCCGCCAGCAGTTCCTAAGGAAGCGCCACCTATAGATAAACCTAACGAGACACCAGCGGTTAAAGGAGCTAAAGCCAGTCCGACAACAGCAACAACGCCACCTACTATACCAGCAGACGAACCGACGATGTTTGAGATATTCACATCCCGTTTCGTCTTATTCAACTCAGTCTCTACCTTCTTCAGAGATGTAATGGAGTCTTCTCGTGTTGAAATCCAAAGTGGAAAATTATAAATAAAATGCAAGCGAGCAGTTTCATCTTCCCCTAAGAATCTTCCTTAATTCATCATGAAATTTTGTCATGTCTGTAAGTATATTTTGACAGTCTGGACAGTTCTTTTGAAGGCCGTCATAATTGAAATGCTTCTGTAAATACACCAATTAAACACGTGTTAGTTAAACACTGTTTATATTCACATTATTAAAGTTGAACTAAACTTACCAAGTTGGTTCTATTACCTCTAATTTACAGCTCAAGTAGGTCGATTACAACCTACATCAACGTCTCAAAATTATACTTAAACATGATTTCAAAAATATAAGTACAAGCATGTAAATAAACACATTAATCAATTTATATGGGCCCGGCATGGCCAGATGAGTTAAGGCGTGCGACTCGTAATTTGAGGGTCGCGGATTCGAATCCCCGTTTCGCGAAACATACTCGCCCTTTCAGCCGTAGGGACGTTATAAAGTAACGGTAAATCCCACTATTCGTTGGTAAAAGAATAGCCCCAGAGTTGGCGGTGGGTGGTAATGACTGGATACCTTCCCTCTAGTCTCACACTGCTAAATTAGGAACGGTTAGCGGAGATAGCCCTCGAGTAGCTTCACGAGAAATTATAAAACAAAAGAAACAATTTATATTATGCACAACCACGTGAAATCAAACAGAGAGAAGAAATCTTTTAATAATTAGTAAAACTGGAGATATATTTAGAAACGTATTAAATATTTAGGTTATGTGTTATTTCACATTGTTGTTGAATTTATCAGACCAGTTTGTGTGCATTAGATTATGTGCTCAAGCACTGATTCTCTTTATCCGAATAACGAACTTGATGTCTCGATAATCCATTCTATCCTTTTATTAACTCCATCTGTACAGCTTTACCCCTTTATATATGACGTCTACTAAACTTTGAAAATGGTTTCAGGTATTGTGTTCATGTCAATTATTTTTACACCAAACTTCCTTTCGATTAAACAAAGGCTACAACAAGCCAAGTATATATGTTATTAAACCTTAGCCTGAACAGCTGTGAACGTTTATCTGATAATAAATGTTGCACCTAGATCACTGTCGAATTCACCACCTAACAATAAACAGTTGTGTGTTTTAGAACAAAGATATAGACGCTTTTTGAGAGTTGTCTAGTTACATCACACAAATCTTATGTAGAAGCTAAAATGTAACAGGATAATCATTGAGAAAGCTCAACAATAATAATGTTACTTAAAGTTACAATAATTCTATATATGGTAAGAATGTAACTTTTACATGGTCGACATCTAAACAATTAAAACACTTTGTTCACAGTAACTGTTAACATAATAGTTGCTAATTTAACTAACCACTTGTACATGTAACAGCACTGAAATCGCTACTGTGTTATTTCCTAGTTGTTTTGCCATGATGTGCTTGACTAAGATAATGTCATTAATATACAGAAAGATTTATAAACCATTCTTCTCGGAAACAAAATCCAAACAAAAACACGAGTGAGCAGAAGAAATACTGTAATTTTTAAAATTATAATAAGCCTTACACTACTGTATTATGACAAACATTGATATTACAGTATTATGACAAACACTGAAACTACAGTATTATGACAAATATAATTTGATAATTACCAATTGCAAAAAAGGTTATAAATCAAACTGATGTTCCATTAAATTATATATTGAGCCTATAATGACTTGTTTAAACACTGATAGAAAATTACATACCCGATGAGCGTTGCAAGTGAAGGGTGACACCGAAAATATTATGAGCCGAGAAACAAGACCAGCCATGTTCAGCTTTCGTTCTCTGAGTAACCAGAACTTCGAGACAAGAACGGACCCTAACTACTTGTAGTTTCGCATTTCGTGTTTTTTACAGATCAAGCAGACGACTATTACATGATCAGTTTTCATTTTGCTTTTGATGAACGTGAGATGAGCACACTAAGGAATCATAGCTTAGAAATTCCACATAACTGTTCTCTGTGTTCACTCAGAAACAGGAACTAACCTTAAATATTCGACTATTCGAACTAAACAGAACTAAACAGGAAGTTTCTTACATTAAAGATGTCGTCGCTAACGGTGATTGGTTTACAGAAAACACGGATATCGCTTACGTGGTTCAGTCACATTAGATAAATAGGATCAATCAATATAAGCTACCCATAAAACAATATCAACTATAAGGCATCAAGGAATAACAATAAGTTATAAAACAATATTTTGTAGATAGTAACAAATATTAAAATACATTTGTATAAGAAGAAGATATATCTTTATACAATACTCATGACATGCACAAGGTTTCATAATATGTGATACATTAACTTGGGTTAGTCATATCTAGCAAAGAATACTGTCAACGTGTTGGTATTAGTAATGTTAATAATATTATTTGAGATACCGATAACAACAATACCAGACTGGTAATAGTGTAGACATGTAGGTGCTGTCAATGTCTGAACAACAATATTATAGAATGTTGATGTCAATAATATTGTATTTACAATATTATTTAACATCCCAATAACGACAGTACGTAACTAATAATACTGCAGATATGTAGGTACTATCAGTATCTCATCAACAATGTTATAGAATGTCGATGTCTGTAATATCCTATTAACAACATTATTTAACATGCCGATAACAACAATACCTGACTAGTAATACTGTAGACATGTAGATGCTACCAATACTGAACAACAATATTATAGAATGTCGATGTCTGTAATATCCTATTAACAACATTATTTAACATGCCGATGCCAACAATACCTGACTAGTAATACTGTAGACATGCTACCAATACTGAACAACAATATTATAGAATGTTATGGTGTAAAGTTCTAAAATGAAAAGTTAGAAGCGAGGAATTTATTGTTCTTCTTCACATGAATATTTTAAACATTTAAGCCAGGGGGCGCCATCAACAGAAGAGCTATCAATAACTAATAATTATAAATTTAGATTAGACAATGTTATATTTAAACTTTTATTGTATTATTCACACTTACATACATTGTCAAGGATAAATATTCTGGTTGAATTATCATTTGTTTATATTTTATTATGGTTTATCGTTGGCATCACATTACCAACTTTAACACAGTTATTTAGCCAGCCTGACTGAAAGAATAACAAATAACATATGAGACACATATAAAGTTTAACGAAGATGAAATACATCGATCTAAATTATGCAAACATATTCTAAAACGTCGATAATCATTAATGATTATACATTACGTAAAACAATAAACAGTTAAACTTGTAAATAATAAAACTTTATTTGGAAACACAAAACATTCGTCGAGTTATTTAGAGTTCTTTGAAAGTTCTTCCAAGTTGTTTTTAAAATATCTATGTTAAAATAACATTTTTGTTCATTGTCAGAAATCAAAACAAAAACAAAAGAAAAAAAGGTTTTATAATAAACTATGGATATTTATTTCGTTGCAAGATACGAATATTTTGTCATTCACATCTGTATAACCAGATTAAAGTTTATAGCTTAGTTCGTTTTTTAACATTAACTTACTACTTGTACTTCTGGATATTACTGTCTTCTTTGTCCCAACTCTGAACCATCCCAGTTAGTCCTTGTTGTTGATGGTTTTAATCAACCTTTTTTTACTGTTACCAAGGTCTGATTATAGGTTTAACAAAATTATTCCACTGGATTTTCAGTAAGTGATTGTGTTGTTGTGTTTGTCAATAACTTACTGTGAACATTTTCATAAACTTCCTATTTTCTGTGTCTGGATCTGAGGTTAAGACATCTTTACAAACAGAAGAAAGTTGTCAGTTGACTCACTGCTCCCTGTATTCTGTGGTTTCACTCATTGTGTTAATAGGAAAATGAAAGTTGAACAATATCACATTTCATGTGACTCCTTTGTTGTGAGTCTTACTAAATTTAACAGAAGGTGTGAGGAACATTAGAAAGTTAGCTGATGATGGGGTAGTTGCAGAAATGATCACTGAAGAACAAGAGGATAAAAACGTCCATAAATGTTTAATATTTACATAACAATCTATTTGCAGCTCTAGTAGGAAAACAAGGATGGAGGAAACTTAAATTGAAAGTTTGTTTGTTTTTAATTTCACTCAGAGATACACGAGGGCTATCTACGGTAGCCGTCCCTAATTTACTATTTATGGAAGTAGAGACTAGAGTGAAGGCAGCTAGTCATCACTGCCTACCCCCATCGCTTGGACTACTCTTTATACCAACAAATCGAGGGATTGATGTTACATTATAAAGGGCTGAAAGGCTGAAAGGGCGAGCATGTTGGTGTGACGGAGATACCATCACGTGACCCTCAGACTACGAATCGAGCGAACTTCCCACCTGGCCATGTTAGGTTTATATATTGGAATTAACGAGATTCTTATGGAAGCTACAAAATTATTTTTTTTTTCATTAAGATACATATTATTACAGAACAAACTTCTAAGAAACTTACAGAATACTCTTGTAAAGAGAATGGAAAATTTTGAAAATTTATGTGCTACTAATTAACAGAACTCTGAAACTTTCTGGACCCTCTAGTTTAGTCGTCCAATGGGAGAGTGGCATGTTTATGGATTTGCTACGATTAGGAGTTCATTTCCATGAAGTTGTTTTGCCATAAAAAAAAAAAATCGCCTCTCTAATATGTACGGATCAAAAACTTGTAACATGTAACATTTCATGTTTCGTTAATACAATGTGACAAATAAATATATTTCTATTACAAGGTTTCTGTAAGCCAAACATGATGTTCACTCATACATAGGTGACGAATATAACAGCCCATGACAAGTCAAACTTTTATGCAGCGTTAAAAGAGCAGATATTATAGAGCACAACGATTCACAACGGGCTATATGTGCTGTGTCCGCCACGTGTATGAAACTCCGGTTTCAGTCACCAGACGTTACCATTGAACCACTTAGGTACTGAAATGATAGATATATTTATTTTTAATTACTATATAAGTAAGAAATATGTTAATAAAAGCAACGTTACTCCTATTAAAGAATTTTTGTACCTTGTAATCAGTTAGTTATACTTAAATATAAAGAGACGGTTCGCTATATAAGAAATACCTTCATTGTATTCACTATGAAACGTTCGTTATTGTATGTACACAATGGAATGTTCTATTACACAGTTCGTTTGACATCCATCGTCGTATGTATGCAATTGGTTGCTTTTTTAAACATTTGATATTGGAATTCGTTAACTTATATATACGGAAAACTCAGCTCCACCAAACTCCACAAGTCACACATATATAATTCCAACAACAACCACGGCAGCGTGATTACGAATTCCAAAGCCATCTCATCTGGATCACCTAGTATTGAGTTTGTAACTAAAGAAGGTTTATCCATTATAAACGAACTCCCAACTTTAAACAATATCACACGTGTATCTGTTCTGAATGCCTTTTTAATATTGTTACAATTGTCATATTATCCTATTATCTACTGTTTACGTGATTTTAATTTACCTAATTCTTTTATTGTGTATTTTAATTATATTTTATAAAAGGTTTAAATTTTGTAAATTATTGTGCCTAGTAATTTATCTTCTTTAATATATCTTGATCAAGATATAATATGTGCATAAGGAAACATTCCAAAATTAAACGTTTATAACTGTACAAGGCCCGGCATAGCCAAGCGTGTTAAGGCGTTCGACTCGTAATCCGAGGGTCACGGGTTCAAATCCCGGTCGCACCAAACATGCCCCCTTTCAGTCGTGGGTTCGTTATAATGTTACGATCAGTCCCACTATTTGTTGGTAAAAGAGTAGCCCAAGAGTTGGTGGTTGGTGGTGATGACTAGCTACCTACCCTCTAGTCTTACACTGCTAAATTAGGGACGGCTAGCGCAGATAGCCCTCGAGTAGCTTTGCACGAACTTTAAAAAACAAACAAATGTTCGTTATTACTGCCGTCGTTCATTGTAGTTTTTGTTCACTGTCTTAGAACATTTCGTCTTTTGTACTACATTCTTGTTTATTTCTTTAATATTTCATTCTTATCTTCGAAAATGGCGTGATCTCTCTCTGTACTCATGAAACTTCGAAGACCTGTAATGATAAGACACTATCAGTAATTACAGAGCTAGTGTAAAATGTAAGTTGTTGTTACAAATCTAGATAAACGTAAACTCTCAAGTGACTCGTATTTGTTCTTTTAAAACATGAAGGTCAAAGTCACATGTTAAGTGACTGTATTTTTTTATACGGAAAGGTCAACATTGCAGTTTAAGTAACAGTCGTTTCTTCTTATAACAGGTGATGGTTAGCATTAAACCTTAAGTGAGGAGTGTTTGGAAAGCCTACGATGTAATTTTTATTCAGACACAAACAGAAATTTTGCTGACAGATTCAATGAATAACCTTATCGTGCATGTTTAAACTGTCACGAGGATGATGAAATAGAACCTTCTGCACGATCAGGAAGTTATTAACGGTAAATGTTTAAAACAAACGTACAATTTACGTTTCAAAACAGATCTTATATAATAGGCTTAGCATCACAAGTCGCGCCATCTGTTGATTGATATGCGTGTTGCGGTTTTTTGACATAAAAAGGCACGTCTCGAGGTTCAGTGAGGTGTTCAGCGAGCAGGCCGAAAGCAGACTCACAGTGGTTTAGTAGTTACAGCTGATGTAGAAGAAGAAAAATGAACAAAAATCGGTGTTTGTGAAGCCTGTTTTCCAGACATCAAGAAAGATTAGTCGAAGTTAACTTCTATAATAAACCTATTTGTACAGATCGTACACCAACACTGCTTACAGCTTTCACTCGTGACTTATAAGACAACTAGAGTTGTGTATTAAGTGCTCATGAAAGAATTTCTGTCAAAAGTAAAAGAGGAACAGCTGCTAATTTATTAAACTCTAAAGACAAGTAGAGTCTATGATATAAAACTATCACGACAGATTTCCATTTATAGATACCCATATTGATATTATGATATAAATTTTAACGAATCAAAAACACATTACTGGGTTTACTTAGTTTCAATAAGTATTTGTAAAGGTATACAAAACGATATCCTACATATCATATGTGTCACATTGCTTCATGTATCGAAAACTGTCCTGGCTCTCTGTAATATAGTTATATTTACTAATAATAAGTTAATAAAAGTGTCATGTTACTTCACGTAGCTGTCGAAAACTGTTATGTATATCTTTAATATAGATCTATACATTAATAATAAGTTAATACAAGTGTCTTGTTGTTCATGTAGCTGTCGAAAACTATCATGTATATCTTTAATATAGATCTATACACTAATAATAAGTTAATACAAGTGTCATGTTACTTCATGTAGCTGTCGAAAACTGTCATGTATATCTTTAATATAAATCTATACACTAATAATAACTTCATACAAGTGTCATGTTACTTCATGTAGCTGTTGAAAACTGTCATGTATATCTTTAATATAGATCTATACACTAATAATAAGTTCATACAAATGTCATGTTACTTCATGTAGCTGTCGAAAACTGTCATGTATATCTTTAATATAGATCTATACACTAATAATAAGTTAATACAAGTGTCATGTTACTTCATGTAGCTGTTGAAAACTGTCATGTATATCTTTAATATAGATCTATACACTAATAATAAGTTAATACAAAGTGTCCTGTTACTTCATGTAGCTGTCGAAAACTGTCATGTATATCTTTAATATAGATCTATACACTAATAATAAGTTAATACAAAGTGTCATGTTACTTCATGTAGCTGTCGAAAACTATCATGTATATCTTTAATATAGATCTATACACTAATAATAAGTTCATACAAGTGTCATGTTACTTCATGTAGCTGTCGAAAACTGTCATGTATATCTTTAATATAGATCTATACACTAATAATAAGTTAATACAAAGTGTCATGTTACTTCATGTAGCTGTCGAAAACTGTCATGTATATCTTTAATATAGATCTATACACTAATAATAAGTTCATACAAGTGTCATGTTACTTCATGTAGCTGTCGAAAACTGTCATGTATATCTTTAATATAGATCTATACACTAATAATAAGTTAATACAAGTGTCATGTTACTTCATGTTGCTGTTGAAAACTATCATGTATATCTTTAATATAGATCTATACATTAATAATAAGTTAATACAAGTGTCTTGTTGTTCATGTAGCTGTCGAAAACTATCATGTATATCTTTAATATAGATCTATACACTAATAATAAGTTAATACAAGTGTCATGTTACTTCATGTAGCTGTCGAAAACTGTCATGTATATCTTTAATATAAATCTATACACTAATAATAAGTTCATACAAGTGTCATGTTACTTCATGTAGCTGTTGAAAACTGTCATGTATATCTTTAATATAGATCTATACACTAATAATAAGTTCATACAAATGTCATGTTACTTCATGTAGCTGTCGAAAACTGTCATGTATATCTTTAATATAGATCTATACACTAATAATAAGTTAATACAAGTGTCATGTTACTTCATGTAGCTGTTGAAAACTGTCATGTATATCTTTAATATAGATCTATACACTAATAATAAGTTAATACAAAGTGTCCTGTTACTTCATGTAGCTGTCGAAAACTGTCATGTATATCTTTAATATAGATCTATACACTAATAATAAGTTAATACAAAGTGTCATGTTACTTCATGTAGCTGTCGAAAACTGTCATGTATATCTTTAATATAGATCTATACACTAATAATAAGTTCATACAAGTGTCATGTTACTTCATGTAGCTGTCGAAAACTGTCATGTATATCTTTAATATAGATCTATACACTAATAATAAGTTAATACAAGTGTCATGTTACTTCATGTTGCTGTTGAAAACTATCATGTATATCTTTAATATAGATCTATACACTAATAATAAGTTAATACAAGTGTCATGTTACTTCATGTTGCTGTTGAAAACTATCATGTATATCTTTAATATAGATCTATAGACTAATAATAAGTTCATACAAGTGTCATGTTACTTCATGTAGCTGTTGAAAACTGTCATGTATATCTTTAATATAGATCTATACACTAATAATAAGTTAATACAAAGTGTCCTGTTACTTCATGTAGCTGTCGAAAACTGTCATGTATATCTTTAATATAGATCTATACACTAATAATAAGTTAATACAAAGTGTCATGTTACTTCATGTAGCTGTCGAAAACTATCATGTATATCTTTAATATAGATCTATACACTAATAATAAGTTCATACAAGTGTCATGTTACTTCATGTAGCTGTCGAAAACTGTCATGTATATCTTTAATATAGATCTATACACTAATAATAAGTTAATACAAAGTGTCATGTTACTTCATGTAGCTGTCGAAAACTGTCATGTATATCTTTAATATAGATCTATACACTAATAATAAGTTCATACAAGTGTCATGTTACTTCATGTAGCTGTCGAAAACTGTCATGTATATCTTTAATATAGATCTATACACTAATAATAAGTTAATACAAGTGTCATGTTACTTCATGTTGCTGTTGAAAACTATCATGTATATCTTTAATATAGATCTATACATTAATAATAAGTTAATACAAGTGTCTTGTTGTTCATGTAGCTGTCGAAAACTATCATGTATATCTTTAATATAGATCTATACACTAATAATAAGTTAATACAAGTGTCATGTTACTTCATGTAGCTGTCGAAAACTGTCATGTATATCTTTAATATAAATCTATACACTAATAATAAGTTCATACAAGTGTCATGTTACTTCATGTAGCTGTTGAAAACTGTCATGTATATCTTTAATATAGATCTATACACTAATAATAAGTTCATACAAATGTCATGTTACTTCATGTAGCTGTCGAAAACTGTCATGTATATCTTTAATATAGATCTATACACTAATAATAAGTTAATACAAGTGTCATGTTACTTCATGTAGCTGTTGAAAACTGTCATGTATATCTTTAATATAGATCTATACACTAATAATAAGTTAATACAAAGTGTCCTGTTACTTCATGTAGCTGTCGAAAACTGTCATGTATATCTTTAATATAGATCTATACACTAATAATAAGTTAATACAAAGTGTCATGTTACTTCATGTAGCTGTCGAAAACTGTCATGTATATCTTTAATATAGATCTATACACTAATAATAAGTTCATACAAGTGTCATGTTACTTCATGTAGCTGTCGAAAACTGTCATGTATATCTTTAATATAGATCTATACACTAATAATAAGTTAATACAAGTGTCATGTTACTTCATGTTGCTGTTGAAAACTATCATGTATATCTTTAATATAGATCTATACACTAATAATAAGTTAATACAAGTGTCATGTTACTTCATGTTGCTGTTGAAAACTATCATGTATATCTTTAATATAGATCTATACACTAATAATAAGTTAATACAAGTGTCATGTTACTCATGTTGCTGTCGAAAACTGTCATGAATATCTTTAATATAGATCTGTACACTAATAATAAGTTAATACAAGTGTCTTGTTGCTTCATGTAGCTGTCGAAAACTGTTATGTATATCTTTAATATAGATCTGTACACTAATAATAAGTTAATACAAGTGTCATGTTACTTCATGTAGCTGTTGAAAACTATCATGTATATCTTTAATATAGATCTATACACTAATAATAAGTTAATACAAGTGTCATGTTACTTCATGTTGCTGTTGAAAACTATCATGTATATCTTTAATATAGATCTATACACTAATAATAAGTTCATACAAGTGTCATGTTACTTCATGTAGCTGTCGAAAACTGTCATGTATATCTTTAATATAGATCTATACACTAATAATAAGTTCATACAAGTGTCATGTTACTTCATGTAGCTGTCGAAAACTGTCATGTATATCTTTAATATAGATCTATACACTAATAATAAGTTAATACAAGTGTCATGTTACTTCATGTAGCTGTCGAAAACTGTCATGTATATCTTTAATATAGATCTATACACTAATAATAAGTTAATACAAGTGTCATGTTACTTCATGTTGCTGTTGAAAACTGTCATGTATATCTTTAATATAGATCTATACACTAATAATAAGTTAATACAAGTGTCATGTTACTTCATGTTGCTGTTGAAAACTGTCATGTATATCTTTAATATAGATCTATACATTAATAATAAGTTAATACAAGTGTCATGTTACTTCATGTAGCTGTCGAAAACTGTCATGTATATCTTTAATATAGATCTATACACTAATAATAAGTTAATACAACGTGTCATGTTACTTCATGTAGCTGTCGAAAACTGTTATGTGTATCTTTAATATAGATCTATACATTAATAATAAGTTAATACAAGTGTCATGTTACTTCATGTAGCTGTCGAAAACTGTCATGTATATCTTTAATATAGATTTATACACTAATAATAAGTTCATACAAGTGTCATGTTACTTCATGTAGCTGTCGAAAACTGTCATGTATATCTTTAATATAGATCTATACACTAATAATAAGTTAATACAAGTGTCATGTTACTTCATGTAGCTGTCGAAAACTGTCATGTATATCTTTAATATAAATCTATACACTAATAATAAGTTAATACAAGTGTCATGTTACTTCATGTAGCTGTCGAAAACTGTTATGTATATCTTTAATATAGATCTGTACACTAATAATAAGTTAATACAAGTGTCATGTTACTTTATGTAGCTGTTGAAAACTATCATGTATATCTTTAATATAGATCTATACACTAATAATAAGTTAATACAAGTGTCATGTTACTTCATGTTGCTGTTGAAAACTATCATGTATATCTTTAATATAGATCTATAGACTAATAATAAGTTCATACAAGTGTCATGTTACTTCATGTAGCTGTCGAAAACTGTCATGTATATCTTTAATATAGATCTATACACTAATAATAAGTTAATACAAGTGTCATGTTACTTCATGTAGCTGTCGAAAACTGTCATGTATATCTTTAATATAGATCTATACACTAATAATAAGTTAATACAAGTGTCATGTTACTTCATGTAGCTGTCGAAAACTGTCATGTATATCTTTAATATAGATCTATACACTAATAATAAGTTAATACAAGTGTCATGTTACTTCATGTTGCTGTTGAAAACTGTCATGTATATCTTTAATATAGATCTATACATTAATAATAAGTTCATACAAGTGTCATGTTACTTCATGTAGCTGTCGAAAACTGTCATGTATATCTTTAATATAGATCTATACACTAATAATAAGTTAATACAAGTGTCATGTTACTTCATGTTGCTGTTGAAAACTATCATGTATATCTTTAATATAGATCTATACATTAATAATAAGTTAATACAAGTGTCTTGTTGTTCATGTAGCTGTCGAAAACTATCATGTATATCTTTAATATAGATCTATACACTAATAATAAGTTAATACAAGTGTCATGTTACTTCATGTAGCTGTCGAAAACTGTCATGTATATCTTTAATATAAATCTATACACTAATAATAAGTTCATACAAGTGTCATGTTACTTCATGTAGCTGTTGAAAACTGTCATGTATATCTTTAATATAGATCTATACACTAATAATAAGTTCATACAAATGTCATGTTACTTCATGTAGCTGTCGAAAACTGTCATGTATATCTTTAATATAGATCTATACACTAATAATAAGTTAATACAAGTGTCATGTTACTTCATGTAGCTGTTGAAAACTGTCATGTATATCTTTAATATAGATCTATACACTAATAATAAGTTAATACAAAGTGTCCTGTTACTTCATGTAGCTGTCGAAAACTGTCATGTATATCTTTAATATAGATCTATACACTAATAATAAGTTAATACAAAGTGTCATGTTACTTCATGTAGCTGTCGAAAACTGTCATGTATATCTTTAATATAGATCTATACACTAATAATAAGTTCATACAAGTGTCATGTTACTTCATGTAGCTGTCGAAAACTGTCATGTATATCTTTAATATAGATCTATACACTAATAATAAGTTAATACAAGTGTCATGTTACTTCATGTTGCTGTTGAAAACTATCATGTATATCTTTAATATAGATCTATACACTAATAATAAGTTAATACAAGTGTCATGTTACTTCATGTTGCTGTTGAAAACTATCATGTATATCTTTAATATAGATCTATACACTAATAATAAGTTAATACAAGTGTCATGTTACTTCATGTTGCTGTCGAAAACTGTCATGAATATCTTTAATATAGATCTGTACACTAATAATAAGTTAATACAAGTGTCTTGTTGCTTCATGTAGCTGTCGAAAACTGTTATGTATATCTTTAATATAGATCTGTACACTAATAATAAGTTAATACAAGTGTCATGTTACTTCATGTAGCTGTTGAAAACTATCATGTATATCTTTAATATAGATCTATACACTAATAATAAGTTAATACAAGTGTCATGTTACTTCATGTTGCTGTTGAAAACTATCATGTATATCTTTAATATAGATCTATACACTAATAATAAGTTCATACAAGTGTCATGTTACTTCATGTAGCTGTCGAAAACTGTCATGTATATCTTTAATATAGATCTATACACTAATAATAAGTTCATACAAGTGTCATGTTACTTCATGTAGCTGTCGAAAACTGTCATGTATATCTTTAATATAGATCTATACACTAATAATAAGTTAATACAAGTGTCATGTTACTTCATGTAGCTGTCGAAAACTGTCATGTATATCTTTAATATAGATCTATACACTAATAATAAGTTAATACAAGTGTCATGTTACTTCATGTTGCTGTTGAAAACTGTCATGTATATCTTTAATATAGATCTATACACTAATAATAAGTTAATACAAGTGTCATGTTACTTCATGTTGCTGTTGAAAACTGTCATGTATATCTTTAATATAGATCTATACATTAATAATAAGTTAATACAAGTGTCATGTTACTTCATGTAGCTGTCGAAAACTGTCATGTATATCTTTAATATAGATCTATACACTAATAATAAGTTAATACAACGTGTCATGTTACTTCATGTAGCTGTCGAAAACTGTTATGTGTATCTTTAATATAGATCTATACATTAATAATAAGTTAATACAAGTGTCATGTTACTTCATGTAGCTGTCGAAAACTGTCATGTATATCTTTAATATAGATTTATACACTAATAATAAGTTCATACAAGTGTCATGTTACTTCATGTAGCTGTCGAAAACTGTCATGTATATCTTTAATATAGATCTATACACTAATAATAAGTTAATACAAGTGTCATGTTACTTCATGTAGCTGTCGAAAACTGTCATGTATATCTTTAATATAAATCTATACACTAATAATAAGTTAATACAAGTGTCATGTTACTTCATGTAGCTGTCGAAAACTGTTATGTATATCTTTAATATAGATCTGTACACTAATAATAAGTTAATACAAGTGTCATGTTACTTTATGTAGCTGTTGAAAACTATCATGTATATCTTTAATATAGATCTATACACTAATAATAAGTTAATACAAGTGTCATGTTACTTCATGTTGCTGTTGAAAACTATCATGTATATCTTTAATATAGATCTATAGACTAATAATAAGTTCATACAAGTGTCATGTTACTTCATGTAGCTGTCGAAAACTGTCATGTATATCTTTAATATAGATCTATACACTAATAATAAGTTAATACAAGTGTCATGTTACTTCATGTAGCTGTCGAAAACTGTCATGTATATCTTTAATATAGATCTATACACTAATAATAAGTTAATACAAGTGTCATGTTACTTCATGTAGCTGTCGAAAACTGTCATGTATATCTTTAATATAGATCTATACACTAATAATAAGTTAATACAAGTGTCATGTTACTTCATGTTGCTGTTGAAAACTGTCATGTATATCTTTAATATAGATCTATACATTAATAATAAGTTAATACAAGTGTCATGTTACTTCATGTAGCTGTCGAAAACTGTCATGTGTATCTTTAATATAGATCTATACACTAATAATAAGTTAATACAACGTGTCATGTTACTTCATGTAGCTGTCGAAAACTGTTATGTGTATCTTTAATATAGATCTATACATTAATAATAAGTTAATACAAGTGTCATGTTACTTCATGTAGCTGTCGAAAACTATCATGTATATCTTTAATATAGATCTATACACTAATAATAAGTTCATACAAGTGTCATGTTACTTCATGTAGCTGTCGAAAACTGTCATGTATATCTTTAATATAGATCTATACACTATTAATAAGTTCATACAAGTGTCATGTTACTTCATGTAGCTGTCGAAAACTGTCATGTATATCTTTAATATAGATCTATACACTAATAATAAGTTCATACAAGTGTCATGTTACTTCATGTAGCTGTCGAAAACTGTCATGTCTATCTTTAATATAGATCTATACACTAATAATAAGTTCATAAAAGTGTCATGTTACTTCATGTAGCTGTCGAAAACTGTCATGTATATCTTTAATATAGATCTATACACTAATAATAAGTTCATACAAGTGTCATGTTACTTCATGTAGCTGTCGAAAACTGTCATGTATATCTTTAATATAGATCTATACACTAATAATAAGTTAATACAAGTGTCATGTTACTTTATGTAGCTGTTGAAAACTATCATGTATATCTTTAATATAGATCTATACACTAATAATAAGTTAATACAAGTGTCATGTTACTTCATGTTGCTGTTGAAAACTATCATGTATATCTTCAATATAGATTTATACACTAATAATAAGTTCATACAAGTGTCATGTTACTTCATGTAGCTGTCGAAAACTGTCATGTATATCTTTAATATAGATCTATACACTAATAATAAGTTAATACAAGTGTCATGTTACTTCATGTAGCTGTCGAAAACTGTCATGTATATCTTTAATATAGATCTATACACTAATAATAAGTTAATACAAGTGTCATGTTACTTCATGTAGCTGTCGAAAACTGTCATGTATATCTTTAATATAGATCTATACACTAATAATAAGTTAATACAAGTGTCATGTTACTTCATGTAGCTGTCGAAAACTGTCATGTATATCTTTAATATAGATCTATACATTAATAATAAGTTAATACAAGTGTCATGTTACTTCATGTAGCTGTCGAAAACTGTCATGTGTATCTTTAATATAGATCTATACACTAATAATAAGTTAATACAACGTGTCATGTTACTTCATGTAGCTGTCGAAAACTGTTATGTGTATCTTTAATATAGATCTATACATTAATAATAAGTTAATACAAGTGTCATGTTACTTCATGTAGCTGTCGAAAACTATCATGTATATCTTTAATATAGATCTATACACTAATAATAAGTTCATACAAGTGTCATGTTACTTCATGTAGCTGTCGAAAACTGTCATGTATATCTTTAATATAGATCTATACACTAATAATAAGTTCATACAAGTGTCATGTTACTTCATGTAGCTGTCGAAAACTGTCATGTCTATCTTTAATATAGATCTATACACTAATAATAAGTTCATAAAAGTGTCATGTTACTTCATGTAGCTGTCGAAAACTGTCATGTATATCTTTAATATAGATCTATACACTAATAATAAGTTCATACAAGTGTCATGTTACTTCATGTAGCTGTCGAAAACTGTCATGTATATCTTTAATATAGATCTATACACTAATAATAAGTTAATACAAGTGTCATGTTACTTTATGTAGCTGTTGAAAACTATCATGTATATCTTTAATATAGATCTATACACTAATAATAAGTTAATACAAGTGTCATGTTACTTCATGTTGCTGTTGAAAACTATCATGTATATCTTCAATATAGATCTATACACTAATAATAAGTTCATACAAGTGTCATGTTACTTCATGTAGCTGTCGAAAACTGTCATGTATATCTTTAATATAGATCTATACACTAATAATAAGTTAATACAAGTGTCATGTTACTTCATGTAGCTGTCGAAAACTGTCATGTATATCTTTAATATAGATCTATACACTAATAATAAGTTAATACAAGTGTCATGTTACTTCATGTTGCTGTTGAAAACTGTCATGTATATCTTTAATATAGATCTATACATTAATAATAAGTTCATACAAGTGTCATGTTACTTCATGTAGCTGTCGAAAACTGTCATGTATATCTTTAATATAGATCTATACACTAATAATAAGTTCATACAAGTGTCATGTTACTTCATGTAGCTGTCGAAAACTGTCATGTATATCTTTAATATAGATCTATACACTAATAATAAGTTCATACAAGTGTCATGTTACTTCATGTAGCTGTTGAAAACTGTTATGTATATCTTTAATATAGATCTGTACACTAATTAACTTTATAAAAGTGTCATGTTGCTCCATATGGAGCTACAATGTTGTCCAGACTTCTGTTTAATTTTATGTTTCTTTTAGGTTTTGTCAGTTAATTCTGGCTTTTAAAACGTATTAAGTCCATTGAAAGAGGTGTAAACTTTCAAAATCGTTAAGAAATGAATTTACAAAGAATAAATAAAAACAACAAAAACTAAATTTTAGGAAGATCACGGAAATAATGTTTATGGAATAAACAGTTGTGATGTGTGTTGAACTGTAAACAGTTGTGATGTGTGTTGAACTGTAAACAGTTCTGATATGTGTTGAACTGTAAAGAGTTCTGATATGTGTTATACTGTAAACAGTTGTGATGTGTGTTGAACTGTAAACAGTTGTGATATGTGTTATACTGTAAATAGTTGTGATGTGTGTTGAACTGTAAACAGTTGTGATATGTGTTATACTGTAAACAGTTGTGATGTGTGTTGAACTGTAAACAGTTGTGATATGTGTTGAACTGTAAACAGTTGTGATATTTGGTATACTGTAAACAGTTGTGATGTGTGTTGAACTGTAAACAGTTGTGATGTGTGTTGAACTGTAAACAGTTGTGATATGTGTTATACTGTAAACAGTTGTGATGTGTGTTGAACTGCAAACAGTTGTGATGTGTGTTGAACTGTAAACAGTTCTGATATGTGTTGAACTGTAAACAGTTGTGATGTGTGTTGAACTGTAAACAGTTGTGATGTGTGTTGAACTGTAAACAGTTGTGATATGTGTTATACTGTAAATAGTTGTGATGTGTGTTGAACTGTAAACAGTTCTGATATGTGTTGAACTGTAAACAGTTGTGATGTGTGTTGGACTGTAAACAGTTGTGATGTGTGTTATACTGTAAACAGTTGTGATGTGTGTTGAACTGTAAACAGTTGTGATATGTGTTATACTGTAAACAGTTGTGATATGTGTTATACTGTAAACAGTTGTGATGTGTGTTGAACTGTAAACAGTTGTGATATGTGTTGAACTGTAAACAGTTGTGATGTGTGTTGAACTGTAAACAGTTGTGATATGTGTTATACTGTAAACAGTTGTGATGTGTGTTGAACTGTAAATAGTTGTGATGTGTGTTAAACTGTAAACAGTTGTGATGTGTGTTGAACTGTAAACAGTTGTGATATGTGTTGAACTGGAAATAGTTCCAATTTATGTGTCTGGTCTTATAGCTCATTATGTAGCTTCGTATCTCACAACAAATAAGTTCCTTGGTTTACAAATAAAGAGACTGTTTATCTGTAAACAGATCCGTTACCTGTCTCAGGGATTATGTAGCTTCGTATCTCACAACAAATAAGTTCCTTGGTTTCTAGATAAAGAAATTGCTCAACTGATCATGTTTACAACCTGTAATGTATTAAAATATAATCTTAAAATTGTTTTCTGTAGTTAATTATGTATGGTATAGAGAAGAAATTTTCTATATTAAAAATGTTATTTTTTATGTATGATATAGATGGATAAACATGTAATAACATAAAACATACATGAGTTGTTAGTTTTTTGGTCTGAAATGTTATCGATCTATGCGGAGTAGAAACATGTCTTGGCCTGGTGGTTAGACGCTCAACCTGCGGTTTTTAGTTCACCGTGCATGAATATTCCGTTTTAGCTTTCGTAGCGTTAGAGTTTGGCCGTCAATCCCACGATTTATTAGTAAAAGGGTAAACCAAGAGGGGCGTTGGACGGTGATGACTAGCCGATCTCCCTGTTACATTGCACAACAAAGTTTTTGCTTCTTGAACACTGTTGGGTTTTCCTTATAGATTTTTGGCTGCTGATCACGAAAATCACATCCAAATTTGCCCATCATGTACCGTTTCATCGAAATCTTCAGTTTTGTCATGTTTTTTCTTATATTTGTGTCCAAAGATTTTCGTTTCTGTAAGAGACCTATGAACAATGTTTTGTGCAATCTGGGCATGTCCAGGCATGAAACCAGGCCAGGTTGGAAGCTGTTCTGTGGAAGTATGCAGCCGAGGCATGTCAGCTTGACACTGTCTAAGTAGGCTATAAAAGTGGCTTGCATACACAGATGCTGCTCATTGAATTAATATAGACCTTATAGTGTGTACGTATTGTTTCAAGTACTGTACTGTAATAAGTAGGTTAGATGTTACAGACGTTTTATAGGGCGATTGATGTCGGTCAATATGTCTCCTCAATGTCGTAACAGCCGCGATACAGTCTGCTATATTTGTAGCGAATATACTCTTGTTCATCAGAGACGCTCAATGACTTCTCTTGTGAAGAAAACATATCATCTGTACTTCGGCTGTGCAATTGGTGATCAAGACCAGGAATGGGCGCCTCACATTTGTTGTGCTGTCTGTCTGAGAGCTTGGCTCAGAGGCACTCGAAAGACAATGTCGTTTGCTGTCGATGATATGGCGAGAACAGAAAGACAGTGACAGACTGTTATTTCTGTTTGACTACTGTGTATGGTTTTTCTGCCAAAAACAAAAGTAGTTTCAATACCCTAATCTGCCTTCAGCAATCAGACCCGTGCCACATGACGACAGTCTTCCAATTCGAAACCACCAGAGGAATGGACCTTAGACGAACCAGATGAAGAAACTGTAATGCAGAGAACTGGCAGTGACATTGATCCAGATTTTGAACCGTGCTCCTCAGGTGATCCACATCTCATAACACAGTCAGAATTAAACGATCTGGTCAGAGATTTGGGTCTGTCAAAAGCAAAAGCCGAATTGCTGTGTTTGAGACTGCAGGAATGGTGTTTGCTGTCACCAAGTACAAAAATTTTTGTTTTCCGAAGCCGCCAAGATGATATAACCAAATTCTTTGCACAAGTTGACAGTCTCAGTTTCTGTGTTTACATCGAAGGATTGTTCTCTGCTTTGGGTTGTGACCATGACCCGCAAGAGTGGCGTCTCTTTATTGATTCATTAATGTTAAGCCTCAAAGCTGTTCTGTTGCACAATGACAACGTTCACTCTTCAATACCTGCTGGCTATTCGGCACACATGAAAGATACCTACGAGAACATGGAAATGTTGCTGAAGCACATCCAGTACAGCAAGTACAACTGGAATATCTGTGGAGATCTGAAAGTCGTTGCTCTGTTACTGGGACTGCAGCTCGGCTATACAAAGTACTGTTGTTTCATCTGTGAATGGGACAGTCGTGCCAAAGAGTCACATTATTCTAGACAGAGCTGGCCAATCCGTAAAAAATTAGTTCCAGGACAGAAAAATGTGGCGCATGAACCGCTTGTCGATCCGGCAAAGATTTTTTTGCCTCATCTTCACATAAAATTGGGACTTATGAAGAATTTCGTGAAAGCGATGAAAAAGAAGGCGAAGGTTTTCGTTATTTAGGTCAAATGTTTCCAAGAATAACTAAGGCCAAGATCAAAGAGGGCATTTTTGTTGGCCCTCAGATCAGACATGTTATGAGTGACAAGCGGTTCGAAGATCTGTTAGTTGTGCCGGTAAAGATTGCCTGGAAAGCCTTCAAAGACGTTGTTGACAATTTTATCGGCAATTACAGAGCCGCACATTACATTTAGCTGGTAGACAAACTTCTCAAAGCATACAAAACAATGAAGTGCAACATGTCACTCAAGATTCATTTCCTCCACTCACACTTGGACTTTTTCTCCGCAAGTCTCGGTGCTGTCAGTGACGAACACGGGGAAAGTTTTCACAAGGCCATTGCTACGATAGAAAAACGATATCAGGGCAACTGTAATCCGTCAATGCTTGCTGACTACTGTTGGACACTGCACCGGACATTGAATACAAACGAAAATCAGGAGCAAAACACTTTTAATTATGTTGAACTTAATAGCGTATTAGAAACATAAACGCAATTAAATACGTTAATGCCAGTAAACAGTTAACTGTCTATTTCTCAGAGTTTCTACGTGATGAAGCAAAACCAAAACTATGTTTGTGCGTATCCACCAGATACCTGTCACAATCAGCAACAACCTTTCAAAAGAAATTGTTGTACAGTATCAGTTACTACTAAATTAGGGAAAGTCGCCTGGAAAGGAAACTGGATGTACCAGGTTAATCTTTCCAAAATCACCGATGATACATCTAAGGTTGTATGTTTCCTCGCGATTAAAAAACATAGGACAGCTGATTTATTAGTCTGTCTGTTGCCACAGGTTGTTGTTAGGTTCTGGTTTAACACGAGCTGGTTGACTTTGGTAGAATTATTTTGGCGAATTTCCTAAAGACTTAATTTAAATGCACAATAAATAAGACAAAATGTTCGAATTTGTACGCAAATACAGTCGCACTGCCTTAATCAGCTAATAAGGGACCCAATAAGTTACTGACAAGTTGTGTGAACACGAATATGAATGAACGAGATGCTTAGTACAACCTACAACAGGGACACCTTTTCCATGCGGCACTACGGTTATACCATTGTACTGACGAACAGTTGCTGTGATATGGCTCAAAATAGTAGAAAGAGGCGACCCACGTACCCTTTATAACATAAAATGTTAATGCCTACATTACTGGGTATTTTTGTTCGCTTGTGCTAATAAAGTTATACTGGTTAACTGACTAGTGCTAGGAACTTTATTTTAACTAGACTGTTGAGTAACCACTTAAATATTAACTTATTTAAACTGCTCATTTTATCTCTGATCTCGAATTTGTTTGTTTGTTGTTGGTTTCTTGTTGGTTTTTTATTTTTTTAGGGAAAAGTTCTGTTACTACGCAGGATCCAAGTGGTTTGACCTCGTTTGATGACAAGTTAAGACAATCAGAATAAGTATATTTTTTTATTCACAAAATGTATTGTTTATTCGTCTTTAGCACATCAAGGTCTATGTTTGAGAACGTGAGCTTATCGCACGTGAGATATTAAGATGAATGCCTATATTTTAAACGCATTGTTTGTATTTCTCTTAAGCACGTTCTTATCACCTCGTGATACAACACTAACTTTGGTAACGAATCTCATTCGTCACTATTCTATTACATTTCCTTGTTTAAGTTCTGGTTTTGGTTTGGACGTGTACAGCACATGGTTGCTCTGACATAGTAGTTTATAGTAAATACAAATTTCAGACGGCTGTTGTATTTGCTTATTCTTTTTTTTTTTTTTTTTTGTTTAATTTCGCGCTAAAATATCCGCCGTCCATCATCTTGTGGACTACACTTTATCAACTAAATAATGAGATTGACTACAGTATATTAACGCCCCGTCTAGCAGTGATCTAGCAGGTTATATCCGCGTAGTAGATATGGATTCTGAGATATTAGGTTATCAATCTACAGTATATACGATACCTGATATATTAGGTTTGTTATCTGTGGTAACTACGGTAACCGTACGGTTTCAGAATGAAATATTAGAATCTTTGTAACATGTGTCTCCAGTGACACAGCGGAATGTCTGCGGACTTACAACGTTAGAAACCGGTTTTCGATATCCGTGGTGGGCAGAGTACAGATAGCTCATTGCACAGTTTTGTACTTAAGCCTAAAAAAACAAACTCTAACATGTATTTATGTTTATTCTCGAATATTAAGTTTATTATATCTACAACATTATTAGACTAACGAATGCCAAAATTAAATAAATCTTTTTACAAGTTAGATAAGACGTGGAAGAAACAGATGTCTTGTTACCCATACAGTATAAATAAATACTACTGCTAGATTGAGTTGATGTCAAAGACCATTAGATTTCAAATATAACCATCCTTATTTGTAGAACTGACTACAAAATACGCAGCCAGCGCGTAACGTCTGTGACTCAAGGCTAACGTATTGTGAATCCATGCAGCCATTAGTGAATCATGAAATACGAAACGAAGTTTCTAGAAGTTATCGACTCCATGAGAGCACTTGTCACTGATGTCTTTGGCCACCTAGATATTATCTAGCATTAGGTGGTCTTAGAACGGATGTTGTTGTCTACTTAATTAAAAGCAACACCTTAGTTATCGAGGGGAATCGAACCCGAGGTGTTGTGCGCTCGCAAAATCAGCGCTGACCCGTTTGGAAACCTGAGAATGAAAACTGTAGTAAAAGAGTTAACTGGTGAGAGGAACTCAGATTTGTTTGTATCGTATAAAACAAATCAAGATCACTGAATAGATCATAGATCATTCTTACTTTGATGTTTTACCAAATACTTTAGTGAACGCTGAAGAAATATATCCGACATTACAGTTAGATTTGTATTATTAGGTAAAAATATTATAAATGTCGATATAAGTACTTTATGACTTATAGATAATATATAATTATGTAATGTATTATTTGTTGTCTGGACCTGGAGAATTTGGCGACGTTAAGTAATTATGGACATGAGTATTCACAGAGAGGTTTAACACACATCTCTGGACATCAGTATTCACAGACAGGTTAGACATACGTCTCTGGACATGAGTATTTACAGACAGGTCTGACACACATCTCTGGACATCAGTATTCACAGACAAGTCTGACACACATCTCTGGACATCAGTATTTAAAGACAGGTCAGATATACGTCTCTGAATATGAATGCAGACAATTGACGACACACATCTTACATTGACCCTCAGTGGCCGAGAGGTTATTATACAGGTTTATAATGCTGATATTCGGGTTTAGATTACCCATAATGTGCAGAGAAGAAATGTGTAAGTTCGTGTTTAAAAACTGGGAAACCAAATATCAGTCTTGAATAGTTTAATATTTTGCTTTTAATGTTACTATCACGACAAAATCAGGTTACAGTGATACAATATGTGAGCCTGAATGAGTTTTCTCATGTGGATAACTATATATATGATAGATCCAGGTCCCACACGTTCTTATTTCATCTATAATTGGTAAAACTGACGACGTGGGACTTTTATACAATTCTTACGTGTTCAATTCTTATTGTTTGTTTTCAGCTGAATTTAGTTAGTTGTTTTAGAGTAAACCTACAATGTTTTCACCACAGATTTTAGAGTTGTAAGCCTGTAAACTTGAGGATTAATGGTTAGAACACTGTTATTTAGGAAGCTCTTCCAAATAGCCACGTCATCTGCGTATTAACATGGAAAACAATAGCATATGTCCGAAAGTGGCTAGTTTCTTACACAAATTGTTGTTCCTCGCTGGTAAAGCGGTAAGTCTACGGATTTACATCGCTAAAATTAGGGATTCGATTCCCGTCGGTGGACTCAGCAGATAGCCCAATGTGACCTTACTATAAGAAAAAAACACACACACACATTGTTTTATAGTATAATTCTGTTAACGGCTTTATTAGGGTCACAAAGAAAGGAAAGAAGTTACAAAATAATAATGTTCTAAGAACTCCATTAGAAGTTATAAGTACGACTAAGTTGATGTAAATGAAACAACAGTTTTATACGATAATTTCTCAGAAAGAACGGTCCAAGAACACTTTTTACGTTATTATGAAGACAAAAATGTCAGTTACAATGGAATAAGTGTTTCAGTTCTGTCCAACATCTGAGAATTATCATCTTTATGAGATTTGTTTGTTTATTTTGAATTTCTCACAAAGCTACACAATAGGCTATCTTTGCTTTGTTCACCAGAGTATCGAAACACAGTTTTTAGCGGGGTTAGTCCCTGTGACACTGGGTGTCGACCTAAAGCAGCTAAAAACTGAATGGTTACTATATATTCTAAAAACTGATTCAGAAGTTGTGTTCTAAATTACTACCGTGTTTCTCCGAAAATAAGACAGGGCTTATATTAATTTTCACTCCAAAATATGACACTAGGGCTTATTTTCGGGGGATGTCTTATTTTGATATATTAAAAAAATGAAGTTACAAAGTAAAACTATTAAACTAACCATTTAAAATAAACTATTATTAAACTATTAAACTAACTGATTAATACTTAAACAAACTAATTAACTAACTATTAAACTAATTAATAAATTAATTTTTTTTTATTTCTTTCCTCTTCCTGCCACTCTTAACTAGGGCTTATTTTAAGGGTAGGGCTTATATTAAAACTATCCCCCAAAATCACACTAGGTCTTATTTTATGGGTAGGTCTTATTATCGGAGAAACACGGTAGTTTCGATTGTATTATTTAGTAATAAACTTTTTCAAAGTAAAGTTCGTGTGTTTTTTTTAATCCACAACGTTATCTCTCATGTATATATGGCACCCATGGTTTTATATTATATATGTTTAGACTTATATTTCAACTTATGTAAATATGTTTGAACTTTATAATAGTTAAGATGCCCTTGGTCCATCTTGGTTAGGTGTTAGGGCGCTTGACACGTAATCTGAGGATTGTGGGTTCGAATTCTCGTCACACCAAACATGCTCGCCCTTTCATCCGTGGGGACGTTATAATGCTACAACTGAATCCCATTATTTGATGGTAAAAGAGCAGCCCAAGATTTGGGGTAAGTGGTCATCAATAATTGCCTCCTCTTTAGACTTACACTGCTAAATTAGGAACGACTAGCGCAGATAGCTCTCGTGTAGCTATGTGTGATATTCAAAACAAATAAATAAACATACAGCACGTTCGAATCACCGTCACACCAAACATGCTCGTCTGTTCAGCCGTGGGGGCGTTATGACGTGACGGTCAATCCCACTATTCTTTGGTAAAAGAGTAGCCCAAGATTTGGGGTGGATGGTGGTGAATATCTCTTTAGTCTTACACTACTATATTAGGGACGACTAGTGCAGGTAGCTCTCATGTAGCTCTGTGCGATATTCAAAACAAACGTACAGCACGTTAGAATCCTCGTCACAACAAACGTGCTCGCCCCTCAGATCAAGGGCCAATTAAAGGCTAAATCAGTTAATGTTAAAGTTATTTCCTTTCCTTAAACTTCACTATGTGTACAATTTTACCCTATGGCAATATTTCAACTTCAGTTGGATAGTTGTACGATGATCTAACGTACAATTTTTTAGAAATCGCAAATAAGAGTGGTAAATATGGTAAACGATACAACAACTCAAGTGTGACAGCAATAAGCCATTGTAAATTGTAGTTCATTTAAACAATAATTAGCCTACAATATCTTCTTACACGAAATACAATTTAAGTGTAATTGTACGTTAATTGTTGTAATTCTATCTTTTTGGGGGGACAATAATTTATTTCTCACAGTAATATAACGCCATATGGAATTAAGATATGGTTTTCTATTCCAAACACTGGCTAAAACAAAACAAAACAGCAAGACATTCAATGTGGGTAGCGTTGGATTTATTTTGGAATTTTTTCTTAATTTTTAAAAACGAGGTCACCTTTCATATCACTGAATCCTTGGAATCCTAAAGGCAAAGAAATATATATTTTTTTCAATCTCATTATTTCCCGTAACAATCCTTCTTTTGATAAAACTATAATTTTTTCCCTGTACATTTGTTAAGATTGTAACTCAGAAAAAAACATCCTTGTTTGAAAAATTAATTATTTTTTAGAATCTTTTGATTTCTTTTTGATAAAACTCATTTTTTTCTTTGCTGGAGCTACAACTGGGTCCTCACCAGAACTTTGAGAGGTCAGTTTTGTAGGTGACTTAAGATCAACCTCATCACATTGTGTCTTTTCTTCACACGTGCTATCTACTGGTGAATTTATGAACGTTTTTTTTAAAACTTTGTCAGCACTGTCAAAGGTCACTTCTTCTAGAAGGGCTAAGTTCTGTGTGAATTCAACTGCTTTCTCTTCAGTTGACTTATCAATATTCATAGCAATCTCCAGAATGTCTATAAACTCTTTTATTTCTTTAAGAAGTTCCTCGCGTTTTTCCTCACAACTTTTCAGGTTTTCCATATTTTCTAAAAGAGCGCCACCTTGCTGTTTATCTTTTTCCAGAGTCGATTTTATTTTTTGACAGTTTTTTTTATTGATGAATGATTCTGCAACATTTGCCCCTCGAGAAGTTAACTCGCCAGCAGCCATTAAAGCAACGCCACCTGCACTTAAACCTAAGGAGAAGCCCCCAGTAATGGGGGGCTAAACTATCACCGGCATCAACCACCTTGCCAGCTATTTTACCCAATTTGTTAGCAGAATGAGCAATTTTTGCGGTTCTTACGCCAAAAGTATTCTCTTTCAAGTAAGTTTGTAAATTTTTGAGAGACTTAATGGTTCTTTCTCGTGTAGAAATCCAGACTAGAAAATTTTCAATGAAATGCGCACGAGCTGTTTCATCTTCCAGGAGATATTTTCTCAGTTCATCGTGAATTTGTTTTATGTCTTTAAGTATGTTTTGACAATCAGAACAGCTTTCTTGAAGAATTTCGTTTTTGAAATGTTCCTGTAAAGAGACAATTTAAACGCGTGTTACTTTATTAATATTTTATATTCAAAGCATTTCACGTCACTACAATTTAATTTCAAATTTATCTATTTGGTTCCAACGTAACTAATTATTATATTGGTATAGGTAGTAAAATTTTATTTTAATAAAAGTTTTAATACTCATACCAGCCGTCTTAAGATAAATTTTACTTCAAGTTGGTTTTTTGTTATCACCTTGTTTTACACCAACTTAATTAACTTGAATGTAACTTGAAACAATGTCTAAAAATAGTTGGTACGGTTATATCATTGTGGACAGCGCCATCTACCGGATTGTTAGTCTGAGGTTAGGCAGATTCTTTTCGTGTCGTGAAAGAAAAATAGAGAATGTAGCAATAAAAAAGAGAAAGTATCACGTCACGCACTTTGATGCTGTTGGTGCGTTATAATTGTAACTGTCACTGTTCATCCTGACGAAAGTTATTCATGGATTAGCAGCGTGTAGGGCTAAATAGCTAGCACTTCAAACCTGCGGGTGATTAGCGCAGGCATCCCTCTAACGTTTTTTTTGTTAAACGTATCAATAGCAAATACACATAGAAACTCTGGCTGTCAAAACATTTTCTGGATATAGAATGTTCCAGTTTCATATTTTTACAAAACGAACATGGTACTATGCACAACGCTTTAATGGATGCAGTCAGGACATAAAACTGAATGAAAGAAACTTTTTAGACCAGTTTAGAAAATTGTTGAAATAGATAAAGAATATTTAAAGGTTATACTTTATGCTTTATTCAAAACAAATTAATTGGAGATGCTTGTTTTTTTTGAATTTCGCACAAAGCAACTCGAGGGCTATCTGTGCTAGCCGTCCCTAATTTAGCAGTGTAAGACTAGAGGGAATGTAGCTAGTCATCACCACCCACTGCCAATTCTTGGGCTACTCTTTTAGCAACGAATAGTGGGATTGATCGTAACATTATAACGCCCCCACGGCTGAAAGGGCGAGCATGTTTGGCGCGACGGGGATGCGAACCCGCGACCCTCAGATTACGAGTCGCACGCCTTAACGCGCTTGGCCATGCCGGGCCCTTGGAGATGCTTTTTAAAATCCGAGAAAATATATAACGCACGTACGCACGTAACATTTCGTCTCATTGCAAAAATATATACTGTAGTCAAGTGTTGATTTGTTAGTAATACGTTAATCGAATATGTTAAAACATTATTATATTTGAGCACAAATAAAGACTTAAAATATATATATGTACATAATCATAATGACCATGCGATGATGAATAATCACACCAAACATGTACATGTATATATAATTTTTAATAAAACTAGAGATAAATCTAATAATCTATTAGATAGTTAGGAAGTTTTCTACATTTTTCCACATTGTTGTTGATGTCACCAACCTAAATGTTTAAAGCATGTGCTATAAATATCATTTTATATTATTGTATTGGTTTCCATTGTTGGTCAGATAATATGAAGACTGAGAAATCCAGTCTATTTGTACAGCTAGCGTTCACTGATAGGCCTGATGTCACACATAAACTACATCTAACAAAAATTCTAGTTACTTACTAATTTCATGTCCTTTTGTTTTGGAACCCAGACTGTGTGCTAAGTACCTGTCTACCAATAACAGACAAGTTGACCAAATCAAACACTAATACTCATTAACCAAATAACAAATTCAATCAATTAGTAATTCACTCTAGCACTTAATAACTCAAGTTACATAATCTTTGTTTGTGTATAACACTCATATTATTTCCTAATCTTTCTAAAAGGCTTCAGACGTTAAGTCCACGCCCGTCACATTACGTATAAACCTTCTTTAAGCTAAACAACCATGGAAATTTCTAAAAAGACCTGGAATACAAACACAGGTTATAACCATGCGATTGTTCATTTCATTAAACTCGGTAAATAAATTAAAATATTAGTAAGTAAACTTTATTTCGGAATATTGGTCATTTCTTCCACCTAACTATAAACAGTCGTTGAACTTCAGAGTGCTTTGTTTATTTTATAAATTTATAGCGAAGCCACAATGAGCTATGTGACGTGTTCACCGTAAGGAATCGAAACCCAGATGTGAGGGATGTAGGTCCGTATGGTTATCACTATTTCATCATGGAACCATCAGAATGATAATGTAACTGTTATGTTTCAAAAACTACAAAGAAAATAACAACTATTGAAAGATACTCGAAAGAACCGTTTTGAAGCAGTGACTATATATTACTCGCTTGTGTGTTCTACACAATTACCAAGAACTGCTATTATTGTTAACAATGAAAAATATAGGTTCGAATATAATACATTTATGTGTGTGTTTTTCTTATAGCAAAGCCACAAAGGGCTATCTGCTCAGCCCACCGAGGGGAATCGAACCCTGATTTTAGCGTTGTAAATCTGGAGACATACCGCTGTACAAGGGGGGTTAATACATTTATATCTAGTGGTACTTTTAACTCGAAGACTGCCACAGAGAATACCGGCGTAAAATAAAAAATATTTCACATACAATACAATAAAACTAAAATCATGTAATACTAACTACACGTGAGAGTAACAAGTTAAGATAAATGCTTTATATCCTCATAACTGATAACACACTCAACCGATCTAGAATAGGCAGTGAACGAAACCAGGATACTATCTTGAAAAATTTAAATAAGCTACTTGACCGAAACTGACAGGGAGAGACGGTCACATGACCAAGAAATGAAACCCGGTCTTAACAATCATACCTACAGTGCTTCTCGTGAGTGGGAAACATGGTATGTCTAAGGATTTACAACTCTCGAATCTGGATTTCGATTCCACCTATGTTCACAGCAAATAGTTCAATGTGGCTATCCTCTAAAATATAACCAACCAGCAAACTTCTTTAGGGTTTATCTGAAAATGTCAGGCGGAACGAAAGATTTAAATATATTAGTATCTAATAATATTAACGAAAATATTTGTAAATGATGTGGTTTACGCTGTGATTATAAACTACCGTATTTGACATCCAATCGCTATAAATTTATTAAAAGTTTTTTATTTTCTAATGTTGCTTATGGAACATAAATAAAACAAGCAACAAAATATGTAAATTAATATTTCTTTAAACAAAAATAATAACAAACAAACGGAAAGTAATTAAATTATTCCTTATATTAGTAGAAATAATTAAAATTGCTCATAACTGTTTAATAATGTAATTTTATATAATTAATCATATCTTTTTATGAAATGATTTATAAATCAAACTGACACGTAGTGAACCTGCAAATTAGGCCTTTTCTTAACTTTTATTAACACTGATATAAAACTAAATACCTGATGATCGTCGCGAGTGGAAGACGTCACTGAAAATGTTATCATTCGAGGCGTAAGATCGGCCATGTTGAGACAAGTTTTCTTCTTTCCTATGTAACCAGTACTTGGAAAGAGTGACTGGCTGTACCAACCTGTAGTTCAGTGTTAAGTGTGCTTAACCAACGAGGAAGTTTCTTACATTAAAGATATCGTCTCTAGCGATGATTGGTTTCAGAAAACGTCAGGTACGGAAACAAGCGAATCACACACGAAGACACTTTGTAATACCTATTGTTAAGATAGTAGTAACGTTTGTTATGCTTCTTATAACAAGTGCGTTGTTTTATCCTAACAGCTGTACCAAACCTGGGGTTTTTGAGTTATTTTTAGTCTATCATTCAGTAACTTAAATTAATTTAGAAATGACTTATATCTCTAACTCACAGGGTATATTTTCAATCATCCCATTGGTGAAAATATAAACCTATAATATATATATAAAATCACTATATAATTGACCCGCTAAATAATATCTAATAATGAATTAGGCATAATGTCACGACAGAGTTAATATATCTAAATCAATTCAGGTTATGGTATGGTGAATAAAAAAGTACTAAAAAAATCCTCAGATTATAGAAATACTTCACCATTATAATAGGCTTAGCTGTTTATTGACCCAAGTTGTGCTGACGAGTTTTGTATAGGTGAAACTGCAGGCCAAACAAATAATACGTTAAAACCTCTACGTCAGAGATTACGTTTTCAATTTCACCTTCAGTGAAAAATAAAAAACATCTTTCATATATATGTGTGTGTGTGTGTGCGTGTGTGCGTGTGTGTGTCCAGCAATATTATTTTTAGAAAATAACGATATTAACCATTCTATGCAAAGCATTTATTCAAATAAATAGTTTATAAATAGTTCTTAAGTTTGCTATGATCAAATCTTGAATGTTTTATCTGCACCAACTGTACAAATTCTATCCTTCATTTTTCAAAGTACACTATAAGTACTGTTAACATTTATTTTAAAATAAACTTTGAATTGTAGAGATTTAAAGGAAACTAACCTGCTATCTTGAACTTTATCTGAAATATAAAATGAAATGTGGAAACACAGCGTTATAAACACTGCTGTGGACATTCGAGGTGTCTGCCATTCCCTCACAATATACGAGGGCTATATGATCTAGTCGCCCTAATTTAGCAGAGAAAGACTAGAGGGAAGGCAGCTAGTCACCACCACTCACTGCCAACTCGTGGGCTGCTCTTTTACCAACGAATAGTAAAACTGACCATCACATCATAACGCCGCCACTGCTAAAAGGGCGAGCGTGTTTGGTGGAAGATGGAATTAAGCCCGTGACCATCTGGCCACGTCATGCCTTTTACGTTAAAAACATATCAAATAAGCATATTTTTGTCTTTATAAAATATACTGTTCATTCGTCGAGTTACGTTTAATAAATATGAGCTTGTTGTACGTCAGATATTAGTGTGTATAAACTGAAAACTTTGGATGCACTAATATCGCGCTTCATTTCTTACTTTCACATATTACAATTTCAGATGTCATTCTGCATCAGAAATAAAAGTATGTAGTTTTCATTTTGGTCGCTAGGTTACTGTAATATTCCCGTTACATCGTTATTTTCATAAATAAATTTTGGGTATTTGTATGTGAACAAATAATTTAAACATTAGTTCAAGCTATTGATATCATTTTTGGTTTTTTACAACGTCATTTACTTCATCTTAGTATAAAATATATCCGTCCAGTAGGTGGAGCTATGAACGAAACTGCAATGTGTTGTTTTTTTCGCTAATCATCACTTTCGTTTTACAACTTTCAACATTTTTTACACGTAATGAGCTGTTTGACAGCTGATACCTAGGTAGTAGAGTTCTTTGTTTTATATTTAATCACGTATTCTGCTATAACAGCTGAGAACTGAAAAGTAAAAACGAATTATCAGATTGTAGTTCAGAGTTGAAAAGCAAACACAAATCTCACATACTTAACTCATTAGCTCCTTTTCTTAAATTTTATACAAAGCTGTTCAAGAACTTTCAAGTCGTCCCTAACTTTGGAGTGAAGACAGGTGTTACCACCACCCAATTCCTGGGCTACTCTTAATCAAACAAATGGTGAATTTGATCATCACATTATAACGCCCCGATGGCTGAAAAGGTGAGAATGTTCGGTAACTGAACCTGCAAGTTCCATCTAGAGCACCTTAATCACAAGGCTATGTTAGGCCTAACAGATATAGGGCTATAGTCGTATAGTAAGTATTCTAACAAGTTATGTTAGTGTAGTAAATGTAGATTTTGAGATAGTGAGTTACAAATCCCTAGCAACTACAGTACCAGAGAAATTAAGTGTTAGAGTACTAACCGTATAGAAGTACAGTTGTCGAAATAAAAATTAAATCTTATAAACCATCAGTTTTCGTTCCTGTCGATATACAAGATTGTAATTTTGATTTATCTACAACAACATTTTAGACTAACTGTAATGATTATCATAGAAATAATTAAATCATTTAAAAACATTTACTTACAGAATGGTTGAAACAGTTGTTATAAGTAATTACTCACACTATAGAAATAATTACCAAAGTTAAATAAGAATTGAAGTTGCTTTAATTTGCTTGGAATTTCGCGCAAAGCTACACGGAGACTATTGGTCATTGTCTGTTTGTTTTAGAATTTCGCGCAAAGCTAATCGAGGGCTATCTGCGCTAGTCGTCCCTAATTTAGCAGTGTAAGACTAGAGGGAAGGCAGCTACTCATCACTACTTACCGCCAACTGTTGGGCTACTCTTTTACCAACGAATAGTAGGATTGACCGTCACATTATAACGCCCTCACGGCTGAAAAGGCGAGAACGTTTGGTGCGACGGGGATGCGAACCCGCGACCCTCAGATTACGAATCGCAAGCCTTAATCCACCTGGCAATGCCGAGCCGCTACTATCGGTCATAAATTAGCACTGAAAAGCGAGATGGAAAGCAGTTAGTCATCACCATTCACCGCCAAGTCTTGGAATACTCTGTTAACAACGAATAGTTGGATTGACCGTCACATTATAATACCCTCACGACTGAAACGGCAAGCATGTTTGATGGGACGGGAATTTGAACGTGTGACACACAGATTGCGAGTAAAGCGCTCTGACCACCTGTTCATGCAAGGGTCATAGTTGACGCTGGAAAGAGTAAATTGAAAGTTTGCATTTAACTGTCTCTACATGAAGAACTGACTACAGGAAATGCGTTTAGCCATGTTGGATCTTTTCGTACATTGAACTGTTTGGTCGTTCTGTACTGTGGTTTGGGTCACTTGGAGTGACCAGAAGAGGCTATACTGAATGTAGCTGCTTCTCTCCACTGTGCCCCCCGCTAGTACAGCGGTATGTCTCCGGATTTACAACGCTAAAATCAGGGGCTCGATTCCCCTCGGAGGGCTGAGCAGATAGCCCTTTCTGGCTTTGCTATAAGAAAAACACACACATTCTCCACACTATGATACAGGTTGTGAATAAGGCTTAATGTTTAGTGGATCTATGCAGACATTTATGAGTCGCGAAATACAAAACAAAAGTATCCAGAAGTAATCGACTCCATGAAAGCGCTTGTCACTGATGTCTTTGATCACCACAACACAAATATAGTCTTGATAAATATCATGCTAATATTTCTTTATTATAATAGGCTGCGCTTAGGTGTTATCTAGCAGTAGGTGGTCTTAGAATGGATGTTGTTGTCTACTTAATTAAAACCTACACCTTAGCTATAGAGAGAAATCGTACCACAAATGTAAGCGTTGTGCGCCCGCAAAATCAGCGCTGATCCGTTCGGGAACCTGAGAATGAAAACTTTGATAGAAGAGTTAACTGGTGAGAGGAACTCAGATTTATGGATCATTCTTATTTTACTCAAATCTATGGATCATTTTTATTTTGATGTTTTATTGTTTGTTTGTTTGTTTTTTGAATTTCGCGCAAAGCTACTCGAGGGCTATCTGCGCTAACCGTCCCTAATTTAGCAGTGTAAGACTAGAGGGAAGGTAGCTAGTCATAACCACCTACCGCCAACTCTTGGGCTACTCTTTTACCCACAAATAGTGGGATTGACGTCACATTATAAAGCCTCTACGGCTGAAATAGCGAGCATGTTTGGGTCGAACCTGAGACCCTCGGATTACGAGTCGAACGCCTTAACCCGCCCAGCCATGTCGGGCCTTAATATTTTATCAAATACTTTAATAAACGCTGAAGAAATATATCCGACATTTTAGTAAGATTCGTATTATTAGGTAAAAATATTATAAATGTCGTTATGAGTACTTTATGACTTGTAGATAATGTATAATTCTGTAATGTATTATTTGTAGTCTAGACCTGAAGAATTTGGCGACGTTAAGCAGATATGCGCATGCGTATTCAAAAATAGGTCTGATATATGAGTTTTAATTATTTTTAGAATACCTATCTATGCAATTGATAACAAACTTTCTTACGTTGTTACCTCTCTATGACTCATAGGGAAACCCGCAGACTTACCAAACTTTCTTACATTGTTACCTCTCTTTGACTCATAGGAAATCCGCAGGCTTATCAAACGTTCTTACGTTGTTACCTCTCTTGACTCATAGGGAAATCCGCAGGCTTATCAAACGTTCTTACGTTGTTACCTCTCTTTGACTCATAGGGAAATCCGCAGGCTTATCAAACGTTCTTACATTGTTACCTCTCTTTGACTCATAGGGAAATCCGCAGGCTTATCAAACGTTCTTACGTTGTTACCCCTCATTGACTCATAGGGAAATCCGCAGGCTTACCAAACTTTCTTACGTTGTTACCTCTCATTGACTCATAGGGAAATCCGCAGACTTACCAAACTTTCTTACGTTGTTACCTCTCTTTCACTCATAGGGAAATCCACAGACTTACCAAACTTTCTTACATTGTTACCTCTCATTGTTACCTCTCATTGACTCATAGGGAAATCCGCAGGCTTATCAAACGTTCTTACATTGTTACCTCTCTTTGACTCATAGGGAAATCCGCAGGCTTACCAAACTTTCTTACATTGTTACCTCTCTTTGACTCATAGGGAAATCCTCAGGCTTACCAAACTTTCTTACATTGTTACCTCTCTTTGACTCATAGGGAAATCCGCAGACTTACCAAACTTTCTTACGTTGTTACCTCTCATTGACTCATAGGGAAATCCGCAGGCTTACCAAACTTTCTTACATTGTTACCTCTCTTTGACTCATAGGAAAATTCGCAGGCTTATCAAACGTTCTTACGTTGTTACCTCTCTTTGACTCATAGGGAAATCCGCAGGCTTATCAAACGTTCTTACGTTGTTACCTCTCTTTGACTCATAGGGAAATCCGCAGGCTTATCAAACGTTCTTACGTTGTTACCTCTCTTTGACTCATAGGGAAATCCGCAGGCTTATCAAACGTTCTTACATTGTTACCTCTCTTTGACTCATAGGGAAATCCGCAGGCTTATCAAACGTTCTTACATTGTTACCTCTCTTTGACTCATAGGGAAATCCGCAGGCTTATCAAACGTTCTTACGTTGTTACCCCTCATTGACTCATAGGGAAATCCGCAGACTTACCAAACTTTCTTACATTGTTATCTCTCTTTGACTCATAGGGAAATCCTCAGGCTTACCAAACTTTCTTACATTGTTACCTCTCTTTGACTCATAGGGAAATCCGCAGACTTACCAAACTTTTTTACATTGTTACCTCTCTTTGACTCATAGGGAAATCCGCAGGCTTACCAAACTTTCTTATATTGTTACCTCTCATTGACTCATATGGAAATCCGCAAGCTTACCAAACGTGCTTTTGTTGTTACCTTTCATTGATTCAGAGGTAAACCTGCAGACTTATCACGCGAAGATTTTGGTTTTATTACCAAATGTAGACATAGCGGAGATACGCTGTTGTATATTTCTATGTTTAAATACTGCAAACCCAAACCAATCTGATGTGGTTTAATCTTTTCCTAAATTTCTAAATTTGTTTTAATGCTATCAATATGATTAGATCAAGTGAGACTCATATGATGTGTGAATTTTCCACTGTCCCTCCGGAGGGGTGACAAGAGAATATTAATAAAAACGACATTCCGAAAGTGGCATGTTGCTTACATGGCTAACCCCCCTCCCCCCGGGGTACTTGCTCAGAAGTGAGATATTTCTAGTTAATATCTTCCACGTTAATTCTAGCACTTTCATTATCTAAAAAGCTAGTGAGTCAGCGAATAATACCTCTCTTTAGTTCCATCAGTGACGTTTGAAACTTGGAGCTATTGTGTCCTGTATAATTGAAAGTTCCATCAGTGACGTTTAAAACTTGGAGCTATTGTGTCCTGTATTATTGAAAGTTCCATCAGTGACGTTTAAAACTTGGAGCTGTTGTGTCTTGTGTTGTTGAAAGTTCCATCAGTGACGTTTGAAACTTGGAGCTATTGCGTCCTGTATTATTGAAAGTTCCATAAGTGACGTTTAAAACTTGGAGCTATTGTGTCCTGTATTATTGAAAGTTCCATCAGTGACGTTTGAGACTTGGAGCTGTTGTGGCTTGTGTTGTTGAAAGTTCCATCAGTGACGTTTGAAACTTGGAGCTGTTGTGTCTTGTGTTGTTGAAAGTTCCATCAGTGACGTTTGAAACTTGGAGCTATTGCGTCCTGTATTATTGAAAGTTCCATCAGTGACGTTTAAAACTTGGAGCTATTGTGTCCTGTATTATTGAAAGTTCCTTCAGTGACGTTTGAATACTAGAGATCATATTAACATGAAATAGTATTAGTTAATTATATTCATTTATTAGAAATTTGGTGCCCCTGTAGTAAAGCTAAGTACTAACAACAATAAAAATTGATACCCTGGGGAGATACAAACTTTGTGTAACTTTACCCTTTACAAAATATAATTAATAAAATGTTTTATTAGTATATTTACATCTACTCACATTGTTATATAAGAAATAAACTAAATAACATTTAAAGGCAGGTTTTGGTTTAAAAATAAGACTATTTATTATTTCTTACTGGAAAGTTTTATCTTTTAAAGTGCACGTTTATAATAATTCAAGGCGATGCGACAGTCACAGCAAATACGTCATCAAATAAATTCTATTTGTTTAGTGTGTAAATAATTTAACCTTACCATAAAACATATGGTTTTAAAGTAAAGGATATAAAGTCTTGCTGCTATACGTATCAACTAAACCTTTTCTCCTATCCTTAACGAGAGACGCCACATTATTTTGTGGATAGGCCAAACTGAAGCAAGTTTGCCAATTAAATTCTTACAACTATCCTCTGTTCAGGGCCCAGTGTCGTAATGTAGCAGGTTTATAAAATAAATTCTTACAACTATCCTCTGTTCAGGGCCCAGTGTCGTAATGTAGCAGGTTTATAAAATTAAATTCTTACAACTAGTCCCTTCTTTGGCCCGGCATGGCCTAGCGCGTAAGGCGTGCGACTCGTAATCCGAGGGTCGCGGGTTCGCGCCCGCGTCGCGCTAAACATGCTCGCCCTCCCAGCCGTGGGGGTGTATAATGTGACGGTCAATCCCACTATTCGTTGGTAAAGAGTAGCCCAAGAGTTGGCGGTGGGTGGTGATGACTAGCTGCCTTCCCTCTAGTCTTACACTGCTAAATTAGGGACGGCTAGCACAGATAGCCCTCGAGTAGCTTTGTGCGAAATTACAAAACAAACAAACAAACAAACAATCTTACAACTATCCTCTGTACAGAGCCCAGTGTCGTTATGTAGCAGGTTTATAAAATAAATTCTTACAACTATCCTCTGTTCAGGGCCCAGTGTCGTAATGTAGCAGGTTTATAAAATTAAATTCTTACAACTATCCTCTGTACAGGGCCCAGTGTCGTTATGTAGCAGGTTTATAAAATAAATTCTTACAACTATCCTCTGTTCAGGGCCCAGTGTCGTAATGTAGCAGGTTTATAAAATTAAATTCTTACAACTATCCTCTGTACAGGGCCCAGTGTCGTTATGTAGCAGGTTTATAAAATAAATTCTTACAACTATCCTCTGTACAGGGCCCAGTGTCGTTATGTAGCAGGTTTATAAAATAAATTCTTACAACTATCCTCTGTACAGGGCCCAGGGTCGTAATGTAGCAGGTTTATAAAATAAATTCTTACAACTATCCTCTGTACAGGGCCCAGTGTCGTTATGTAGCAGGTTTATAAAATAAATTCTTACAACTATCCTCTGTTCAGGGCCCAGTGTCGTTATGTAGCAGGTTTATAAAATAAATTCTTACAACTATCCTCTGTTCAGGGCCCAGTGTCGTTATGTAGCAGGTTTATAAAATAAATTCTTACAACTATCCTCTGTACAGGGCCCAGTGTCGTTATGTAGCAGGTTTACAAAATAAATTCTTACAACTATCCTCTGTACAGGGCCCAGTGTCGTTATGTAGTAGGTTTATAAAATAAATTCTTACAACTATCCTCTGTACAGGGCCCAGTGTCGTTATGTAGCAGGTTTATAAAATAAATTCTTACAACTATCCTCTGTTCAGGGTTCAGTGTCGTTATGTAGCAGGTTTACAAAATAAATTCTTACAACTATCCTCTGTACAGAATAAAAAAAAAAGTTAACAGTTAACTTATATTAAATGACAAGATTATTCAGGTAAAACGTCACATTCTATCTCGAGGTAAGTGGTTACCATAACAACAATCCATTATCATTATGTAAACATAAATTGTGACAAATGTCACGAACGACATAAGTTCGTATCAACTAGATCAACTTAAACGCATGTATTTTTCTAGTTTTAAATATAATTAAGACACAGTTTGTAGCTTACCAGGTTTTACTGTCTTAATATTTAAAATATTTACTTTTCAAATATATTTTATTAATAAAACACACTTATTTTTTTTTAACAGTTAATAGGTCCGTCTAGCTTAAAATACACAAATACTGGTACAAAGATTAGTATTGGATAAAAAAGCCCGCTAGTATTGGATATATTTGATGTATTATAATATGTTATACTTTGTTTCTGCTCACAAATTCTTAGGATTATAACTAAAACATTGTTTATACAAGCTATATAAACTAACTGTAGATAGATCATATTGGCAAAAAACAAATTTTAGTCACACACGTCAGTGATCCTATAGAAAATCATATCTTATTTCTAGATGAGTGGTTACCATAACAACAGTCCCTTATCATTAAATAAATGTATAATGTGGCACATGTAAGGGACAACAGCATATACAAACAACCTTAAACTTTGTAGACAAACGTCCACAAGGTCAGAACGATAGATATAGTTATGTAAATATTTACTAAAACAATTACACACATTTTGCTTCTGTAAAATAACTATCACTAGATATATGGATCTGTGTTCATGGACAGACTTCGTTTTTTTTTTCTTTCAAGAACAAATTAGTTTTCTTACTGGACTAGAACCTTGCATTGTTTTAGAGATTGAGTCAGATGTGGAAACAGAAGATATGAGTATATTTAATGATAGAAACAGAAGAGTTAGTTGGTTGTACTAAAGCACATATTTACTTAATGGACTATCTGTGCTCTGGCCACCACCGATATTAAAAAAGTTTCTGAGTCGTAAGGCCGCAGACATGCCGCTGTGTCACTGGAGAGCAGGAAACAGAAGAGATGACAGTGTTTAATGACACATGTTCATGTTGTGGTAACATGAACAACTACGTTCGGGTTGTGGTTTATAGTAGAACAGTATAATTACATTATTTGTTTCACAACAAGCATGGCAGGAATATAATATAATAGTTTATACTGTATAACAAAAGGATATATCGTTGTTGATGAGAGGAAGGGAAGATAGAAAAATAATTATTACAAGAAGCAACAGAAACACAAGATAACTTACAGTTCAGTTGTCTTTCCTGATCAAACACCTGTAGGCTTAGTTTAAACAACATTAGTGCTTTAATACAGTAAAGAAGTGGATCAAGTTATGTTACGAGAATTGAAACACAAATAAAAAAGTCTTTATCATAGCTTGAACGTTTATAGTAGTCTAAATCTTGTTTATGACAGCAGACAATAATCCCTAACGTGACTCAGGATATAGAAATAGGTCATAGCCAATATCAAGTTCCAGTAATAAGAATATTCATTATTAATTTACTGAGATTTTATTATCAAGTGGACAGAAAAATAATCTTTGAGAATGTTGTCCGATTATTTCTATTTAACCACTATGCTACACAATGAGCTATCTGCGCTAGGCTACCACTGGTATCAAAACTCATATTTTAGCGTTATAAAACTGTTGGGAAGTGTTTAAAATATATTCGTATCTCAGTTTTGTGTAAAAATTACTTTAATTGTATTCTTTTTCCTTATAATTTGATTTGGAATGCACCCGATGACATAAAATTCCATTTTTGTTCTACACAGCACCTTATTGGTTAAGAAAAAATATACGTAAAAAGTTTGAATTTCAAACTTTAAACACTTTGATCATGTCTCACCTCCATTCTTCTAAAACTACTCATGTAAGGGAAAATAAATATGTGGATGGAACCGGTCAGGTAGAGTCAGAAGTTTACACACGGTTTGTCTCTTCATGTTTGAGTTCGAAAAGAGACCTCCTGGTGATGAAAGATAACAACTTCTGTCAATTTTAAAGTGAATTTCACATATCCAAACTGCAGGTGGCGGGATTAAAACTCGAAGTCAAACGTGGCAGGAACATCATAATGTGTTGTCCAATACTATTATTTGTGGATAAACAGTACCCCAAGATGCCGATGGGTGGCGTTTCGTAGCTGCTCTTTTGTTAGGTCGTCAATACAAAATCATGGAATATTAGCAGAGATATCCCTAAAATAGCTGTTAGGAATTTTTAAGAAATTTATTTTGTAAATTCGAAAATAAGTACAATGTATGACGTAGATATGTGACGTAGAATATTGATGAGTGTCGAGGACATAGGTAAGTGACAGTGTTATAAGGTAAGTAACCATGATCTAACTTTAAAGTATTAATAAATGGTAAAGTAAAAACAAAACGTACTATAAAGTGCTGTACATCACTCTTAGAAACTTGGTCAACTTCTGACATGTAGAATATAAGCAAGAAATATGTGGTTTATAATCAAACAGAGAAATCTATAATATGAAACTGTAAAACAGTATGTTTTTCATGATTAATTATCATATATTTAGATCACAAAGTGAGTCACCAAGAGCGAATAAGAGATAGACTAAGACCCTGTATCCAAGCTGTAATATCATGACCATATATCGTCCAATATTTACCTTTGTAACATTTTCATAAACTAACTAAGCATAACATTTTAAGAGGAAGAAATGAGACTTAACCACCGAGGTGTCCAAGAACTGAGGAACAGTATCATCGACCCAACATTTTACTGAGGAATATTATGTTTGACTTAATATTTACTGAAAAATAATTTCTTTGACCCAACATTTTTTTACTTCTTTTGTAAATGCACAACTATTGTTACTATTTTAGGAGACGTTTCCTATATCCGAAGGTATACAATTTTCAAAGAATTACATAGTTTTAATACATTTAAAACTTGACAGGATCTCACGGAAAATGAACCACATGGTTAGTATTAGCAACTCCTACAACTGAACCAAACAACTTGAAATATTCCATCGTTTGCAAAGAGAAACTAAGAGACAACTTTATGATGATCAAAAGTCCAATGAATCTAGTGGTGATCATATACTGCAGAACCTTTGCAACACGAGAGGACAAAGACATATGTCGTTATAACATAAGTAATGAAGTTGGATTTATCAATTTAAGAATATATGCGACAATAACATGTTTCTAGGTATTGAACACTTGCCAAGAATCAAGTCTTTATTAATATCTATCAAAAACCGTTTATCCTAGAAATAAAAATCAGCCTTAACCAACAGAGGATATGTTATTTCATGAGATTCTGGAATAGAATTTTTAAGTTGAAATTTTGACTGTTTTTGACAACCTTACGGAGGTCCTTGAATATTTATATTTAGTGTTTGTTTGTTTTAAATATTGCGTAAAACTGCACGAGATGTATCTGCGCTAGCAGTCCCTGTTTAGTAGTGTAAGAATAGAGAAAAGGCTACCCACCCACCGTCAAGTCAAGGACTAGTTTATTATCAACGACTAGTTGGATTAAAGATTACATTATAACGCTCCCACGGCTGAAAGAGCGAGCATGTTTGGTATTATATTCAGTGAGTAAAGTAAAATGGTAGACAGCCAATAAGGATAAGCTACGGGAAGTGACATAGATAACAAAAGCGTTGATTTCTTTAACAACGTGTGACAAGTATAGGTTCTTCATATTTGTAGCTAGTAAGGAAGTAAGGTAGTTATGGAAGTATCGAAATTTCTCAAAAACAAACGATACATACGAGTTTTTAATATAAACAAAACTGTTTTCAACAACCCTTCTTATCTTGTCCAGTATATTTCTTAGTTGTGGCTTTCGTACGTTAATAACAATAAAATTCTTCATTTGAAAAGTGACAACTGATGTACCCTGTGTCTTAAAGCATTTAAAAGTTAATTCGGAATCTCACAAAAAAATGTTTATGGTGAAAGGATTTGCGGCAAGATGAAGATAAGAAAGATTGAGTAACCTCTTTATAAACATGTTCTGAACTTCTTGTATTCGAGATAACAGAAGTTGAGAACTAAGAAGGAAATGAAAGTCCCACAACGATAATATCCTAAGGATTTCACCAGCAGTTGTAAGTGTGACTAGAGTTGATAAAAATAACACAAATGTTTCATATAAGAAACAAACCAAGAACACTTTCAGCTAAGTTATAGATAAATAATGGACTTGTAAGACAATGGCAAGTATGAGGAAATTAATAAGAATTTCAACTGATAAACATTATAATGGATCAGCCGGTGAAGTTTCAATAAAGATGTAGTTAATACAATTTGGAATAAAAAATAAAATTCACAATAATCAGAACAGACACGAGCAAGTTCGTGAATAGAGTGACTTAGAAAATAATAACAGATTGAAGTTTGAACCAGACATGATGAAGCTGGTGAATAGAGTGACTTAGAAAATAATAACAGATTGAAGTTTGAACCAGACATGATGAAGCTGGTGAATAGAGTGACTTAGAAAATAATAACAGATTGAAGTTTGAACCAGACATGATGAAGTTGGTGAATAGAGTGACTTAGAAAATAATAACAGATTGAAGTTTGAATAAGACATGATGAAGTTCGTGAATAGAGTGACTTAGAAAATAATAACAGATTGAAGTTTGAACCAGACACGATGAAGTTGGTGAATAGAGTGACTTAGAAAATAATAACAGATTGAAGTTTGAACCAGACACGATGAAGCTGGTGAATAGAGTGACTTAGAAAATAATAACAGATTGAAGTTTGAACCAGACACAATGAAGCTGGTGCTTAGAAAATAATAACAGATTGAAGTTTGAACCAGACACGATGAAGCTGGTGAATAGAGTGACTTAGAAAATAATAACAGATTGAAGTTTGAACCAGACACGATGAAGTTGGTGAATAGAGTGACTTAGAAAATAATAACAGATTGAAGTTTGAACCAGACACGGTGAAGCTGGTGAATAGAGTGACTTAGAAAATAATAACAGATTGAAGTTTGAACCAGACACAATGAAGCTGGTGAATAGAGTGACTTAGAAAATAATAACAGATTGAAGTTTGAACCAGACACGATGAAGCTGGTGAATAGAGTGACTTAGAAAATAATGTTCCGACACCAGGAACACCACTGTCACTTGGGAGATTCCTGTGAGTTCCGACACCAGGAACATCACTGTCACTTGGGAGATTCCTGTGAGTCCCAACACCAGGAACACCACTGTCACTTGGGAGATTCATGTGAGTCTCAACACCAAGAATACCACTGTCACTTGGGAAATTGATGTGAGTTCCAACACCAGGAACACCACTGTCACTTGGGAGATTCCTGTGAGTCCCAACACCAGGAACACCACTATCACTTGGGAGATTCATGTGAGTCTCAACACCAGGAATACCACTGTCACTTGGGAAATTGATGTGAGTTCCAACACCAGGAACACCACTGTCACTTGGGAGATTCATGTGAGTCCTAACACTAGAAACACCACTGTCACTTGGTAGATCCATGTAAGTCCCAACACCAGGAACACCACTGTGACTTGGGAGATTCATGTGAGTCCCAACACTAGGAACACCACTGTGACTTGGGAGATTCATGTGAGTCTCAACACCAGGAATACCACTGTCACTTGGGAGATTCATGTGAGTCTCAACACCAGGAGTACCACTGTCACTTGGGAAATTGATGTGAGTTCCAACACCAGGAACACCATTGTCACTTGGGAGATTTATGTAAGTACCAACACCAGGAACACCACTGTCACTTGGGAGATCCATGTGAGTCCCAACACCAAAAACAGCACTGTCTGCCACGTTAATGAAACCAAATCAGTAACAACGAATTTACTGAAGTTATTTATTGACAAATAACATCACCAATAAACCGATCAGAATAAAAGTGGGCAGCTGTGTATCATGAAAATTAATAAAAAAATTGTAGTTATCAACAATAGGCTCTCTGTCGTTTTCTTTTTTTTTAGTTAACACGCGTATACCTGTGCCGTTATATCACGAGCAACAGAGATCTTAAAGGAAGTTATCTGTTCTTATTTTCTGGAGAATATCATGATATAATTCTCCATATAATGTGTTATCTCATAATAACACATACTTCATATTTTGTCAATTTAATTAATGTGCGGACAGTGGACTACTCGTCATCAGCTAACTTTGTAATGTTCCTCACACCTTCTGTAGAAACCAAAACACTAGCCATTAATAACGTGAGGCTCACAACAAAGGAGTCACATGAAATGTGATATTGTTCAACTTTCATTTTCCTATTAACACAATGAGTGAAACCACAGAATACAGGGAGCAGTGAGTCAACTGACAGCTTTCTTCTGTTTGTAAAGAAGTCTTAACCTCAGATCCAGACACAGAAAATAGGAAGTTTATGAAAATGTTCACAGTAAGCTATTGACAAACACAACAACACAATCACTTACTGAAAATCCAGTGGAATAATTTTGTTAAACCTATAATCAGACCTTGGTAACAGTAAAAAAAGGTTGATTTAAACCATCAACAACAAGGATTAACTGGGATGGTTCAGAGTTGGGACAAAGAAGACAGTAATATCCAGAAGTACAAGTAGTAAGTTAATGTTAAAAAACGAACTAAGCTATAAACTTTAATCTGGTTATACAGATGTGAATTACAAAATATTCGTATCTTGCTACGAAATAAATATCCATAGTTTATTATAAAACATGTCTTTCTTTTGTTTTTGTTTTGATTTGTGACAATGAACAAAAATGTTATTTTAACATAGATATTTTAAAAACAACTTGGAAGAACTTTCAAAGAACTCTAAATAACTCGACGAATGTTTTGTGTTTCCAAATAAAGTTTTATTATTTATAAGTTTAACTGTTTATTGTTTTTCGTAATGTATAATCATTAATGATTATCGACGTTTTAGAATATTTTTGCATAATTTAGATCGATGTATTTCATCTTCGTTAAACTTTATATGTGTCTCATATGTTATTTGTTATTCTTTCAGTTAGGTTGGCTAAATAACTGTCTTAAAGTTGGTAATGTGGTGCCAACGATAAACCATAATAAAATATAAACAAATGATAATTCACGACTATGTATGTAATTGTGAATAATACGATAAAAGTTTTAACATAACATTGTCTAATCTAAATTTATAATTATTAGTTTTTGATAGCTCTTCTGTTGATGGCGCCCTCCGGCTTAAATGTTTAAAATATTCATATCAGTAAGGACAATAAATTCCTCGCTTCTAAGTTTTCATGTTAAGGCTTTACACTATAACATTTTCAATGTCTCAATTCAACATAAAATTGATACAAAATATTTATTGTGGTAAAATAAAACTTTTGAAGTAATTCACAGCAAAATTTCTCAAACCTTTTTCTGTCTTAGAAACAACTAAGCCGAACGTAGCTATGAACTCTAAATTATTAATTTCTGTGATATTTCTAAATAAGAAACTTCTGCAAAGGAAAAGTTATTTAAAACACAAAACAAACATAAAATCACGTCTTTTGTGTGTACAGCACGCAAGTTTTAAATTATATATGTTTAAACCTAGATATGTAATTAACCAAGAAAATATATACGCTCATTTTATTCTCCTGTTATTTTTAACTGCGTGAAGTCTTAAGAAAAAAAAATAAGTATTTGAAACTCTCACGATTATTATACTTAAGCACAAAATATTGAAAATATTATTTTCCCATTGAGGTTTAGAAAACTGTATTTTAAAGAAATCTCTTAAATACTAGTCAGTTCCCCTATTCGTTGGTAAAAGAGTAGCCCAACAGTTGGCGGTGGGTGGTGATGACTAGCTGCCTTCTCTCTAGTCTTACACTGCTAAATTAGGGACGGCTAACACAGATATGCCTTGAGAAGCTTTGCGCAAAATTAAAAACAAAACAGTCCTTCAAATATTAAATAAATTATTATTAAACAAACTTTCAAGTTTCAAATCGAAACACTTTTTTCACTAATTCTTAGCTCACCAGAGGGATTACTATATTTGAGAATGTTCGATTTAGGTCATATTCGAAAAAATGTGTGTATAAAAAAGTTCCATAAACTACAAAAAGTTCAGATATAACATAAAAGTAACAAAGACTAGTGAGGTCATCAGTTCGGCCTGAGAACCGTGAGGACTTGGACTTGTTTTTCTTGTGATCTCTAAATTATGAAACTGAAAACAATCTCAATAAGTGTTACCAATTAGTTAAATATCAGTTGTCATGTGTTCACATATTTCTGGAATTTTTCCATCATAAGCTTGGTTCTTAATGTGCGTTATTCAGACTACTTCGATTTGTACAACAGATTGACATATTTAACACATTTTTTTTTATACAGACCCATAGATTAAGGACCAATTAAAGGCTGAGTTAGTTAACCTGTTCAATGCCGTAGACGAGATAACTCGACCAAGCCGATCGGTAACATAGTGCCACGGACGAGTTAATTCGTTCTCAATAATACCTAACTTCAACGCTAGATGTCAGCACCTTACATGCATTTGACCTACTTAAAATTGTTTCACTTTCGATCCAAAATGGCGTCACAAAAAAGTTACAAAATGAAAAACCCGGCATAGGCACTGCCGTAGCAGCTGAAATACTTGGCAGTCAACAGGTTAATCTCAGTGTTAGTCCTTTTTTTTACATTTCACTATGTGTACGTTTTCTCTAAATTACAGCTTAATGCATTAGTTTTAGTACAATCCAAGTCACTGTTGTCAGACATGGCAAATGAGAGAGTTAAATCAGGAAACGATACAGCAAATCAAGTACAATAACAATAAACCATTGTTAACGGAACTTTATTTAAACAATAATTAGCCTACGTGGATTTTCTGACCGAAAATACAATGTAAGCATAATTTTACCTTCTAACTACGTTTTCCTTACAATATAATAATGCCATACATAATTCAAATATACTTTAATGTACCAAACTTTAATTAAAATCACAATACATAAACAAGTTCATAGAGCTTTTTATATATAAGACGATGATCACGTGGTCGTGAAGGGAAGAAATCATTCCTTTTTGGAAAACATTGTTTTCAATAGCAGCCCGTCCTAAGATCAAGTTATGTTTTTCCTTATATGTTTGATAAAGTCTTAACTCAAAAGAAAAATCATGTTTTAAAGACAAATTATTTTAGAAGATCTTTCTATTTCACTTTTACTGTAATTATTTTTTTACTGAGACAACAACTGGACTCTGACGTAACCCTTAAGCTTTAATATGTTCGTAAGCTTTTTCAATCTCTTCTTTCTCACGAGTAATTTCTTTGATCAATTCAGTTATGCGATCTTGTAATTCACTTTTACTGTCTTCTTCAATATCCTGAGATGCAAAGATCTTGTTCGCCACATCAAGAGCTGTGGCCACAGTTTCAAGCTTGATACAAACAGGAGGTAAAGAGCTAGTTGTAATATTAGGGCCTGAGGATCGTAGCTTAGAAACCTCTCTACCTTCATCCAAATTTGGGGAGATCGGACTTGAAGGTGACTTAAGGTCAACCTGGTCACAAGCTGCTTTCGTTGGTGAACTCATAAAAGCCTTTCTTAAAACTTCGTCAGCACTCTCAAACGTTACTTCTTCAAGACTGGCTAAGTTTTGTAAAAATTCCACTGCTTTCCCTAACGGTCCTACAAGTGAGTTATCACCATTTAAACCATTCTCAACAATATCTATAAACTCTTCTGCTTCTTTCACCAGTTTCTCACGGTTTTCGTCACATCGTTCGTAGGTTTCCATGTTTTTTAAAAGCTGGTCTGTTTGTTGTTTGTCTTTTCCAGAATCCTTTTGACTTCTTTACATTTTGTTTTATCGATGCCTGATCCTGCAGTGTTTGATCCTAGAGCAATGGGTTCGCCAGCAACTTTTAATATAGAGTCATCGTCACCTTCAGTTAAATCTAAGGAGACGTCATTAGTAACAGGGGCTGTGTTCCCTCCGACATTAGACACATGTCTACGTATTTTACGAATCTTACTAAGAGAAGCAGCAGTTTTTGAGATTTTCACATTAATCTTAATATCTAACTTTTTGAGAGACTTAAAAGATTCTTCTCGTGACGAAATCAAAACTGAAAAATTTTCGATGAGTTGCGCACGCGCTGTTTCATCTTCCACGATGTGCTTCCTCAGCTGATCGTGAAATGTTTTCATATCTTTAAGTATGTTTTGACAATCAGAACAGCTTTCTTGGAGGTTTTCATTTTTGAAATGTTCCTGTAAAAAGTCAGATTAAACGATTGTTACTTTACCTAGTTGATTCCAATACCATTAGCTACCTTATTTCAAGTTAATTATCTTAACTATAGCATAAAACAGAATTTAACGGTCTATACAGTTCTGTCATTGTGGCTAATACCATTGTAGTGAACTACGAATTGAGGTTTGGCGGTTCGTGTTCTTTGAAAACAAAATAAAATGAAAAATAAAACGGTAGATAATTTGAAGCCATTGAAGCGTTAAAGTTGTGACTGTCAAGTCTCACTGTTCTTTCTGACTAAAGTTTGCAACAAATGGCAAAAGGTATTGTTAACTAGTTCGCTACTCTATAGTCTATCACCTCAAACTTATAGATGGCTGGTGCAGAAAGCCTTCGAATAGAAATTGTAAAATTTAACAACAGCAGACATGTACGTATTACCACATTAGCTGTAGGAACCTTTTCTAAACATAAAACAGATAACATCACGCTGTTAATGTGTGATGACTGTTCTTAACCGTATGAGTGTAATTAAACTGTCTCATTGTTCCAAAACGTACGTTGTATTGTGTAAAATGTTTGATATCTTTTTACCAGACTGTTTGACTCAATGTTACTTTCTAGGCCTACTTAAATAAAGACATGAATTTGTTTTAGGGAGATAAATAGAGTTGATTTTTTAAAATTCGATAAAATGAATCGTCTCACATTGCACATTTGTATTATATATTTGGTTGTAATTTTGCTCCTTATTGGAATAATTCAGTGCAATCTCATATTGATTTTATAATAATAAATAAAATTAATGTCACCCATATAAATTATTATAATTAAAGTTTCATTATATTCATGTAATTACACGAGAACATATTATATGATCATTAATTATGTCAAGTAAAGACAAATTAACACACATATTACAAGTGTAAGTTTATCTAGTAATTTATCAAATCTTTAGATTATGTGCTACTTCATATTATTGTTGATGCTATCAACTTAACCTTAATGTTGTAGGTCCTGTCCTTATAAACGTTATTTTATTGTTTTTATTAATGGTCAGGGAATGAGAAAAATAATAGAAAGTCCAGTCTCTTTGTGTAGCTTGCGTTCACTGATAGGCCTAATAATGCCTCATTATAATCATCTCTAAGAACTGCGACACATTTATTATCATGTGGCAGGGATGTAGTAGCAAGTCATATACACTCATTATAAGCTTTTTCATCTCTAAGAACTGCGACACATTTAATATCATGTGGCAGGGATGTAGTAGTAAGTCATATACACTCATTACAAGATTTTTCATCTCTAAGAACTGCGAAACATTTATTATCATATGGCAGGGATGCAGTAGTAAGTCATATACACTCATTATAAGCTTTTGCATCTCTAAGAACTGCGACACATTTATTATCATATGGCAGGATGTAGTAGTAAGTCATATACACTCATTGTAAGCTTTTTCATCTCTAAGAACTGCGACACATTTATTATCATATGGCAGGATGTAGTAGTAAGTCATATACACTCATTATAAGCTTTTTCATCTCTAAGAACTGCGACACATTTATTATCATATGGCAGGATGTAGTAGTAAGTCATATACACTCATTATAAGCTTTTGCATCTCTAAGAACTGCGACACATTTATTATCATATGGCAGGGATGTAGTAGTACGTCATATACACTCATTGTAAGCTTTTTCATCTCTAAGAACTGCGACACATTTATTACCATATGGCAGGATGTAGTAGTAAGTCATATACACTCATTGTAAGCTTTTTCATCTCTAAGAACTGCGACACATTTATTACCATATGGCAGAATGCAGTAGTAAGTCATATACACTCATTATAAGACTTTTCATCTCTAAGAACTGCGACACATTTATTATCATGTGGCAGGGATGTAGTAGTAAGTCATATACACTCATTATAAGCTTTTTCATCTCTAAGAACTGCGACACATTTATTATCATATGGCAGGATGTAGTAGTAAGTCATATACACTCATTATAAGCTTTTGCATCTCTAAGAACTGCGACACATTTATTATCATATGGCAGGGATGTAGTAGTAAGTCATATACACTCATTGTAAGCTTTTTCATCTCTAAGAACTGCGACACATTTATTACCATGTGGCAGGATGTAGTAGTAAGTCATATACACTCATTGTAAGCTTTTTCATCTCTAAGAACTGCGACACATTTATTACCATATGGCAGGATGTAGTAGTAAGTCATATATACTCATTATAAGACTTTTCATCTCTAAGAACTGCGACACATTTATTATCATATAACAGGGATGTAGTAGTAAGTCATATACACTCATTGTAAGCTTTTTCATCTCTAAGAACTGCGACACATTTATTACCATGTGGCAGGATGTAGTAGTAAGTCATATACACTCATTGTAAGCTTTTTCATCTCTAAGAACTGCGACACATTTATTACCATATGGCAGGATGTAGTAGTAAGTCATATACACTCATTATAAGACTTTTCATCTCTAAGAACTGCGACACATTTATTATCATGTGGCAGGGATGTAGTAGTAAGTCATATACACTCATTGTAAGCTTTTTCATCTCTAAGAACTGCGACACATTTGTTACCATATGGCAGGATGTAGTAGTAAGTCATATACACTCATTATAAGATTTTTCATCTCTAAGAACTGCGACACTTCTATAAAACTATTTAAACGTGAAATCAAGAAGAAATACATTAGCAGGAGTAAAGCTGAAAGCTTATAATAATATAAAATAATTAAACAGTCCAGTATAAGTTGCATGCGCGGGGGGAAGTTTTAAGATTAAGAGTAGGAAAATAGGGAAGACTTTAACATTTATGTACGGGATGGAGGTGTAGCTGTATGTGTCTGAAGAATGGATCTGTCATCACTCACAGCCCCATATCAAACAACACTCTCTATTGTTTGTGTTTTTTTAATTTGGCGCAAAGCTACACGAGGGCTATCTGCGCTAGCCATTCCTAATTTAGCAGTGTAACACTAGTCATCTCCACCCATCGCCAACTCTTGGTCTACGCTTTTACAAACGAATAGTGGAATTGACCGTTACATTATAATACCCCCACGGTTTAAAAGGCGAGCATGTTTGGTTGACAGGGATTCAAACCCGTGACCCTCATATTACGAGTCGAGCGCCCTAACAACCTGGCCATGCCGGGTCAACACTGTTTATGTTCTAAAGTTTTGTGTCTAGAGTTCATCATTTATTTATAAACATTTAAAATATCAGTACCGTCACCCTGCTGATTGCACCCGACACCCACGTTTTGTACCCTCGCTAAATCTTATGCCCATTACTACTGGAGTCAAATGGTCTATCAGTTTTGATAACACCATTCACCTCAAAATATCTTTGGTACTAGAGGTGTTTGGTTGGTATCTTACGTTACGGAAAAGTTTAACCCATTTATGTTTAACCTCTAAGTCATTGTGACGTCCCACACGGCCACCAAATTTTTTCAGAGCTCTACATATCTGTTCTACTGTGTGATAAACCTATAACGGTCATTTAATTGTTCTAAATATACAGCACAGCTTTGATCTTTCATGAACTTTGTGTGTTCAAACACAAAATACCACAACATATCACTTCCTATCCGCAGCACGTGGTTTTCTTCTTAATAAAGTTAAATGACTATTTGAATCTTACAAGAAGTAGCTGGGATTTTGTTTTATGTAATGAAAATGTAGCGATGTTAAACCACTTAAATGCTTAACAAGATACAGGTGCAAATAAAGTAATTTACAACAACTGAGGAATTTTATTAATGACATAATTTCTCACTAATTTCGAAACTTTAATATAACTAGTGTTGGGTACACGTGGCAATAGTTTAAGGTAACAAGAGCTAAAGTCAACAGTTGTCAATACACTAAACAGGTAATTATTACCTTAAACAAGTTTCTAAATAATTATAGCGTAGACGTGAAAGTTTTTAAAAGGTTAAATTAAAACGTAAGTACTTGATCACAAGCAACATCTGTTAAACTTTCAAAAATAGGAATAATTTTTGTGTTTAAAATTCAAACTACGTTTGTTAAAAATTAGACTAGGTTTATGGGCTCTATCCAAGAGTGTTGCAGTGTTGAACATTATAGTAACTCTGGTGTCAATAATGTCTTGCAGTGTTGACCATTATATTAACCCTGGTGTCAACTAGGTCTTGCAGTGTTGAACATTATATTAGCCCTGGTGTCAACCAAGCCTTGCAATGTTGAACATTATATTAACCCTGATGTCGACCAAGTCTTGCATTGTTGAACATGATATTAACCCTGGTGTCAACCAAGTCTTGCAGTGTTGACCATTATATTAACCCTGGTGTCGACCAAGTCTTGCAATGTTGACCATTATATTAACCCTGGTGTCAACTAGATCTTTCAGTGTTGAACATTATATTAACCCTGATGTCGACCAAGTCTTGCAATGTTGAACATTATATTAACCCTGATGTCGACCAAGTCTTGCATTGTTGAACATGATATTAACCCTGGTGTCAACCAAGTCTTGCAGTGTTGACCATTATATTAACCCTGGTGTCGACCAAGTCTTGCAATGTTGACCATTATATTAACCCTGGTGTCAATAAAGTCTTGCAGTGTTGACCTTTATATTAACCCTGGTGTCAACCAAGTCTTGCAGTGTTGACCATTATATTAACCCTGGTGTCGACCAAGTCTTGCAATGTTGACCATTATATTAACCCTGGTGTCAATGAAGTCTTGCAGTGTTGACCTTTATATTAACCCTGGTGTCAACCAAGTCTTGCAGTGTTGACCATTATATTAACCCTGGTGTCAACTAGATCTTTCAGTGTTGAACATTATATTAACCCTGATGTCGACCAAGTCTTGCAATGTTGAACATTATATTAACCCTGATGTCGACCAAGTCTTGCATTGTTGAACATGATATTAACCCTGGTGTCAACCAAGTCTTGCAGTGTTGACCATTATATTAACCCTGGTGTCGTCCAAGTCTTGCAATGTTGACCATTATATTAATCCTGGTGTCAATAAAGTCTTGCAGTGTTGACCTTTATATTAACCCTGGTGTCAACCAAGTCTTCCAGTGTTGACCATTATATTAACCCTGGTGTCAACTAGATCTTTCAGTGTTGAACATTATATTAACCCTGATGTCGACCAAGTCTTGCAATGTTGAACATTATATTAACCCTGATGTCGACCAAGTCTTGCATTGTTGAACATGATATTAACCCTGGTGTCAACCAAGTCTTGCAGTGTTGACCATTATATTAACCCTGGTGTCGACCAAGTCTTGCAATGTTGACCATTATATTAACCCTGGTGTCAATAAAGTCTTGCAGTGTTGACCTTTATATTAACCCTGGTGTCAACCAAGTCTTGCAGTGTTGACCATTATATTAACCCTGGTGTCAACTAGATCTTTCAGTGTTGAACATTATATTAACCCTGATGTCGACCAAGTCTTGCAATGTTGAACATTATATTAGCCCTGGTGTCAACAGAAACATTCTTATACAAGAGTCGAATCTCTAAGAACTAAAATTAAACAAATACTGTTTCAAGGGGAGAGGTGCAATCGAAGTAATTTTTCAAGGTGATGGTTTACATTTAAACTAATTATAGATAATTAAATATTCTTATTTATAGGAATTGATAGTTACCTACTGTTGTTTTAACAAATGATTTATACGTTTCAATCATTATTCTGTTTTATCCGTTTTGAAGGAAACGGACATGGATTCAATAGTGTGTTTCAGATAATACTGAAAACAATTTTTCTCGTAAGAAAATACGAAAGGACCGAAGAGTTATTGTAATACTTGAAAGTATAATAATCCTAATACTGTAGTCTTATGACGAATACAATTGGAAGAATTATTATTTGATATTCAGATAACGTGCGAGCTGAGCCTTATATTGAATATGTATAATACTAACAGAAAACTAACGAGCTGTGTTTAACAGCGTACAAGCACCAATCAGATAGTGAGTATTTTCAACACTGATATAAAACTAAATACCTGATGATCGTCGCTAGTGGAACGTGACACTGAAAATGTTATCATTCGAGGCGTAAGATCGGCCATGTTGAGACAAGTTTCCTCTTTCTCTGTGTAGCCAGTATTTAGAGAGAGTGACTGGCTGTACCTACCTGTAGTTTGGCTTTAAGTGTGATCCCAGAAGTAAACCAGGAAATTTCTTAACTTAAAGATATCTTCGCTAACGGTGATTGGTTTTAGTCAAACATAAGGTAAGGAAACTAACGAATCACAGACAAAGAAACTATACGAAGATTATTGTTAAGATAACGATAGTGTTTTTATGTTTCTTATAAACAAATGTTGAATCCTAGAAATCTGAAGTGATTTAGAGATGTGTGTCTCAGGCGGAATTATTGATCCAGTTGAACTAATGTCTTAGCTCCGTGCAAGTTAAGACACTTCTGGGACATTATTTGTGACAAGCTATTACTTGGCAGGTGAAATGGTGCTTTGTCATGTCCTTAAAGACCAATTAGAGAGAGCAGATAGAATACCAAGTTAGAATGATACAATAGAACAAAGTGAGCAGCTAAATCAAACAACACTAGAAAGTTATTCGTGTGGCTACATTAACAGGGTAGCAATATATTGGGCTACATTAATATGGTAACAATATATTGGGCTACATTAATAGGGTAACAATATATTGGGCTACATTAATATGGTATCAATATATTGGGCTACATTAATATGGTAACAATATATTGGGCTACATTAATAGGGTAACAATATATTGGGCTACATTAATATGGTATCAATATATTGGGCTACATTAATAGGGTAACAATATATTGGGCTACATTAATAGGGTAACAATATATTGGGCTACATTAATATGGTAACAATATATTGGGCTACATTAATATGGTAACAATATATTGGGCTACATTAATATGGTAACAATATATTGGGCTACATTAATAAGGTAACAACATATTGGATAATAAGATACATATTCTTTATCAATAAAATAAAACGGTGCAGTGTATCACGTTGAAACAAGCTAAGCCAGTGAACATTTTGGAGGTTCACGAGGGACAGTAGGTAAGTAGATATATGGTCTGAATGACTCATCATGCAATGGACCATGTCCAAACCATCTGAACCAAGCGACAACAGAGAAAGGCCTGGGACACTTTTATATTAAATACACAGTGTTATAGCAGACAATTAGCACGTGAAACTATTTCATTTTTATGAAGACCTTCGTGTATAAATTACACGAGTCTCCTGGTGGGAAAACGGTAAGTTTAAGATCTTACAACGTCAAAATCCGGGGCTCGATTCCTAGCGATAGACATAGCAGATAACCCAAATTGGCTTTTCTCCAAACAAAACAAACAAAATTACACAACCTCCTATAAACAGTGTTAACATTTGTATCCTGACTGGAAAACAGTGTTGAGAGACATTTTTATTTTATCTATTTCTTCCACTGGGGGACGTTGTAAATAAAGACTACTATATCCACCTATCTTTCATTTCATAAAAATGTTTGCATATGGTAAAAGATTAGAAACAATAAGAAAAAATACCAAGTGGATGGTCTAATCACAAATATAAACTTAAGCACTTCAACGAATACCAAGTGGATGGTCTAATCACATATATAAACTTAAGCACTTCAACGAATACCAAGTTGATGGTCTAATCACATATATAAACTTAAGCACTACAACGAATACCAAGTGGATGGTCTAATCACAAATATAAACTTAAGCACTTCAACGAATACCAAGTGGATGGTCTAATCACAAATATAAACTTAAGCACTTCAACGAATCCCAAGTGGATGGTCTAATCACAAATATAAACTTAAGCATTTCAACGAATACCAAATGGATGGTCTAATCACAAATATTAGCCCCAGAACCTTAACGAATACCAAGTGGATGGTCTAATCACAAATATAAACATAAGCACTTCAGCGAATACCAAGTGGATTGTCTAATCACAAATATAAACATAAGCACTACAACGAATCCCAAGTGGATGGTCCAATCACATATATAAACTTAAGCACTACAACGAATACCAAGTGGATGGTCTAATCACAAATATAAACTTACGCAATTCAACGAATACCAAGTGGATGGTCTAATCACAAATATAAACTTAAGCACTTCAACGAATACCAAGTGGATGGTCTAATCACAAATATAAACGAAAGCACTTCAACGAATACCAAGTGTATGGTTTAATCACAAATATAAACTTAAGCACTTCAACGAATCCCAAGTGGATGGTCTAATCACAAATATAAACTTAAGCATTTCAACGAATACCAAGTGGATGGTCTAATCACAAATATAAACTTAAGCACTACAACGAATACCAAGTGGATGGTTTAATCACAAATATAAACTTAAGCACTTCAACGAATCCCAAGTGGATGGTTTAATCACAAATATAAACTTAAGCATTTCAACGAATACCAAGTGGATGGTCTAATCACAAATATAGACTTAAGCATTTCAACGAATACCAAGTGGATGGTCTAATCACATATATAAACTTCAACGAATACCAAGTGGATGGTCTAATCACATATATAAACTTCAACGAATACCAAGTGGATGGTCTAATCATATATATAAACTTAAGCATTTCAACGAATACCAAGTAGATGGTCTAATCACAAATATTAGCCCCAGAACCTTAACGAATACCAAGTGGATGGTCTAATCACAAATATAAACATGAGCACTTCAGCGAATACCAAGTGGATTGTCTGATCACAAATATAAACATAAGCACTACAACGAATCTCAAGTGGATGGTCTAATCACATATATAAACTTAAGCACTACAACGAATACCAAGTGGATGGTCTAATCACAAATATAAACTTACGCAATTCAACGAATACCAAGTGGATGGTCTAATCACAAATATAAACTTAAGCACTTCAACGAATACCAAGTGGATGGTCTAATCACAAATATAAACTTAAGCACTTCAACGAATACCAAGTGTATGGTTTAATCACAAATATAAACTTAAGCACTTCAACGAATCCCAAGTGGATGGTCTAATCACAAATATAAACTTAAGCATTTCAACGAATACCAAGTGGATGGTCTAATCACAAATATAAACTTAAGCACTACAACGAATACCAAGTGGATGGTTTAATCACAAATATAAACTTAAGCACTTCAACGAATCCCAAGTGGATGGTCTAATCACAAATATAAACTTAAGCATTTCAACGAATACCAAGTGGATGGTCTAATCACAAATATAGACTTAAGCATTTCAACGAATACCAAGTGGATGGTCTAATCACATATATAAACTTCAACGAATACCAAGTGGATGGTCTAATCACATATATAAACTTAAGCATTTCAACGAATACCAAGTAGATGGTCTAATCACAAATATTAGCCCCAGAACCTTAACGAATACCAAGTGGATGGTCTAATCACAAATATAAACATAAGCACTTCAGCGAATACCAAGTGGATTGTCTAATCACAAATATAAACATAAGCACTACAACGAATCTCAAGTGGATGGTCTAATCACATATATAAACTTAAGCACTACAGCGAATACCAAGTGGATGGTCTAATCACAAATATAAACTTACGCAATTCAACGAATACCAAGTGGATGGTCTAATCACAAATATAAACTTAAGCACTTCAACGAATACCAAGTGGATGGTCTAATCACAAATATAAACTTAAGCACTTCAACGAATACCAAGTGTATGGTTTAATCACAAATATAAACTTAAGCACTTCAACGAATCCCAAGTGGATGGTCTAATCACAAATATAAACTTAAGCATTTCAACGAATACCAAGTGGATGGTCTAATCACAAATATAAACTTAAGCACTACAACGAATACCAAGTGGATGGTTTAATCACAAATATAAACTTAAGCACTTCAACGAATCCCAAGTGGATGGTCTAATCACAAATATAAACTTAAGCATTTCAACGAATACCAAGTGGATGGTCTAATCACAAATATAGACTTAAGCATTTCAACGAATACCAAGTGGATGGTCTAATCACATATATAAACTTCAACGAATACCAAGTGGATGGTCTAATCACATATATAAACTTCAACGAATACCAAGTGGATGGTCTAATCACATATATAAACTTCAACGAATACCAAGTGGATGGTCTAATCACATATATAAACTTCAACGAATACCAAGTGGATGGTCTAATCACATATATAAACTTAAGCATTTCAACGAATACCAAGTAGGTGGTCTAATCACAAATATTAACCCCAGAACCTTAACGAATACCAAGTGGATGGTCTAATCACAAATATAAACATAAGCACTTCAGCGAATACCAAGTGGATGGTCTAATCACAAATATAAACTTAAGCACTTGAACGAATACTTACTGCTATTCCAGATATATTATCAGTGTAGCATGAGTGAAAATAAGTTATGGATGTCCTTCATTAGATATCAGCCCTTCAAACCTTATCGTCTTATGAATACTCGTAACTCTGATGTGTATGTGTTTTTCTTATACAAAAGCCACATCAGGCTATCTGCTAAGTCCACCGAGGAGAATCGAAACCCTAATTTTAGCGTTGTAAATCCGTAGACTTAGTGATGTACTAGCGGGAGGCAACTCTGACGTGAGTTTAAAATGTTTTGTTCAGACAACGCAAGTAATATTAATAGCTAAACTATAACAGATATACTTGATATTAATACGTATCTGTAACAAGTATTGGATTGTTGTTCCTCGAAACAACAACCCTCGAGTTTCTGGATATTATATAGATCTGTATTACAGATGGTTCATACAAAAACCTCTGTTAATTCACGCCATGAAATATTTATTGAGAACGTGACAAGATTATAATGTATTTTTTAGAGCAGATTGCTTCAATCGCACTTTGGTGATTGGTTGTTTTTAATTGAGTGTTTAAGTTGTACTTTGGTGATTGGTTGTTTTTAATTGAATGTTTAAATTGTACTTTGGTGATTGGTTGTTTTTAATTGTAAGTTTTTTATATATTGTTTCCTCCTCACAAAACGTCTGAACAAAATTCCTCATTGCTGTGAATCTAGCTTTAAAAATCATTCACAACATAACAAATATTGTTATAGCAGGTGATAGTTGTTCTGACCACAGCTGTGTTTGTTGTGTCCAAGCCAGCTTTATGTGATCAGAATACTAGTATCGTATATTCTACTACTTGTTGGAAATACGTATGAGAAGTGTTTTGAAACGTATTGTGTTTGTTGCAGCTAATAGAAATAAACCAATATAATTAGTATCTTGAAGTAAGATAAAAATCTATCACTATGAGAACGAAGCAATAAGGATTTATCTGTTTGGACTTCCTTGTATTTACATATTAACGAGATTCCTGTGACAGTCTTGACCGTTTTAAAACTATAACACTTCTTCCCCGCTCAAAAACGGAAGTCCTCTCCGTTTTGACACTGACCATAAAGTACGGATGAAGGAAAGACTCAGTCACTTATTATTAATGTTAGTTCTTTTCTTTATTTCTAAGTTTTGAGCTCACTTTAATTGAATATTTCTAGTGCAACTTAACGTACAGTTATTAGACATAGTAATTAAATGACTTTAGTTGGTTAGTTCTAGTGCAATCTAACGTACAGTTATTAGACATGGTAAATAAGTGACTTTAGTTGGTTAGTTCTAGTGCAATCTAACGTACAGTTATTAGACATGGTAAATAAGTGACTTTAGTTGGTTAGTTCTAGTGCAATCTAACGTACAGTTATTAGACATAGTAAATAAGTGACTTTAGTTGGTTAGTTCTAGTGCAATCTAACGTACAATTATTAGACATGGTAAATAAGTGACTTTAGTTGGTTAGTTCTAGTGCAATCTAACGTACAGTTATTAGACATGGTAAATAAGTGACTTTACTTGGTTAGTTCTAGTGCAATCTAACGTACAGTTATTAGACATGGTAAATAAGTGACGTTACTTGGTTAGTTTTAGTAATATCTAACGTACACTTACTTATTAGACATGGTAAATAAGTGACTTTACTTGGTTATTATTAGTAATATCTAACGTACCTTTAATAGACATGGCAAATAAATAGCTTTAATTGGTTAGTTCTGGTAATATCTAACGTATAGTTGTCAGACATGGTAAATAAGTGACTTTAGTTGGTTAGTTCTAGTGCAATCTAACGTACGGTTATTAGACATGGTAAATAAGTGACTTTAGTCGGTTAGTTCTAGTGCAATCTAACGTACAGTTATTAGACATGGTAAATAAGTGACTTTAGTTGGTTATTTCTAGTGCAATATAACGTACAGTTATTAGACATGGTAAATAAGTGACTTTAGTTGGTTAGTTTTAGTGCAATCTAACGTACAGTTATAAGACATGGTAAATAAGTGACTTTAGTTGGTTAGTTCTAGTGCAATCTAACGTACAGTTATTAGACATGGTAAATAAGTGACTTTAGTTGGTTAGTTCTAGTGCAATCTAACGTACAGTTATTAGACATGGTAAATAAGTGACTTTAGTTGGTTAGTTCTAGTGCAATCTAACGTACAGTTATTAGACATGGTAAATAAGTGACTTTAGTTGGTTAGTTCTAGTGCAATCTAACGTACAGTTATTAGACATGGTAAATAAGTGACTTTAGTTGGTTAGTTTTAGTGCAATCTAACGTACAGTTATTAGACATGGTAAATAAGTGACTTTAGTTGGTTAGTTCTAGTGCAATCTAACGTACAGTTATTAGACATGGTAAATAAGTGACTTTAGTTGGTTAGTTTTAGTGCAATCTAACGTACAGTTATTAGACATGGTAAATAAGTGACTTTAGTTGGTTTGTTCTAGTGCAATCTAACGTACAGTTATTAGACATGGTAAATAAGTGACTTTACTTGGTTATTATTAGTAATATCTAACGTACCTTTAATAGACATGGCAAATAAATAGCTTTAATTGGTTAGTTCTGGTAATATCTAACTAATAGTTGTCAGACATGGTAAATAAGTGACTTTAGTCGGTTAGCTCTAGTAAGATCTAATGTACAGTTATCAGACATGGTAAATAAGAGAGCTAAATATGGTAAACGATACACATAACCAACTGTAATAACAATAGGCTATTGTAAAGTGATATTTATTCAAACAATAATTAGTCTACAATACCTTCTGACTTGGAAAATAATTAAATATAATCTTACACAAAATATTCTAATTCTCACTTTTTATCTATAACCACGTTCTCCTCACAGTGTAATATCGTGATATGGAATTAATATACAGTTTATTTTTCAAACTTCGATTAGAATAAAAAAAACACGTTTATATAACCGGAAATAAATTGTATGGAGAATAGAATTTGTTTGGTCTTTCTTTTTTTACTAAAGTCCAGGTCGCTTGAAATGTGGCGGAAATCTCGTAACCCTAAAGGTAAGAAATATTTTATTTTTCAAAGACAGCGTTTCCTGTTACAATCCTCTATGTAGCCAAGAAATGTTTTTTTCTGAAGATTTTAAGAAGTCGTAATTCAAAAGAAAATTCATGTTTGAAAATTAAATTATTTTAGCCAATATATATATACACTGTAACTTTCTTTTGCTACTAAGATGTAATGGTACATCTGGACACTGTCATCAAGCTATAATATGTTCATGGACCTTTACAGTCTCTTCGTTTTCAAGAGTAATTTCTTGGATCAGTTCATCTATACGACCTTGAAACTAATTATTACTTTCGTCATCAACATTGTCAGATGCAAAAAATCTTGCTAACTAGGTCAAACTGTCAAAGGTAACTCCTCCAAGATGGGCTAAATTAACACTGTCAAAGGTTACTTCTCCAAGATGGGCTACATTGACACTGTCAAAGGACACTCCTCCAAGATGGGCTAAATTAACACTGTCAAAGGTAACTCCTCCTAGATGGGCTAAATTAACACTGTCAAAGGTTACTTCTCCAAGATGGGCTACATTGACACTGTCAAAGGTAACTCCTCCAAGATGGGCTAAATTAACACTGTCAAAGGTAACTCCTCCAAGATGGGTTAAATTAACACTGTCAAAGGTTACTTCTCCAAGATGGGCTAAATTATCACTGTCAAAGGTTACTCCTTGAAGATGGGCTAAATTAACACTGTCAAAGGCTACTTCTCCAAGATGGGTTAAACTCTGTCAAATTTCTACTGCTTAGAGGAGTTTGTTCTGGGATTCTTTTCTGTCCAAATTCACGGCCAGTGTTTATATAACTGAATCCTTGGAATCTTGAAGAAAAAAGAATCATTCAGTTTTCAATCTCATTATTTCCCGTCACAATCCTTCTTTTGATAAAACTATAATTTTTTCCCTGTAGATTTGTTAAGATTGTAACTCAGAAAAAAACATCCTTGTTTGAAAAATTAATTATTTTTTAGAATCTTTTGATTTCTTTTTGATAAAACTCATTTTTTTCTTTGCTGGAGCTACAACTGGGTCCTCACCAGAACTTTGAGAGGTCAGTTTTGTAGGTGACTTAAGATCAACCTCATCACATTGTGTCTTTTCTTCACACGTGCTATCTACTGGTGAATTTATGAACGTTTTTTTTAACACTTTGTCAGCACTGTCAAAGGTCACTTCTTCTAGAAGGGCTAAGTTCTGTGTGAATTCAACTGCTTTCTCTTCAGTTGACTTATCAACATTCATAGCAATCTCCAGAATGTCTATAAACTCTTTTATTTCTTTAAGAAGTTCCTCGCGTTTTTCCTCACAACTTTTCAGGTTTTCCATATTTTCTAAAAGAGCGCCACCTTGCTGTTTATCTTTTTCCAGAGTCGATTTTAATTTTTGACAGTTTTTTTTATTGATGATTAAGTCCACCATATTTGCTCCTCCGGCACCTATTTTGCCAGCAGTTGCTAAAGCAGCGCCACCTGCAGTTAAACCTAACGAGGCACCACCAGTAACAGGGGCTAAAGTTATTCCGACGACAGCCATAGTGCCACCTATCTTACTTGCAGACGTACTAACCTTTGAGATTCTATCACCCCAACTGGCCGTTTTCAAATGTGTCTCCATCTTCTTGAAGTACTTAATGTTTTTTTCTCGTGTAGGAATCCAAAGTGAAACATTTTCCATAAAATGCGCACGAGCTGTTTCATCTTCTAGGAGATATTTCTTCAGTTCATCATGAATTTGTTTCATGTCTTTAAGTACGTTTTGACAATCAGAACAGCTTTCTTGAAGAATTTCGTTTTTGAAATGTTCCTGTAAAGAGACAATTTAAACGCGTGTTACTTCAACAGTCTTTTATTTCCAAAGCATTTCAGGTTATTAAAACTAGACAATCTAGTTTGTTCCAATGTCACTAACTACCTTATTTTTACAAATTATTTATCTTGACAATAAACTTGAATAACATCTAAAAATGGTTGATACTGTTATAGTAGGAAGCGGTTAATTCAGAAGTTTGGCGGTTCTGTGGTGTTGACTAGCTGCTTTTCCTCTATTCTGTTTGTTTGTTTTAGAACTTCGCGCAAAGCTATACGAGAGCTATCTGCGCTTGCTGTCCATAATTTTACAGTGTACGACTAGAGCTAGTCATCACCACACACCGCCAACTCTTGAGCTACTCTTTTACCAACGCATAGTGGGATTGATCATCACCATTTTTCTACTTGTTTCTCTAATATAGAAGTCGTGGCAGTTATCACATTGTACTTTATAAATAATGTTGGTGTGGTCTTTGTCAGTGTAGAAAAATGGAAACCAGATTCAAAGAACATAAAAAGTCACCTTCACACGTTTTCGAACACTGCAAGTCAAATAAACACAACATAACCATAGAAAACACTCAAATACTAAATAAAGAAACAAACATAAACAAACGCAAAATTAAAGAAGCCTTACTTATACAACAACTTAAACCCAAAATAAACCAATATAAAGGAACGCCTTTATATCTATATTAATATAATAAAATAAATAAAATTATATATTCAAACATCTAATACCGCCCTCTACATTTCGACACACAGTTACACAACCCCTTTCAAACATGTGGTCAGCTTCCGGTCAGTTACTTCTTTCTTTGTGAACCTGACGATGACCGAAGAAGGTCGAAACGTTGTTCGCTCTTCTATGTAAAATATTTTCTCAACACAAACGAGCCGTTTTTGCATATAATTTCTCAACAAGTGGGTTTCTCGACATCACTGAAAAGCCTATTTTGTTATCCGGTTTCTGGCGTTCTAAGGTCACAGATATACTACGATATCGCTGGGGGGCAAACAAGGAAAGATAAGTTGTAACTATAACATATATTGAATATAAAGCACGCTCACACCAAGAATATGTTTGATACTTTTAATTATGATTTTAATATGATATAATACGTGTAATCTAACTAGCTTAGTCAATAAGGAGGGGTCATTGAAATAGGCCTTAATTTCTTAAGAGAGAAACTGAATTTCACTGTTTTCATGCGATAAATATAGAAATACGTCCATAAGATTTCCATTCAGTATTCTGTACGCTGTTATCAGTTAACGTATATTTTAAATAAAGCACCGAGGTGCAAATACGTTGATAGTATTTTAATCTATAGTATTGTAACTACAAATTAACGTACGATTGCTTCCAATAACATGTTGTGGCCTCTCAATGACGTCACACTCAGTCATAGTAGATCCCTCATAGCTTAATCACCAGTGAGGACTGCGACATCTTTGCCTGTATATTGATTAACATATTTCCGTACATCAGGGAAAGCTGCCAACAAAACACTCGTGTTGTCACACCAACCATTCACTAGCTGCACGATGTAATGACATATTGATGTCTATAAACCATCTTCTGTGTATTTCCAAAGGGGATTGTAGAGCACGTTCCTAAATGGATACATGTCATTCTACAAGTTGAAGATTTATTTTTTAAATCATCCATCATTAGGAGTTTGTGCGACTACGGGTGTTTTCCTTGGGAAAATACATTACATCGCCAATATCCGGTACAATTCGTCCTTATAAAATACCAATAAATCATTTAGCCTTATCTGATATATGACGACTTATGTCACAGTTTGTGTCAAGCATATACCTAGCAAGACTGCCTGGACCACAAGATCTTATGTTTTTCTTAACTCTTCTAAAAACAAATTAAAATAACTACGTAACTATCAGCAACTAGTGTGATCGAAATAGTGTTATGAACTCTTTTTTGCGGAGAAAAAATACCAGTGGGCCGAAACAATAATGTGATGTTTGAACTGCAATAGGCCTAATATTATCGTTTATGACAAGAATAATTTAGAACTCTTATCTGACACTCAGATAACGTGCAAGTTGGACTTTATGTTGAGTATGCTTAAAGTTGTTATTAAACTACATACCTGATGATCGTCGCTAGTGGAACGTGACACTGAAAATGTTATCATTCGAGACGTAAGATCGGCCATGTTGAGACAAGGTTTCTTTTTCTCTTTGTAACCAGTACTTGAAGAGAGTGACTGGCTGTACCAACCTGCAGCTTGATGTTAAGTGTGCTCCAAGAACCAACCAGGAAGATTTTCACATTAAAGATATCGTCGCTAACGATGATTGGATTATGTGAGCACAAAGTAAGAAAACATCAAATCATAGTCAAAGACACTATATGAATCTTATTGTTAAGATAATAATACAGTTTTCACGATGCCCATGGATTTGAGCTGTAGAACAATACCAGTCTTTCCGTCTAAAGCAGTGAAAACGTTTAAAGTTCAACCAGATTCAACTTTTTAAGTGTACTCCAACCTACTTTTTAATAAACAAATGGTTCCTTATTTATTGCTATTTGACGTATATCTAGAGTATAGAGAGTCTGAACCAACTTCAGTTACATTTAAATATATTTACAGTTTCGTAAACACTTTTGTAGTACTTTGAGGTGGGCCTGGCATGGCCAGGTGGGTTAAGGCGTTCGACTCGTAATCTGAGGGTCGCAGGTTCGAATCTCCGTCGCACCAAATATCCTCACCCTTTCAGACGTGAGGGCGTAATAATGTGATGGTAAATCCCACTATTCCTCGGTAAAAGATTAGCTCAAGAGTTGGCAGTGGGTGGTGATAGGTAGCTGCCTTCCCTCTAGTCTTACGCTGCTAAATTAGGGACGGCTAGTGCAGATAGCCCTCGTGTAGCTTTGCGCGAAATTAAAAAAAAGCAAAAAACTTTGAGGCGTATCTTATCCCATTCCTTCACAATAAGAACAACAGGTGTGACCACTGAATATGTTTAGTAGCACATCGCGACTCCAACCCTCAACCTTGTGAGCGAGAAACCACAATGTCAACCACTAGGCTACACTTTGTATATAAGCCCATAAAGAAGACCCGGGATCGAATCCCGATAATTACAAAATCAGAAATAATCCTTTCCAATACTTCTCTGAAAAATGTTGTATCTAGTTACAATCATAAGTACCCGTCCACAGGGACGGAAAACGTTCAGGTTAATCTATCATCTTATAAAAAATGTTGTATCTAGTTACAAACATAAGTACCCGTCCACAGGGACGGAAAACGTTCAGGTTAATCTATCATCTTATAAAAAATGTTGTATCTAGTTACAAACATAAGTACCCGTCCACAGGGACGGAAAAAGTTCAGGTTAATCTATCATTTTATAAAAAATGTTGTATCTAGTTACAAACATAAGTACCCGTCCACAGGGACGGAAAAAGTTCAGGTTAATCTATCATCTTATAAAAAATGTTGTATCTAGTTACAAACATAAGTACCCGTCCACAGGGACGGAAAAAGTTCAGGTTAATCTATCATCTTGTATTATTTCATCGACTTCACAAATAATAGTTGTGTTTCACTCTGGGTTTCACTCAGAGCTCATGTACTGAGCTACTTGTACCACCTACTGTGGAAAGTATTTATTCAAATCTATAAAAAAAGTAAAGTTTGTGATATAAAGGTATCACAACAGATTTTTATTTGTATTTTTCTTATATCGAAAATAAAATATATAATATTAAAAATGTATTATTTGGTTTACTATCGATAACTGTCATGTGTATCTTTAATATAGATCTATACACTAATAATAAGTTAATAAAAGTGGGAGCGTTATAATGTAATCTTCAATCCCACTATTCGTTGATAAAAGACTAGCCCCAGACTTGACGGTGGGTTGGTAGTCTTTCCTCTATTCTTACACTGTTATACAAGGACTGCTAGCGCAGTTTTGCGCGATATTTGAAACAAACAAAGACTGAATATAAATCTTCAAGAACATTCGTAAGGTTACCAATAACAGTCAAAACTTCAACTAGAAAGTTCTATTCCAGATTCTCATGGAATAACATATCCTCTGTTGGTTAAGGCTGATCTTTATTTCTAGGATAAACGGTTTTTGATAAATATTGATAAAGACTTCATTTTTGGCAAGTGTTCAATACCTAGAAACATGTTATTGTCGCATATATTCTTAAACTGATAAATCCAACTTCATTACTTATGTTATAACGTCGTATGTCTTTGTCTGCTCGTGTTGTTAAGACTCTGTAGTATATGATCATTACTGGATTCATCGGACTTTTCATGATTATGAAGTTGTCTCTTACTTTCTCTAAATACTGGATGACATATGGTCATGATATTACAGCTTGGATACAGGGTCTTAGTCTATCTCTTATTCGTTCTTGGTGACTCACTTTGTGATCTTAATATATGATAATTAATCATGAGAAACATAATGTTTTACAGTTTCATATTATAGATTTCTCTGTTTGATTATAAACCACATATTTCTTGCTTATATTCTACATGTCAGAAGTTGACCAAGTTTCTAAGAGTGATGTACAGCACTTTATAGTACGTTTTGTTTTTACTTTACCATTTATTAATACTTTAAAGTTAGATCATGGTTGCTTACCTTATAACACTGTCACTTACCTATGTCCTCGACACTCATCAATATTCTACGTCACATATCTACGTCATACATTGTATTTATTTTCGAATTTACAAAATAAATTTCTTAAACATTCCTAAAAGCTATTTTAGGGATGTCTCTGCTAATATTCCATGATTTTGTAATGACGACCTAACAAAAGAGCAGCTACGAAACGCCACCCATCGGCATCTTGGGGTACTGTTTATCCACAAATAATAGTATTGGACAACACATTATGATGTTCCTGCCACGTTTGACTTCGAGTTTTAATCCCGCCACCTGCAGTTTGGATATGTGAAATTCACTTTAAAATTGACAGAAGTTGTTATCTTTCATCACCAGGAGGTCTCTTTTCGAACTCAAACATGAAGAGACAAACCGTGTGTAAACTTTTGACTCTACCTGACCGGTTCCATCCACATATTTATTTTCCCTTACATGAGTAGTTTTAGAAGAATGGAGGTGAGACATGATCAAAGTGTTTAAAGGTTGAAATTCAAACTTTTTACGTATATTTTTTCTTAACCAATAAAGTGCCATGTGGAACAAAAATGGAATTTTATGTCATCGGGTGCATTCCAAATCAAATTATAAGGAAAAAGAATACAATTAAAGTAATTTTTACACAAAACTGAGATACGAATATATTTTAAACACTTCCCAACAGTTTTATAACGCTAAAATATCAGTTTTGATACCAGTGGTAGCCTAGCGCAGATAGCTCATTGTGTAGAATAGTGGTTAAATAGAAATAATCGGACAACATTCTCAAAGATTATTTTTCTGTCCACTTGATAATAAAATCTTAGGAAATTAATATTGAATATTCTTATTACTGGAACTTGATATTGGCTATGACCTATTCCTATATCCTGAGTCACGTTAGGGATTATTGTCTGATGTCATGAACAAGATTTAGACTACTATAAACGTTCGAGCTATGATAAAGACTTTTTTTATTTGTGTTTCAATTCTCGTAAGATAACTTGATCCACTTCTTTACTGTATTAAAGCACTAATGTTGTTTAAACTAAGCCTACAGGTGTTTGATCAGGAAAGACAACTGAACTATAAGTTATCTTGTGTTTCTGTTGCTTTATGTAATAATTATTTTTTCTATCTTCCCTTCCTCTCATCAACAACAATACATCCATTTGTTATACACTATAAACTATTATATTATATTCCTGCCATGCTTGTTGTGAAACAAATAATGTAATTATACTGTTCTACTATAAACCACAACCCTAATTATGTCGTCAAATAACAACGTAGTTGGTACATAAAACTTAAATCGTTATGAGAAATTATATGAAAAGTTGTTGAACTTAGCTCTAGAATAGTAGAATGAGGTTATGGTAATGTTCTCTTCACGGTCTGCTGTATAATGAAACTAGAAACAGTTTGCAAGGAAAAAAATGTTAAATGTTGTTTCCATAACATAAACATGTGTCATCAAAAACTTTTATCTCTTCTATATCCATAACATAAACATGTGTCATATAAACCTTGTATCTTTTCTATATCCACAACATAAACATGTGTCATATAAAACTTTTATCTCTTCTATATCCACAACATAAACATGTGTCATATAAAACTTGTATCTCTTCTATATCCACAACATAAACATGTGTCATATAAAACTTTTATCTCTTCTATATCCATAACACAAACATGTGTCATATAAAACTTTTATCTCTTCTATATACACAACAAAAACATGTGTCATCAAAAACTTTTATCTCTTCCATATCCACAACATAAACATGTGTCATATAAAACTTTTATCTCTTCTATATCCACAACATAAACATGTGTCATATAAAACTTTTATCTCTTCTATATCCATAACATAAACATGTATCATCAAAAACTTTTATCTCTTCTATATCCACAACATAAACATGTGTCATATAAAACTTGTATCTCTTCTATATCCATAACATAAACATGTGTCATATAAAACTTGTATCTCTTCTATATTCACAACATAAACATGTGTCATCAAAAACTTTTATCTCTTCTATATCCACAACATAAACATGTGTCATATAAAACTTGTATCTCTTCTATATTCACAACATAAACATGTGTCATATAAAACTTGTATCTCTTCTATATCCATAACATAAACATGTGTCATATAAAACTTTTATCTCTTCTATATCCACAACATAAACATGTGTCATATAAAACTTGTATCTCTTCTATATTCACAACATAAACATGTGTCATATAAAACTTGTATCTCTTCTATATCCATAACATAAACATGTGTCATATAAAACTTGTATCTCTTCTATATCCACAACATAAACATGTGTCATATAAAACTTGTATCTCTTCTATATCCACAACATAAACATGTGTCATATAAAACTTGTATCTCTTCTATATCCACAACATAAACATGTGTCATATAAAACTTGTATCTCTTCTATATCCACAACATAAACATGTGTCATCAAAAACTTTTATCTCTTCTATATCCACAACATAAACATGTGTCATATAATTTTGTATCTCTTCTATATCCACAACATAAACATGTGTCATATAAAACTTTTATCTCTTCTATATCCACAACATAAACAAGTGTCATATAAAACTTGTATCTCTTCTATATCCACAACATAAACATGTGTCATATAAAACTTGTATCTCTTCTATATCCACAACATAAACATGTGTCATATAAAACTTGTATCTCTTCTATATCCACAACATAAACATGTGTCATAAAACACTTTCATATCTTTTCTTTCCACAACATGAACATGTGTTATTAAATACTTTCATATCCTCTGTTTCCACAACATGAACATGTGTGATTAAACAATTTTATCTCTTGTTTCCACGTCACAAACATGTGTCATTAAACACTATCATCTCTTCTGTTTCCACAACATGAACATGTGTCATTAAATACTTTCATATCTTCTGTTTCCACAACATGAACATGTGTCATTAAATACTTTCATATCTTCTGTTTCCTGCTCTCCAGTGATACAGCGGCATGTCTGCGGCCTTACGACTCAGAAAATGTGTTTTAATACCAGTGATGGGCAGAGCACAGATAGTCCATTAAGTAAATATGTGCTTTAGTACAACCAACTAACTCTTCTGTTTCTATCATTAAATATACTCATATCTTCTGTTTCCACATCTCACTGTACTCTAAAACAATGCAAGGTTCTAGTCCAGTAAGAAAACTAATTTGTTCTTTAAAGAAAAAAACGAAGTCCGTCCATGAACACAGATCCATATATCTTGTTATAGTTATTTTACCGAAGCAAAATGTGTGTAATTGTTTTAGTAAATATTTACATAACTATATCTATCGTTCTGACCTTGTGGACGTTTGTCTACAAAGTTTAAGGTTGCTTGTATATGCTGTTGTTCCTTACATGTGCCACATTATACATAAGGGATTGTTGTTATAGTAACCACTCATCTAGAAATAAGATATGACTTTCTATAGGGTCACTCACGTGTGTGACTAAATTTTTTTTTTCCAATATGATCTATCTACAGTTTGTTTATATAGCTTGTATAACTTGAATGACCTTTACATTGAATATAAGTTAACTGTTAACCTTTATTCATTCAGAGTCCACTGAACAACGCTGGGCCCTGTACAGAGGATAGTAGTAAGAAAGTATTTGATAACTTTGAAACATAACAACAGGGGGCCCTGCACAGAGGACACTTGTAAGAGTTTATTTGATAAACTTATTACATAACAACACTGAGCTCCGCCCGGAGACAAGCAGTAATAGTTTGTATGACATACTTGTTACAGTTTGGTCCGTACCAAATATTTCACGATTAGGGATAGCATGTACAAATAGTAGACATCTGACAAATTATTTTATTGATTTGCTTGCTGTGTTATGTTTATGAGTTTGGTGACCTTTAGCACAGAAACAAAGCAAACTATATGACCCCAGGATATACGAAAAAACAACAACAAGAACTCATTTTTTAGAGTCAATCAAAGAATATGGAACATCAAAATTGTTGCACAAAAAGCTCAGATAGTACACACAACATTAAACATTAAACCAGGTAGCCATGAGATAAATTATTTGTACCACATATTGTATCACTCTAATCTGATTTAATCATATTAATAGCATTGAAAAGAAACTTCGGAAAATATCAAACTATTCAAGATTGGTTTTACAGTTGTTAACTACAAAGCTAAACAAATGATTATTTATTCTTTGTTCAATACGGTAATCAAAACCAGAATTTTAGCATTGTAAGCCTGCAGACCGAGCCACTGAGGGACGTTTGTTATAAATTGAAAAGCTACGTCTCCTCAAAATATCCTTTACGTTTCTGAATTGTGGCTCAGCATGGCCAGGTGGTTAAGGCACTCGACTCGTAATCTGAGGGTAGACGGTTCGAATCCCCGTCACACCAAACATGCTCGTCCCTTTATCCGTGGGGGCGTTATAATGTTACAGTCAATCCCACTATTTGTTGGTAAAAAAGTAGCCCAAGAGTTGGCGGTGAGTGGTGATGATTAGCTGCATTCCCACTGCTACATTAGGGACGGCTAGCGCAAAATAGCCCTCGAGTAGCTTTGCGAGTAGTTCAAAATAAAACAAACCAGGTCTGATATATGATTCAGAAACGGTTTGTTTTGTTTTGAATATCCTTATAGGTACTCAGCGATTTGTGGGTATTAAACAGTTTTATATTATTTGTAGCTTAGATCGAGTGGATTTAGCGACACTGACATTGGTAGAGTTTTTGTATAATAATGTAAACCTTCTGCCAGATACACTTCTTCAATGTTCCTTAAATTATTTCAGAAAACAGTCTAAGTAAGAATGGTCTATGATCTATTCAGTAACCCTGATACTATATATGATACGTCTCAAAACGTTTATATATAACTTGTAGATATGTTAAAATCTTGAAAATCAACAGGTGGCAAAACTAATCTTTGTTTTAAAAGCTGTAAAAACTAATCTTTGTTTTAAAAGCTGTAAAAACTAATCTTTGTTTTAAAAGCTGTAAAAACTAATCTTTGTTTTAAAAGCTGTATTCATATACGGTTATGACCCACTCTCAAACACCATATTTACTGTAGATTACAAACCTACTATCTCAGAAACCGTATTTACTGTATAATACAAACTTACTATCTCAGAAACCGTATTTACTGTATAATACAAACTTACTATATCAGACACTGTATTTACTATATAATACAAACTTACAATATCAGACTCCGTATTTACTGTATAATACAAATTTACTATCTCAGACACTGTATTTACTATATAATACAAACTTACTATCTCAGACACTGTATTTACTATATAATACAAATTTACTATCTCAGACACTGTATTTACTGTATAATACAAACTTACTATATCAGACACCGTATTTACTGTATAATACAAACTTACTATCTCAGAAACCGTATTTACTGTATAATACAAACTTACTATATCAGACACTGTATTTACTGTATAATACAAACTTACTATCTCAGACACTGTATTTACTATATAATACAAATTTACTATCTCAGACACTGTATTTACTGTATAATACAAACTTACTATATCAGACTTTGTATTTACTGTATAATACAAACTTACTATATCAGACACTGTATTTACTATATAATACAAACTTACAATATCAGACACAGTATTTACTATATAATACAAACTTACTACCTCAGACACTGTATTTACTATATAATACAAACTTACAATATCAGACACTGTATTTACTATATAATACAAACTTACTATCTCAGACACTGTATTTACTGTATAATACAAACCTACAACATCAGACACTGTATTTACTGTATAATACAAACCTACAACATCAGACACTGTATTTACTACAGGTTATAAACCTACAATATCATACTATATCAGACACTGTATTTACTATAGGTTATAAACCTACAATCTATATTTACTACACTATATATATAACCCTCGTTCGGTCTCACATTGCCTAATGGTTAGGAGCATACACCGCGTACATTAGGGGCTGTGGTTCGAATCTTGTCATCATGCATGTCCTTTCTTTCAGTAGTGAGAACATGGTAATACGGTAGTCTATTTCACTAACAGTAAAGAACATCAAAATTAGGGATCGTCTGTGCATTTAACTTCCGGTATTTCAACAAAGTGTGAATAAATCAAGACTTTTAATTAATGTACAGCTGTAGTCTACTATCTCGGAATTCAAATTTACTTTTGATCTCTACCTACTGTCTCAAAACAAATATGCAATCCACTTGATTAAATCAAAGTCAATAAACTTAATAACCTTGTATTATACAACATTAAAGCTCAGGCATTATTATCTTAGAATAAACAATTACAGGTTATTAGTTTGGGCAAATGTCTCTCCTATCAGGGAAACCGGCTAGGATAACATCTTGGTAAGAATTGCAACACTCCTGGTGACTTACCTGTAAGTTCGGAGGACTGTAACACTAAAAACAGAGTTTCTGTAGACGGTAAGAAAACGATACAGCTAGCTCATTACTTAGATTTGTGCCAACCAAGAAGCAAGTAAAACAAGGCTTTGTCACAAATCGTGAGCTAGAGCTAATTTCAATATGTTTCATCTTAATGTCAACATAAGGTGCTACTTAGAAAATAAAACACATTATGTAGATGTCTAGTTTAGATAGGATACATCGTAGAGTTTTGTTCGCGAAAACATGAAAAGAAGAAGAAATGAGTGAACAACTTTAAAAGTTGTAAAACTAAAGTCGTGATTGGCCAGAAAAAAGTAATACCGCTTTCGTGATTGGCCAGAAAAAAGTAATTCCGCTTTCGTGCATAGTTCTATTTATTGGACTTATATGTTTTGTACTTAGAGTAATCAGATAATATTGTAAACAACAGAGATTCTTCCTATACAAATCACTGAAGGGGTTTGGTGTAATTTACTGTCATCTAGTGATGAAATTTAAAACTATCTATTACTTGAAAATTTTAGTCAAAAACAAATAAACTTCCACGTCACAGCAGAGAAGAGACATATTTTTAGGAGAAGACTCAGAAATATGAGTAGATAGCAACAAGACAAGGTGACAAGAACGTACTTAAGCAAATAAGATACACAGTGTGATAAAAATGTTTTGTGATTGATATATATGTGCATTTGAATATCTCACGTACGATAAGCTAACGACGAATAAATAATACATTTTGTAAATAAAAAAAAATCCGTTTATTCACGTTTATTAACATATCATTAAATTAGGTCAACAGACTTTGACCCTGCACGTAACAGAATAAAAACAAATAATATTGCTGGTTTAGCAATTTAATGTTTACGTGGTTAATCAACAGTCTAGTTAAAACACATTTCCTCTCATAATAACTCAGTACAGTATACACTAGTATTTAAGCTATTATAACGATATAAGCTTATCACAAAATGTGAACATTAGACATCTATGCTATAAAGGGGTGGGAATCGTCTTTTTTCTACTGTATCGAACCGTAACAAACCATTTGTTCATCAGTGCTGTGATACCCCCGTTGCGCATGGTATCAAACGTCTCTTTCATTCCACTCCGTCTTCAAGTATTTTGTCACTGACTTCCTTACTCATCTGACTTAGTATTAGCAGAGGTAATCAATAAAACCGACTTTACTCACAAATTCCAACAGTTCGTTGGACTGGCGATATCTTGAGATTTGGGAAATCCACCAGAATAGCTTAACCAACTTTCATCAATTCAACATATCATAACAACCTATGGTACCAGACAGAAGAACCTTGCAATTGTTAGGGTATTTTAGATTCTTCGACATATTTCCTCTTCAAGTATCCGTCTCCTACGTAATACATACAAACTTGTTAACACTTCTCTTCAAGTATCCGTCTTCTACGTAAGATATAAAACTCCTTATCCTCTTGTCTTACAAGTAATAGTAGGATTGACCGGCACGTTATAACGCCATTACGGCTGAAAGAATGATAATGTTTGGTGCCACAGGGATTCGAATCTACGATCCTCAGTTACGAGTCGAGCGCCTTAACTACCTGGCTATCCCGGGGTACGCTGAAGTGTTATTACAAAAACGCCTGAAAACTATTTATGTCAAAGTTAATCATAACAGTTTTCAGGATTTCAGGTTCAGAGAGTTGATGAGGTAATGTGTAAATACAACTTCGGACTTTCCAACAACATGAACACTGACTTTGGAAAACTAAACTAAAATAAGTGAATATTAACTTTGTCACGTTCTACTTCTTCTGAATAATTGCTATTTTGAATGTGATGGAAAATATGAACATGGAAGCCCCAGGGTTTATCAAACTCTATATTTATTTATTTTTGCTCAAAGGTTCTACGATATTTTGAAATAGTAACATCGGTTGAGCAGTTGCTTCTCTGGAATGGATGCCAAAGGCTATATGGAAGGGGTCACTGTTTTAGCTGTTCGCACCACTTTACAGTAGTGTGTTTTCTGTAAGTTAGTCAGTAGACCTCAAAATAAGAGTTTAGTAGGGTATACTAAAGTTTTTTCTAGACTAAATGAAACCAAAATTGAGAGCAACAAATATTTCTATTTTTGCCTTTGAAGTTTATGTGCCATGAACATTGTAGCCTATAAAATGCATAATTCTTCTCGTGATTCATGGCATGCGCACATTTTACAGAGGTCACTACAGAATAAATTTCAACGTTAAGCATCTTTTAACTGATGTCGTTTTAGTGCCTAAGACGGTTAGCTCAGTTAGCACTCGTGTAGCTTTTCGCAAAATTTAAAAAACAAACAAAATTTTGTAAAGTGAAAGAATTAAACTCGAACTTTGATATGTCCTACTTTCGACTGTATAATTATTATTTTTAATATAATTATGAATGTGACATCCTCAGAGTTTATTAAAATCTGTATTTGTTTTTGACCAGTCTCAATATTAGACCTAGACCTTTTTTTTAGATATTTAGGACCTATTATTTAGGACCAATGTCCTTCGTTGATCATTACCAAATTTACTTACTTTTGTTTCATTGGTCAAAATATATAAACTAATAACCTGTTGTATACAAAATTAAATTAATGTAATAAAGTGTAGAAAAAACTAATCCTATACGTATGACAATGAATGGTTTTTTGGTGTTGCTTTTTAATTTCGCGCAAAGCTACTCGAGGGCTATCTGCGCTAGCCGTTCCTAATTTAGCAGTGTGAGACTAGAGGGAAAGCAGCTAGTCATAACCACCCACCGCCAACTCTTGGGCTACTCTTTTACCAACGAATAGTGGGATTGACCGTCACGTTAAAAAAGGCGAGCATGTTTGCTATGACAGGGATGCGAACCCGCAACCCTCAGATTACCTTAACCCACTGGCCATGCTGAGCCTTGACAGTGAATGCCAAAAAGTATAAATTAAATATTTTAAGAGAATGTGGTGAGCGCTAAAAACATTTATTTACGAGTTTTATATCTAGTGGTGCCATCTAGTGAAAGTTGTATAACTTTATATAAAGAAATCGATCAAAAAACTAACGTGGGTCATTATAATTTGCTACTAGATTAATTAAAATATTTTCAAATAAAACAAATCTGGTCTGCATCAGTGTACCAGTTACATAGGTAATAAAATATTCAAAGCTGTGTTTCTTCATGTCACAAATCGTATAGAAATTATAAATTTGTCAATTGTACAAACCCGCTAGCGTGTGTGTATTTCTTATAGCAAAGCCACATCGGGCTATCTGCTGAGCCCACCGAGGGAAATAGAACCCCTGATTTTATCGTTGTAAATCCGTAGACTTACAGCTGTACCAGCGATGGGGGCAACCGTTTGTGGAAATAATGTATTTACTACATCAATCCTAATACAAAGTATTGAACAAAGAAACAAAGGGCAACAGAGTTTCGAGTTATTGTTTAGCACAAAGTTATACGACAAGATACGTGTGTGACGTCCTCACCGGGGATGTCGAACTTTGGTATTTAACGTTAGTTGTGCTGAGACTTACTGTAGAGCCACGCAGAGAAGACGAGAAAAGGTGAACTTAATAGAATTATCGACTGGATGGAGTTCAGTGCCTAACTTTAAACATAGAACATTATCACGTGAAGAGACTTTAAGATACTTGACCAAAACTGTATTACAAAATAACAGTCTTACACTTTAAAAAATGTAGAACACGCCAACTCTGTTTTAGTATTAATGATTTTTAAACATTTCCGTTTTCAGCTCTGTTTTTAATGTCTGCTTCAATCCAACTAGCAATATGCTTCAAGACGGTGTTCACAACGTCACGTCCCTCGGCGGGACAGCGATAAGTCTTTGGATTTACAAGGCCAAAATTGGGAGTTCGATTCCCTTCAGTGGACGCAGAAGATAGTCCGATGTGGCTTTATTATAAGAAAACTCACACTCACAGCATTACTCAGTCTAATAGAAAATCCACAATCGACACTATGTTTTATTTTATTACTAGCCACAAATACCTTACCTGTCCTTACCTGGAGGGTCAACTGTGAGTTTATAGATTTAAAATTCTAAAAGCTGAGGTTCGATTTCCTGCGGTGGACAGTGCACAGGTAGCACGTTGTATGATTTTGTAAATACACACGAAAAAACAACAACATAAACATTTTATCTATTAAAATTTAGATACCGTTGTAAACATAAACCACATAAACACAACAACAACACGAACAATTTGTACGTTAAAATCTAGACACGCCTGTAAACATAACCAACAGAAACACAACAATAAGACAAACAATTTATTTACTAAAATCTAGATACGGCTGTAAACATAACCCAAAAAAACACAACAATAACAACACGAACAATTTACATATTAAAATGTAGATACTGCTGTAAACGTAACTCCTGTAAAACAACATCTTATAAAGAATGTATTATCATATTTTGTGTATACCTTTATGTAGTAGGTTTGTCATGTATGATATATTAGAGAACTCAAAAGCATAAACACAGGGTGTTCGGAAAGTCACTGTGCAGTTTTGTCTGTTAATAAATATATAAGTGCATAGTGACTTTCCGAACACCCTGTACGAGGTCTGTTAAAAAAATACGCGGACTGTTTGTATTGCGCGGCTCCAGTTGGTTCCAGTGGAATTCACTTGGTGTCGCTAGGTTCGCACAGATCAGCTGATTACGACGCCATTTCTCGATTGCAGATATCTTCATTTGTGTATTAGCTACGCGGTTTTAAGTGAAGTGCGATTTTTTTCGTTTAGCGGATTTCAGAATGAATGACCTGAAGGAGCAACGATTTGCTGTGAAATTTTGTGTTAAACTTGGAAAATCTGCGACTGAAACTTTCGCTATGCTTAACACGGCTTACGGTGATGTTGCTATAAACGTACGGCATGTTTCAAGTGGCATGAACGTTTTAAGGATGGTCGACAGTCAATTGAAGATGATAAGCGTCCTGGACGTCCTTCCACGTCAACTGACGACCCAGACGTCGACAAAATCAACACCTTGATGCGGGCAAATCGACGTCTGACTGTCAGAAAGCTTTCTGAAGAGTGTGGGATATCAGTTGGATCTTGTTACGAGATTTTGACCGAAAAATTGAAGATGCACCGCGTTGCTGCGAAATTTGTGCCTCAGAACTCGTGAGTTTTTGGCCAAACACTCGATCACTGTTCTTCCCCACCCCTCCTACTCACCTGACCTTGCTCCTTGCGATTTTTTCTTGTTTCCAAACTCAAAAGACCCTTGAAAGGAAGAAGATTTGAGACGATTCCCGAGATTAAGGCAAATGCGACGAAGGAGCTGGAGGACATTACAAAAGAAGCGTACCAGGACTGTTTCAACAAGTGGAAACACCGTTGGGATAAGTGTGTGCGTTGGGGAGGAGAGTACTTTGAAGGGGTCCCAGACCTGTAACTTCTAAATAAAGTACATTTTGTTTTATGACGTCAGTCCGCGTATTTTTTGAACAGCCCTCGTATATAAGCAGCTGTAAAGCATGGTAGAAAAACAGAATTAATTATAAAGGTTAATTTTTCTAAATATTAATTATTTGTTTGTTTGAATTTCGTGGAAAGCTACTTGAAACCTTTTTTGCGCTGACCATTCCTATTTTAGCAGTGATAGGCTACTAGTTAACAGTACCCACCGCCAACTCTTGGGTTATTCTTGTACTAAAACGTAGTGGGATTAGCCATCACGTTATAACGCTCTGAGAACTAAATGGACGAACAGCGGCTTGTATATTTTGAGTCGAGTGCCTTAACCACCAGACTATGCCAGACCAGTATTAGTTTTCTATAAAACTTCATATTTTAAACATATCGTCTAAGACATTTGAAACAATAATTTGTACAGATCTTATCCATATAGACGAGAATCTAAAGAAATGTTATATTACAGACATTTACCAACATTCAATAGAAGGTTTCACCTTTCCATGGTTTCACCAATCTTTACAAGTTTGTGTATAGTTTTTAAGCTTCAACCCTTCTATGGCTTTTGCTAATGTTTCACATTTACGTATATTTTTTTTAAGCTTCAACCTTTCCATGGCTTTTGCTAATGTTTCACATTCACGTATATATTTTTTTAAGTTTCAATCTTTCGATGGCTTTGGCCAGTGTTTTCAGGTTTACGTATGGTTTCAGAATTCATCTCAAAATGATTCAATTTTTTTATATCTGACTCAAAGTTTCGTTCAAACAAATTTATATCTGGTAACATGTGATTCAATAGTCAGGATATGAGTTAGAGACGTGATACAATTGAACACGGTCACATTGTGAGCTATGAGCGTGTAATAAAAGGAACAGTCAATTCCCGTTACTCCTTCTACATCTGCTGCCTTCCTTCTGGTCAGGCCCGGCATGGCCAGGTAGTTAAGGCACTAGACTCGTAATCCGAGGGTCGCGGCTTTGAATCCCCGTCACACCAAACATGTTCGCCCTTTTAGCCGTGGGGGCGTTATAATGTGACAGTCAATCCCACTATTCGTTAGTACAAGAGTAGCCCAAGAGTTGGCGGTGGGTGGTGATGACTAACTGCCTTCCATCTAGTCTTACACTACTAAATTAAGGACGGCTAGTGCAGATAGCCCTCGAGTAGCTTTGCGCAAAATTCAAAAACAGACCAAACCTTCTGGTCAACAGTTTAAACAGCTAGGGTTTCTTACATTGTCGCTTATCAAACGACGCATATAGATTGGTTCAGATTGGAAATGCGAATTCTAATAACATTTTAAACTTCTTGTTGTCAACTTTATTTGACACTGTTAATCATTTATTACACTTTAACCCAACATCTGATTATAATGTATACTAACATATGTAGAAATGTAATCAAATAATATATTGACGAATAAAAAAAAAAAGAGACTCTTCCGAACTCGTCAAACAGTGACATCTTGTGAGAATTTCGGTAATTATTAAAATGGTGTTCTTGTAATTATAGTGCTAAACAATTCAAAAGTTTTCCTTTCATTTAAATACATTTTCATACTGCACATTTGGGATTAATATGTCAAGTGTAATTAGTGTTAATTATAGTTATATATGTATTTATATTTATTACATGTTTGTAGTTGATACGGCTACATAACATTTACGTAAATGTGTAAACCCATCTCTCGGAAGATGCATTACACTGCTGGAAGGCCCGGCATAGCCAGGTGGGTTAAGGCGTTCGATTCGTAATCAAAGGGTTGCGGGTTCGATTCCCCGTCGCAACAAACATGCTTGCCCTTTCAGCCGTGGGGGCGTTATAATATGACAGTCAATCCCGTTATTCGTTGGCAAAAGACTAGCCCAAGAGTTGGCGGTGGGTGGTGATAACTATCTGCCTTCTATCTAGTCTTACACTACTAAATTAGGGACGGGTAGCGCAGATCGCCCTCGAGTAGCTTTCGCGAAATTCAAAAGCAAACAAACAAACAAACACTGCTAGAAACCGGATTTCGATATTCGTGGGGGTTGGGGGCAGAGCACAGATACTCCATTGTATAGCTTTGTGCTTAACTATAAACTAACTAACACAACATCCTAATAATTTCTTTTCTAAGAAATACGTAAAAATGAAAACCGTAAGTTAGTCGGTTTGTATAGTAGGTTAAATGTTAAATTCCGCATTGTAATCTTTTATAAACAAATAACTAAAGAATGGATTATTAATTACAAATCCACACAATGAGATAATCTTTACTCTGCCAACTTCAGGTATCTAAACTCTATTTTTAGTGTCAAAAGCCCTTTTACTTACCACCCGGGGCCGTAATTGGTAATGATAGAGCTTTTAGTGAAATATCTGTTGATACATTTACTTGCTATATTAAAATGATTTTGGAGCCTCACTACGTAGTTACTCTCTAGGTCATCACGTCCCATCATTCTATACCTGACAATAGCCTTATAGTGTAGCTTCCATTGCTAAAACTTCGTCGTGTGGTTGTCATGCTTAAATCAAGCTACTTCTTTCTGCAGATTTTTCGTATATCATCTAGTAAACGAGGACTGCAATTTTCAGCAACCGTATCAACAGCCATATCGCATAGGAACGTCTTCGTAGCAAAAACAATATTAATACCGGTTTCTTCTCCGGCTGCTTGGAGTATAAGACGGTTAAACTAATATGTCGTAGAAGTAACTTCTGTACATGTGTTATGGTATGCCTCTTTTTCTAGATGATGCATTTTCCTTACAAGGTTTGATTGCTACTTGTTTTAGATTCCTTTCTAGATAAACCTGATGGCCCAAATTTCTCTATATTATTTTGTTTCCCAATGTCATTAATATTGATAAATATCTTCTTCTTTAACTTCTAAATTTTACCATCTGGACACATCTTTATGATCTGAGTGTGTGAATATTTTGTGATAGAAAAGGCTGTTGCATACCCTTCCTAAAAACGATCAATTTTCGGTAGCATCAAACTACCTACGAATGCCAAACAATGTTAACTTGTAGTTTTGATACATTCCGTTCCACCACTACTTAATATTAACTTTGTTTGGCACATGGTTTGCTGATTTTTACATCAGAAGTCGTTTTAATATAAAGTCCTCAGCTCTCTGTACATTTAGAGCGTTTTATTGTTTCTTACAGATATTTACGCAAAGGTCTCAAGGCAATTGGCCCTAATCATCCCTAATTTTGAACCAATAGAAAGAAAGATAGGTAGTGAGGCGACAGCACACACCACCAACTATTGAGATACTCTATGAAATAGTTGAATTTGACTGTCACTCTCATAAAGTAGCCAACGGCCCCTAAAAGCAAAGGATAGTTTTGTGGCAGCGGGACACGAGCTAAGGATCCTTAGATTTACGGTACGGCTCACTACCTACTGGGCCACTCACGTCAGCCTGACCCAACGTTTTCTTGTTTAGCTTGTGACCAGAAATCTGCTGTATGCACTACGTTCACGAGCACTTGGTATCTGAGTTACCGCTTACCATTGTTTCACTGATTTCATTCGTACGTCTGGATTAATAACACATGTACATGGACTGCGTAACTGTAAGTTTACCCGCCTATATCGCATGAGAATTATGATTCGTAACTGGCGTCGTTACGGAAATGTGACGAAACGATCGAACTATGGAAGTTAAGCCTTTCCTTGTCCCAACCAAACAAGTGTAGTATAAATATTCTAAAACAACTGTTTTATCTTTAAACTAGTTAGTTTCTAAGATCGTAGCTGTTTTTTTTTAGTTGTTGTTTTTTCACATACATTCAAGCACGTGCCCCCAATGGCTCAGCGGCATGTCTGCGGACTTACAACGCTAAAAATCGGGTTTCAATACCAGTGGTGGGCAGAGCACAGATAGCCCATTGTGTAGCTTTGTGCTTAATACAAAACAACTTCAAACACGTGCTTGTATTAATTTTGACCCGTTAGGGAAATGTCCTTTGATTGGGTAAAATAATATTGTGTATAATCATCAGGGAAATTCGTTGTTTCAAATTTTAAAGATCATGATTGGCATAGTAAACAAGGTACCCTGAAACCCTCAATCCCCTTCCACAATTTCACATTTGTTCCGCCACCTAAGTATTTTTTATGCCCACGTATAGACTTTCAAGATAGACACTTAACGTTTGTTTTACACCCTCAGTCATACACAGGTTTCACAATATCTTCAGTGTTGGTTGTTTATAAACGCTGGTATTGCTTATCCAAATATAAATGGTGATGCTTAGTGTTAAATAAACAGGTTCGCTTCCAGGCTTGATACATGTAACAAGGTTTTATCTAAATCATTTTCCTAAACATACATGTTCAACACTCTTTCATAGTTTAAATTATAATTTGAAATTTGATTCCAAACTCATTGATATAAATTCATAAAATAGTAGTTCAATAAACGTTTGAATGCAAGTAATCAAACGCGATGACGTGGCTTTTGGCACGTGACCCGTCGTAAAATGATTAAAAATAAATTGTTGTAATTTTCCTAATACGCTGTTTTCTAGAGTCATGTTGTTACTGCTGGTTTTGTTTTTTTAATCAATTAAACAAACAGTTTCTATTTAACAAAAACGTGTGATTGTAATTTGTGATGGTGCTCAGAACATATGTGATCTTCAGCAATGTCTAACGAGCCGATGTTAGATCATGTACGCCATCGTGGTACACAAGAAAGGAAGTGGTGAAGCAGTCAGCGACAGAGTGTCACGTCTGTTAGAGTTTACTTCACATGTTTCATCAGCTTTTAAAATGTTGTAGTGAGTGTCACGTCTGTTAGAGTTTACTTCACATGTTTCATTAGTTTTTAAAATATTGTAGTGAGTGTCATGTCTATTGGAGTTTATTTCACATGTTTCATCAGCTTTTAAAATGTTGTAGTGAGTGTCACGTCTATTGGAGTTTACTTCACATGTTTCATTAGTTTTTAAAATGTTGTAGTGAGTGTCACGTCTGTTGGAGTTTACTTCACATGTTTCATTAGCTTTTAAAATGTTGTAGTGAGTGTCACGTCTGTTAGAGTTTACTTCACATGTTTCATCAGCTTTTAAAATGTTGTAGTGAGTGTCACGTTTGTTGGGGTTTACTTCATATGTTTCATTAGTTTTCAAAATGTTGTAGTCACAGTACTAAGTCTGTTGGGGTTTACTTCACATGTTTCATTAGTTTTTAACATGTTGTAATCACAGTACTAAGTCTATTGAGGTTTACTTCACATGTTTCATTAGTTTTTAACATGTTGTAGTCACAGTACTAAGTCTGTTGGGGTTTACTTCTCATGTTTCATTAGTTTTTAACATGTTGTAGTCACAGTACTAAATCTGTTGGGGGTTACTTCACATGTTTCATTAGTTTTTAACATGTTGTAGTCACAGTACTAAGTCTGTTGGGGTTTACTTCACATGTTTCATTAGTTTTAACATGTTGTAGTCACAGTACTAAGTCTGTTGGGGTTTACTTCTCATGTTTCATTAGTTTTAACATGTTGTAGTCACAGTACTAAGTCTGTTGGGGTTTACTTCACATGTTTCATTAGTTTTAACATGTTGTAGTCACAGTACTAAGTCTGTTGGGGTTTACTTCTCATGTTTCATTAGTTTTTAACATGTTGTAGTCACAGTACTAAGTCTGTTGGGGTTTACTTCACATGTTTCATTAGTTTTAACATGTTGTAGTCACAGTACTAAGTCTGTTGGGGTTTACTTCACATGTTTCATTAGTTTTAACATGTTGTAGTCACAGTACTAAGTCTGTTGGGGTTTACTTCACATGTTTCATTAGTTTTAACATGTTGTAGTCACAGTACTAAGTCTGTTGGGGTTTACTTCACATGTTTCATTAGTTTTAACATGTTGTAGTCACAGTACTAAGTCTGTTGGGGTTTACTTCTCATGTTTCATTAGTTTTAACATGTTGTAGTCACAGTACTAAGTCTGTTGGGGTTTACTTCACATGTTTCATTAGTTTTTAACATGTTGTAGTCACAGTACTAAGTCTGTTGGGGTTTACTTCACATGTTTCATTAGTTTTTAACATGTTGTAGTCACAGTACTAAATCTGTTGGGGGTTACTTCACATGTTTCATTAGTTTTTAACATGTTGTAGTCACAGTACTAAGTCTGTTGGGGTTTACTTCACATGTTTCATTAGTTTTTAACATGTTGTAGTCACAGTACTAAGTCTGTTGGGGTTTACTTCACATGTTTCATTAGTTTTTAACATGTTGTAGGCACAGTTCTAAGTCAACTGAAGTTTACTTTTCTATTTATATTTCGTTTACCTTTTCCTTAAGTAAACTGTACGGCATGTTTTTGGAACAAAAGGCCTCCTATGAATTAAACATAACAGGATAAATATTTTAAAACTAATACTGGAAGAAGTGTTGAGGTGTTTTTACGCGACATCAAGTTAATTTATTCATACGTTTTCTTCCATTTTATCATCTCTCTCCAGTGCTTGTCTTCATCTCTACATATACTTCCTTATTACCTTTATCATCTAAGATTTACTCAGACAGAGATTAGTACTGTTTTTATGCGATAGCTTAGAGCATGCAGTTTTACTTGATATGCATAACCACCAAATACAAGATTCTTCTAATCATGTCATATATAATACTCTCGTAGCCAAACAAACTCAAAGCCCTTTTATGAGCCACTCTGCTACGGCTAAAATATATCAACACAACACATATTAATTAATACACTGGTCTAAACACTCGTATCAACTCGTTTTGTTTTCAGATTATCCACACTGTGTGTACTGAAACTGCCAACCAATAAGTGGAAAACTCTTACTACTGCAGTTTTTAATTACCTATTCACTACTGAGTGACGTGTTTTTCGATCGTTTTGTTGAAAAAGACAATTTTCTTATAAAAATCCACTTGAATCGGTGGCCCGATGAGGTCATCTGGGTTTAAGCAGTTTCTCAGTTTGCTTATGGTTGGCGCCACCAATAAACCTATGCTCTATAAAATTACAATTTAAACAATAAGTCAAATCATGTGAGCTTTATCTCTCAATTACGGGAATATAATCTTAAAATATTGTTACGAATGCCTCCTGGCGGTTCAGTGGTAAGAATTGAGTATTTATAATACTAAACTCCCGTTTACAATGCCCGCTGTGGGCGAAGCTCAGATAGCCCATTATTTATCTTTATGCATCACAAGAAAGAGTTATTCCTACGCCTGGCATTGCCTGGTGGTTAAGGCGCTCTACTTGAACCCTGAGAGTTGTGGGCTCGAATCTGTGTTACCGAAAATGCTCAATCTTTCAGACATAGGGCGTTAAAATGTGACAGCTAATTCCAATACTTCTTCCTGAAAGAGTAACCCAGGAGTTGGCGGTGGGTGGTGTTAACTAACAGCATTCACTCTAGCCTTACACTATTAAATTTGGGACTGCTATGCCAGCTAGCCCTCGTGCAGCTTTGCGCGAAATTCAATACACACCAAACCAAACATGATATTATGAATGCTACTATCTTAACATATGGGAAGTTCTCTGCTATTAAACATGATTACCAGATGTTTCAATTACCCAATAAGACTGTAACAAGTCAAAACACAGACAGCCTATTGCAAGACCCGGCATGGCCAGGTGGTTAAGGCGTTCGACTCGTAATCCGAGAGTCGCGGGTTCGAATCTCAATCACACCAAACATGCTCGCCATTTCAGTCGTGGAGGTGTTATAACGTCATGGTCAATCCCACAATTCGTTGGTATAAGATAAGCCCAAGAGTTGGCGGTGGATGGTGATGACTAGCTGCCTTCCCTCTAGTCTTACACTGCTAAATTAGGAACGGGTAGCGCAGATAGCCCTCGTGTAGCTTTTGCGCGAAATTCAAAACAAACCAAAGCCTATTGCGAAGCTCTGTACTCAACAAACAAGAGGGTTACCCCTAATACCGTGACCATGCTAACGAATTGGTTAGTCTTAGATATATTTTAAGAACAATTTGTTCGTACACTGATAAGTATCTTGAATTATTTCTTATGTTTAATACAGATTAAACGTCTAGTAGCCCCTCAATGGCACAGCGGTATGTCTACGGACTAAAAACCGGGTTTCGATACCCGTGGTGAACAGAGTACAGGTGGCTCTTTGTGTAGCTTTGTGCTTAATTACAAACAACAATAAACGTCTAGTCAATAAAAAAATGAATATAATTTCATTGTTTACTAATAAAAAATATAGAAATAAGACCAATTTCAATTTTATATACTAATTGACAAATACTAATTTAATTCAAATAAGACATTTATCGCTTAAATACACGGTCCGCCTCATCAGATGGTCCCCATAAGTTTTGTTTACGTGAACGTATCTTATTTTCTCTCAGATTGTGTTGATTTTTGATTATTTTATATGATTCATTGGTTTTTCTATCATCGACTTAGATGAACCTATGAAATCTGATATTGTTAAAGCTCGTAGTCCATAATTGGCTATTATGCACTTCGCCATTAATGTTTTATTGTATGATATCGCTCAAAGTCTCAGTCCGTAACTGATCATTATGTATCTTATCACCGACCTTGTTGAGTAAACATTGATAGAAATCTCAGTCCATTACTGGTCATTAGGTACTCTATAATCGACTTTGTTCGCGTGATATTGCTCAAATTCTCAGACCGTAGCTTCTCTTTGTGTTAGTTTTGTTGCATATGAACATTTTGCTTCAAAGTTATGTGTATTTATTTCGTGAACGACAGTTTGATGATAGATTTATGAGATCAAGGCATGCGTATTTGATCAATAATTATTTTAGTTCTAAGTACGTTATTTTAGCAGACGTAAAGAAGTCTGTTTTAAGTACAATTTTTAGCATACTGAAAGTTCCCTAATGTTTGAGTTATTGCTTGAACGTGATAATCAAACGTCTCATTGAATCCAGAACGGGAGAAGTCACATCTGTTGTAATCTGTTTATCTTTTTTAAAGAAACTAGTAATATAAAAAGTGCTTCAGTAACACTCTGTCAGTCTTTATGTTTTCACACTTGACGTGATGAATTAAAATATGTTTTATGAAGTGAACTCAATATAAAGTTTTTAATCTAGAATTTAAATTACCACGAATGTTATTGACGCAGTAATGTTCATGGAAATGTCATAAGAATGCATAAGGGTTTGAAGTTCATTTTATTTCGTGTTTTATTGATATATATTTTAATGGACCGACTTATTCAAGAGAAAGTGAACTAAGACGGACAGATTTTTACCATTAACAAAGTTTATCAATACATTTGCAATAATTTCTTTGCAAAGTGGTTCAACGCCATATTTATGAAGAATCTTTAAACCACACTCATATAAAGCCAAACACACTTCTTTATGTGTGTGTAAAGATGTAATTTCCACATTATTTGTTAAGTTTCTTGTACAAGCGGGAAGTTTTATTTACAGAAATGCTTCATTAACGGCAGGATATTTTCAATGATCGAATATTAATACGCATGCAGGTTTGTTTAGATAGACTTTCACTGAACAGTTTGTAGAGTGGTTGAAAACCATTATTTACTTATGGATAAAAAAAGCACAATATTACATCTATATTTGGGTTCATTGGAGCAGAAACATTTTAACAACTATACAGGTATGGTTTGGGTTTTTTTGGCTTTGCATTCTGGTGCCGATGTTTTGTTTATCTATGTTACTTTTGCCTATAAATAATATATAAAATTATAAATTAACATATAACTATAATTTTATAAAGATTTTATGGTTCAGGTTTAGGTGTGAAGATCTGAATATCGAAACACTCTGATTGGTGCAAATAAATTTAGCTGATTTGCATGTTTGTAGGCATGAGATTAATGATTAATCATTGTCTAAGTACCAAAACGAGTTGGGCTAACTTCATTTATCGTTAAAAACGTAACCATGTTAAAACGACTAGTTTCTTTTCTTGGTTTTGTAACGGATTTACTGTTATACATTTATTTTAATATCTACACTTGTTTAAGTTTAATACATGTAAAGTGTGATATATTGTTACATGTGTACTGCGCAAGTCCCTGCTCTCTAAATTTGTAGAATATTTTCGAATGTAAGAATCAACAAAGTATGTTTTATGAAACCAGTAGCATGTCTTTGAATATTATTGCCAAGTAAACGTTCGAGAATGTCTCCTAAAGTTTATAAGTCGATACAGTTTAATTCAGAATTTTGTTGGTCGGCTGCAGTCAGTATACTACAAGCCTCGGAGGCCATAATTGTGATAAACGCTTATTAATCGGAAAACTACAGATATGTGACCAGGAACGTTTATAGATTTCAAACATTACAAACCGTTCAACTTCAGTGAATTAACTTCCGACGTTAATATTTTTACGAGGACTTCAAATATCTTCGTCTGTAAAAAGTCAGCTTGGAAGCGGTGTCAGGCCAGCCAAAAAATAGACAGCTAGCCAGCTTAAGCGAAGTGTAACAGTATAAACTCAGAATTAATTCGCTCGTTGTGGACGTAGACTATCGATTAAATACTCAGTTATAAACTAGATAGATGGCTCAGTATAGTTTGTAAGTTTGTGAAACTTCTGTATATAAACCATTATTTGTAATAACCGTTATTATAAATTGTATTGTTATCTGTATATTAAAATACATTTGTGTTAAGAAATATCATATATTTGATACATATCGATATACAACTAACTTCTAAACTGAATTTTAAATTTCCGGCTATTTGAAATATTAATATCTAGTACATGTAACATAATAAATTGGAGAGTCCTCCAACATAAATTATAACACTTAACAGCTCAGCTATCACACATGAATGCTATCCACGATAAAGTATGATATGACATAAGACCCTCCTCACTTCTTAAATGTTAGCCTGTCGTCCAAGAAATATTGTAAAAAATCAATGTTTTGAAGAGAACCATATATTAGAAACGATTCAAGAAATGTATAATATAGAAGGAGGTTCTCAGTGATTCATAGCTGAAATAAAAACAAACAAAAGTTCCACAATAGCCATCGGGCACGCTCCCTAGTCTACAAAAACACGTAGGGAAAATAATCCAACTTCGAGAATTTCTGTTTAGTCTTTAGTTTTATGCCAATACAACCCGAGTGGACTCGTCTTTTGTCGAGTGCTGTATTAAGAATAAACATCACCTGCTTTTCCGTGACTGGACCCGAATAGTAGTTAATTAGAACGGAACTTAGAAGTCCTTGGTGGTTTAGAAGTACAAGAGGTGAAGTGTTTCGTGATTTGTTATTATCATTTTTTAGTGAAAGAAAACACGAAGGTAGGCTTGTTTTTATACTGTTCCACGCGCTCAGTTTGAAGTATCATTAAAACACACACAGTGAAAACGACAAAAAGTTACTTTTAATTCTACATAATAAGCATTGGAACTTACATTGTAAGCATAATTACACAGCACTATGCACCCGGCTTAATAACAATTATTGCTGTAGGTTTATACTACTGTGCAAAGCTGATAGAAAGGTACAGATTCTGTGATGTTAAAGGTAGTGTTATAATATTAAACGTCACCAGTAGCAACACCGTTTCTTATCTTATGTCGTGTGATACTAAATTTATTGTAATTTTTATGCTATCAATACATAAATATTTTAGCTGTTTTTCATATAGAAGAAACGTCTACTTTAATTCGTTTTTCGTTTAAATTCGACTAAAGCTGCACGTGGGTTATCTGGTTTAGCCCTTCATATTACTTAAATTGTAGACTAGAGAAAAGGAGGCTTCCAGCAACACCCCCCGCCAAATCCTGGGTTACTGTTTAGAAATGAAAAGTGAAATTAATTGTTACATTACAACTCCTCCATGGCTGATAACAAGAAGCTCTGGCGGCGGGTTTCGATCCACATCTTTCGAGTCGATCACCAACTTCAAAATAATGTATTTTCTCTAGACATACGAAGCACTACATCTTCATAATTTTAAGTGATGTGTAAAGTTACAAAGTTAATTTATTATTTTGCTGTCTTCAACAATGCAAGTCTCTCGTTTTCTCAGAAACAAGGGGCCTCGGCATGGCTAGGTGGTTAAGGCACTCGACTCTTAATCTGAGAGTCGCGGGTTCGAATCTCCCTCCCACCAAACATGCTCGCCCTTTCAGCCCTGGTGGCATTATAATGTGACTGTCAATCTCACTATTTGTTTGTAAAAGACTAGCTCAAGAGTTGGCGGGTGGGTGGTGATGACTAGTCTTACACTGCTAAATTAGGGACGACTAACGCAGGTAGCCATCGTGTAGCTTTGCGCGAAATTAAAACAAAAAACAAAAACAACCAGAGACAAGGAAGTTTTCAAATTCACACACACGAGAGAATTTCGTAGGTTTTTTTTTCCTTACAGTTTTCCGCCACTAAACGTGATTGCTCTTCACTAAATAATATGGTGGATCTAGAAGTGTTTATCCAATAGTAAAATGATTCATTATTATGCTAGTTTTTAATACCAAAAACTTCTTTAGTGACTTTTTTATCACAGTGGAATTCTCTCAGTTTATTCACCCCAATTTCCTCCCCAACCCCAAATAAAATTATTAAACTTGTCTGTGAAGATCGCATAGCGTTATTTAATAAAACAGTTCTGTCATTTAACTTCGCAAATGGCCAGGCATGGCCAAATGTGTTAAAGCTTTCGACTCGTAATCCGAGAGTCGCGGGTTCGAATCCCGGTCGCACCAAATATGCTCGACCTTTCAGCCGTGGGAGCGTTATAATGTTACGCTCAATCCCACTATTCGTTGTTTAAAGAGTAGCCCAAGAGTTGGCGGTGGGTGGTGATGACTAGCTGCCTTCCCTCTCGTCTTACACTGCTGAGTTAGGGACGGCTAGCGTAGATAGCCCTCGAGTAGCTTTGCGCGAAATACAAAAAAAGCAACTTCCCAAAGTATGTAATATCTGTAAATAAAACACCGAAGATACAGTTTATTACAGAACCACTAATTTTATTATCGTAACAAAATATTTTTTAACTTACAAGATAACAGAAATTGCCTCTAGTTTTATGTTTCCACAACAAGAAGCTAAATCATCTATTATTTATTCTGATAGGTGTGGTTTTTGTTTGAATGTAGATACCTACTGATAAAGCAGACTACAGCCTTATCTGAAAGCTATATTACTGATATAAAGGTTTATGATGAATATTGGCTTTCAACAGTCCGTTTAGGAAACAATCTTCATTGTTTTCTTAATCTATGTTTGATATTTAGATTCACAACTTCCAGAACAACATTTAGAGATGAAGACCGAGGTGCTATAACATCAGAAACGCGTTTATCTAAAGTATCTTATAACAGTAAAACACATCACACTATTTTCACAGCTAACAAAAATAAAACATATTTTTCTAGTTTCACAGCTAACAACAATGTAACATATTTTGCTATTCTAACAGTTAAAACAATAAAACACATTTTAATGTTTTGACAGCTAACAACAACACAACACAATATAATGTTTTCACTGCTAACAACAATAACAAATATTTTAATGTTATGACAGCTAATAACAATAAAACACGTTTTAATGTTTTCATAGTTAAAGTGTGTGTGGGTGTTTTCTTATAGTAAAGCCATATTAGGCTATCTGCCGAGTCCACCGAGGGGAATCGAGCACCTCATTTTAGCGGTGTAAATCCGTAGACTTACCGCCGTACTAGAGGGGGACTTTGATAGTTAACAAATATAAAACACCATTTACTGTTCTGATAGCTAATTACAATAAATTACATTTTACTATTTTTATAGCTAACAACAATAAAATATAGTTCACAATTAAAACAGCAACAACAATAAAATACATTTTACTATTCTAATAGCTAAAAACAATAAACATATTTTTATTGTTTTCATACCTAACAACAATAAAATATAATTTACTATTTTAACAATTAACAACAATAAAACATTTCACAGCTTTGACAGCTACAACACTAAAACACATTTTATTGCTTTGATAGCTAACAACAATAAAACTTATTTCACTGTTTTGGTAGCTAACAACAATAAAACACATTTTACTGTTTTGATAGCAAACAACAATAAAACACAATTAACTGTTTTAATAGCTGACAACAATATATTTTAATATGATGATGCCTGACAACAATAAAACATAGTTTACAGTTTTTGACAGCTAACAACAATAAAACATATTTTACAGTTTTTCAGAGCTAAGAACAATAAAATACTATTTACTCTTTTGGTAGCTAACAACAATAAAACACAGTTCACTGGTTTGGCATCTAACAACAACAAAACACAGTTCACTGTTTTGGTAGCTATCAACAGTGAAACACAGTTTATTGTTTTGGTAGCTAACAACAATAAAACACAATTTGCTGTTTTAGTTGCTAACAACAATAAAACACAGTTTACAGTTTTTCCATATCGCCTGCCAAGTAATTTTGGGTTCAGTCACAATACTCCGTGTACGCGTTATAAACACTTAAGTTTTTGTTCTGTAAAGAAGACGATACACTATAATATTACGTCTATGTGGGATGTATTCAGCAAATCATAGGTTCAAGGTAACGTAGCATCTCTGACATTTGTATTCCATAATTAACATAGTGTAATGTAATTCATTTAACGTTAATTTCCAACGAGGTATTTAATTCATGATAATATAATAACGATAGTAAATTGACCAATTAAAATTTATAAATATAAGAATTTTTTTTTATGTAGAGGTTTGATTTAGAATTTCGCTGTAAAAAGATTATGTTCATTTGTTGTCCCTAATTTAGTAGTGACAGACTAGGAGAAGGGCAGCTAGTAAACACCGTCAGCTCTTGGGCTACTCATTAAATTACTACTTGGGCTGATCATCAAATTATGATGCCGAATGGGCAACATCCTAATCAAATGTTCTAACCACCAGTCCGTGCCAAGCCTATAAAACTAAGGAAATGCGATAATGTATTGAGATACTACGTTTCTAGTCAACGTTTAACCAACGTTTTGTTAAAATAACAAACAGTACTATTAATAGTACTTTGTTTTAAAACTCATTGTTGCTTTTCGTTTCGTTTTATCAATATTATCGTTCAAGTATATAAAATCAAAATGCAAACCAAAGTATACATTTAGGCCCTATACCATAAATATCTAAAAGTAAGTAGTGACACACGGTGACATAGTACATCTAATACACATGCGTTAACGCCGGAGTGACGTAGCTTTTATTTATTGGTAAATCAAGCTGTTCTATCTCGAAACCCATCATAGAATAAATAGCTGAAACCATTACTCCACTCACACACATGTGTACAAATGATCCAACAGATAAATCCTTCTAATAGGTGTTCATACTCACATATATATACACAGACAGAGAGGATAAGTGTATTACGTAGAGATTTTCGTACAAGGGACCATTTTGCCAATTGTATCGTGAACAAAAGCTCAATTATCTAAAGAAAACCAGCTGCAATATTCTCACGTGCTTAATATGCACGAGGTCTACAAAGAGGCCTCTTCTTTAAAGCTTATGTACTGGAACACAATAATAGTATGTTGTCATGTACAAAGTACAATAATCTACTTATACGTAACGCTTTATTTACGATGTACGTCGTGCTCTTTTATTAACCTTAAATAAGTTGATAAAATTTAATTCTACAAAGCAGTACAAGTATTTTAGCCAAATTTTTATACCATGCAATATGTGATCTCTCGGTCTGTGTGAATAATTGGGAGCTAGGTTTTACATCGTTTACAATAAAAAAAATTTCCCTTAGTCTTGTAACTTGTTAACACTTACGGTTTCTTAAATCAGACGCAGAGGCTCTCCTCATGTCTGATTTACTTACTCACATTTCCAAATACAATAACACTCCTGAGTTCTGCACTCGCCCTGCCAAAATACAGTAACACCCACGACTTTTTACTCACACTGCCAAACACAGTAACACTCGTAGTTTAGTTTACTTTTCGGCCCAGCATGGCCAGGTGGTTAAGGCACTCGACTCGTAATCCGAGGGTCGCGGGTTCGAATCACCATCACCCCAAACTTGCTCGCCCTTTCAGCCGTGAGAACGTTATAATGTGATGGTAAATCTCGCTATTAGTTGGTAAAAGAGTAGCCCTAGAGTTGGCGATAGGAGGTGATGACTAGCTGCCTTTCCTCTAGTCTTACACTACAAAATTAGGGACGGCTAGCGCAGATAGCCCTCGAGATGATTTGCGCAAAATTCAAAAACAGACCAAACCTTCTTTTACTTTTCACTCACAGTGACACACACAATAACTTCTTTTATTTTCTTACAAATATATTTGCAATTGCCTAAATTTTATGATGAAAATAATATTTTTATTCATTGATATATTAACAGTGTATTGTACATTCATAAAATTTTGATTAAATACTCTATTACGTAAAGCTCATTACGTTTAATTAAAAATCGTAGGACTATGTAAATTGTATCTATATTTATGAAGCATAAAATCTGTGTCTGTCTGTTTGTCCGTTATCCAACTATTCCTAGGTCGCTGGGCCAATCTCAACCAAAATTTGTGGGATGATAATTTGGGAAAATAAGGACATTAGTGGAGGTTCACAACCCTATCCACCTACTCCATTATTGATATTATTGAATGTTTATTATTTTTGACGTATGTTAGCTACTTTCATAAATGGCGTCACGTCCTTACAACAAACAAAAAATACATTTTCCGTAACGCAGCATACACACAGCTTGAGGGGAAGGCACACAAGCGTCATATATATCTCAGACAGTGTGCTAGCGGCCTGGCATGGCCAAGCGCGTAAGGCGTGCGACTCGTAATCCGAGGGTCGCGGGTTCGCGCCCGAGTCGCGCCAAACATGCTCGCCTTCCCAGCCGTGGGGGCGTTATAATGTGACGGTCAATCCCACTATTCGTTGGTAAAAGAGTAGCCCAAGAGTTGGCGGTGGGTGGTGATGACTAGCTGCCTTCCCTCTAGTCTTACACTGCTAAATTAGGGACGGCTAGCACAGATAGCCCTCGAGTAGCTTTGTGCGAAATTCCAAAACAAACAGTGTGCTAGCATTCGCTATGAAGGAATGCAATGACAAAACGGCCACCACTATCGTAGTGATACATAAACGCAGATGAATTTTCTACTATAGCAGCCACCATAACGCTGATACGAGAATTGTCCCTGAGCTATACCCACTTCCTATCTTGGCCCGTGTCCTTTGTTATGTGTTATAATTTATTTTGTATGAGTCTGCAATTATCACGTTACGTATTACTTTTTCAAATAGCCTGAAACCGAGTTCAGTTGTAATTTAAACTTAAAAGTTAATTAAACAGCGAAAATTAACTAATTTATTAGATTTGGCAACAAAATTTATACACACAGTTTTCTTTCTTAGCATAAATATATTTTAAAACATAAGCAGTAATACAATGTATAATAATGGTTCCTATAAATAATTAATACAAATAATGACTTACCTACAAAGGGCTTAGAAACTTACAAATAATGTTAAGTCTTTTTTTCCAGTCTGGAACGTCTTTGCTATCTTATCGCACATAATCTGAGGGTCGCGGGTTCAAATTCCTATTGTACCATACATGCACGCCCTTTCAGCCGTGGGGGCGTTATAATGTGACGGTCAATCCCACTATTCGTTGGTAAAAAAAAAAGTAGCCCAAGAGTTGGCGGTGGGTGGTGATGACTAGCTGCCTTCCCTCTAGTCTTACACTGCTAAATTAGGGACGGCTCGGTGCAGTGGGCTAACAACCAACTGACTTAAAAAACCTGTTGACGAATCCGCAAGTGATTGCGGCCATTTGTTTCTTGATGGAATCCAGTGGTGAATGAATGAATGAATATAACTAGATTGAATATATGATATCAGTCATTAGAGTACAAGAATTAATACGAATAAGAATTAGGGCATACTTTTAATATTGTTCAAATAAATTATAAAAGTAACTTTACGCGCATCCTTATACATTGTAATCATTTT